>NW_026652277.1:58225928-58810819 GCF_009828535.3 Hylobates moloch
GTGATATATATGACATATACTATATATGATATATATGATATATACAATATATGATATATATATGATATATATACATGTATAATGGAGTCATTAAAATGCTGCAAAATAATACTTAACGGCATGGAAAATGTCATTGTTAAGTGATAAAGACAAGATACACAATGGTACCCACAGAATGACCCCATTACTGTGTATACATACACACAGTCACATGCATGAAAGATTGCAAAACTATAAATGAAAATGTTAATAGTGGTAATTTTAACATGTAAGGGAAAAAAATGTAACTTAAACTTACTTAACATTACTTTGAAAATTTGCTAAAACAAACTTATTATTTTGTAATTAAAACAAATAATTTTCTGTAGTCTAGAGTATGACTTAAAGAGGTATAAGTAGCCATAAATTTAAAGGAAACTGTGAGCTTCTTATTAGATGTGTGCACATATGTAAACACCCACACCTTTATTACATGCTATAACTGGCTTCCAGTGACACAAGATCCTGCTACTGATGTTAGTGAATGACATTGAAGCCTGACCCCTAAACTTGTCCTTTGGTGGAATGTACACCCAGGAAGTCTCTTTTCCATAGTTGTAAACTGATGCATGACTGTTTTAAAGGGCCATGACCTCATGGATTTGTTTCCTGGGAAAGTATCCCAAGCCTGAAACCAAGTGCGGCACATTCTCACAAGAAAATGTAATAAGGTTGATTAGAATCTGTGGAAGAGGCATAGTTCTTTTTATTATATGCTAAATTTGCATGTTCTCTGTGTAAAAGCTTTCAAAATAATTCAATTACTTATTTTATAATTTAATTTCCAAGGTTAATTCCTTACATGTATTTTAGGACCTAAATTTTACAGGGTGGGCCTAGATTCAGAAACTTTTTCTGTTACAGTCTTTGTTTTAAGCCTTTTTACAACCTAGGTTGGTGCTAAGGAGGAATGACGAATTGCTATTAGTGTATTAATAATAAACATTGAATTCTTCTATTAAGTACCAAAGAATAACAAAGGACCAGAAAACAAACACATACTAACTACTGGAGGTTGCCCCCAACCTAAGGAATACCACAATGGAGATTCTCATATGAGGGGTAACAAATTGTTACCCCTGAAATGTCAGCTAAGATTTATATCCATTAGCCTGAAACCTCCTACTCATGATTTCTAAATTATACAACATTATCGACAGGTCCAGGAGACGCCGTGTGCATTGCAGGAGAATGAATTTTCAATATAGCTAATGTGTATGTTCTTCAATTCAGATTTCTGTTCCATAGCTCCACCCATGTATAAAAAGGCCCTACCCACTGATAAGGGACATATTCATATTCCCACAGCCAGATTCTCCCACTGTAATCAAGACTGCATCTAATGTAAGCACATGACTCACACACATTGGTCCCTTTCCTGAAACTCAGGGTGAGAGCCAACTCTCAGCTATCTGTGGTCTGAGTGACAGAGGTGACTGGAAGAAGTGAAAACCACTGGTATTCTCAACTTCCGTTTTAACTGATAATCTTAACCTCCTCCCTGATGTCAACTCTCCTTTACTAAAGATTGTAATGAACACAGAAAGGGCCCAAGAAAAAAAGCACAAGGCCTGCTAATTCTAAAACTATATAATCAACAACTGAACAATTGAGGGCTTGTCATTTCCATTTTCTTTCATGGCTAATATTCTAAATAAGTACTCTCTACCAACAGCCACCACCAGCTCCCTTAATCTAGTGCAATTCTGCCTCCACTTTCATCACTCACTAAAAGCACTCTCTTTCAACCTTCATGACATTCAGAGGTCAAAACCAGGGGCATTTTTCTTCTTTCCCAATTTTTTCTAGATTTTTTTTTTATTAGTGTTGCCTATCACTATAAACCTTGGATTTTTTTTTTCTTTCTTCTGAGTTTCATGCCATTATGTTCTCCTAGATGTCCTGGTTATAACTATCAGCAAGTCCTGTTGATTATAGTCTAGCTATACTCCCAATTCAACACTTTCTCATTACTTCCACTACTGCTATCTTTCCCCTAACCATTTAGGTGGGTTATTAAAATACTCCCCACCTTATCTTTCGGTCTTGTCCTTTTTAGTCTATTTTCGGCAGAGCAGATAGACTGGTCTTTTTGAGTTATTTCACCACCCTACCTCCAGCCCTCTGATAGTTTCTTATTGCTTTTTTAAGAAAAGGCAAAGACCTTACCAAATCTTATAGCCCCTAAAGTTTCTACCCTTGACTACCTCTCTGACTTCTCCTGCAACTGTCCATTGAGTATGCCCTGGGTCAGTCTGGTCTTACTGTCTTCTGAACATTAGCGTCCTTGCACTTATTGCTCCAAGCCAAGGATAGTTTGCCTCCACAAACTATAAGGATACCTCCTTGACCACCATGGCTAAAGACACCCTGAAATTGTAGCATATTAAGTTTTACTACCTTATTTTATCACTAACCATGAGACCTTGGACATGTTACCCTGTGTCTCAATTTCCTCATCTGAAAAATGCATTTTATATAAATAGTTACATAGCTCATCAAGTGGTTAGAAGGATTTCATAAGTTATTGTATTTGAAAAGCTTAACAACAAATAGCCCTATACACATTTGCAACTATTGTTGTTATTAGTATTTATTTTCTTTCTTTTCCTGATAGAATATAAATTTCAGGTTTTGTTTGTCTTGTTTATCACTTATTCTCAAGATACAGAACAGTAAGACACATAATAAGCCTTCAATAAGTATTTGAATGATTGAATGAAGAAATTAAATATTTAATTATTTTATTTGTCTGCAAAGTCTTCTTTTCTTTTACCCATTCCTTAGATAAAGTTTCTTTTATCACTTTCCTGAGACTCAGTAACTGGTTTTCTTGGCATTTTTCCTCTACCCTCATACCTTTGGAGTGTTTAACTTGAAGTGATTCTTTGGCTTCAGCCATGGTTACTGTGATGGGGGTTCTCATCATCACAGCTTTAGTCCAGACCACATACCCAACTTCTGCATTGGGGGGTTCCTCTAAGGGGAGAGAAATTTGGCCTGGGGCTTAGAGGATGCACTAAGATAATGTATGAGTTCTGTGACTTTACTGGCTTTGTGATCTGGTGCAAATCACAACTTCTCTGGAGACCATATTCTTTTTTAGGTAATAATTATGAATCTTACCTTCTATCTCAAAGTGTGCATCAAAACAAAGAGTTAATAGATGTCAAAGTATTTTGTAAATTGTAAAACAATAAATAATTCTGAAGTGTTGTCAGATACCTCAAATATGCTATTTCTACTATATGCCCTGCTGTTATTTTAGAGTCAACATATTGAAACCATTTTTCTTCTTTCCTAAACTCAATTCTTTCCAACGATGCTTTCTCTCATTTCTCATATCCAATTACTAAACAGCGGATTTTCCCTCTGTTATGTATCTAAAATGCTCCTCCTGTTTTCCCGGACATAATCCTAGTCTCAACTTTCTTCAGTTTACATCTAGGTCATTACAATACTCCATTAGTAGGTCTCTCTGCCTCCTGCCTCTCTCAAGCAGTGTTCTCAAATAATCTTATTTCAATCTTTCCAAAAAATTAACCATATTAGATTTCTTTTAATGTCAACAAATTGCTATGATTTCAGTGACTTAAAACAACAGAATTTATTATCTTACAATTCAGAAGTCTAATAGATGCCTGGGCTAAAGGAAAGTGTTGACACTGGGTGAAAATCGAGGTGTTGGCAGGGCTACATTCTGTTCTGAATAATATAGGGGAGAGTCTGTTTTCTTGTCTTTACAAACTTTCATAGCCCACCAGTGTTTCTTGGCTTGGGACCCTCTTCCTTTGTCAGCAACTGTGAGTCAAGTCCTTCCTTTTCACATCACATCTCTCTGACGATAACTGGGAATTACTCTGTACTTTTGAGAACTCATGTGATTAGATTGGGCCTACCCAGTTAATCCACGATCACCTCCTCATCTCAGGATCTGTAACCTTAATCATCAGTCATGTCCCTTTTACCATGGAAGGTAACATATTCATAGGTTCTGAGGATTAGAACACAGATATCTTTTGAGGTGAGGGGTATTGTTCTGCCAACCACACCAATTTATGGCGTCATTCTTCTGATTAAAAACTATAAATGAGGCCGGGCGTGGTGGCTCACGCTTGTAATCCCAGCACTTTGGGAGGCCGAGGCGGGTGGATCACGAGGTCAGGAGATCGAGACCACGGTGAAACTCCGTCTCTACTAAAAAATACAAAAAATTAGCCGGGCTTGGTGGCGGGCGCCTGTAGTCCCAGCTACTCAGAGAGGCTGAGGCGGGAGAATGGCGTGAACCCGGGAGGAGGAGCTTGCAGTGAGCCGAGATTGCGCCACTGCACTCCAGCCTGGGCGACAGAGCGAGACTCTGTCTCAAAAATAAATAAATAAATAAAATTTTAAAAACTATAAATAATTCTCAATGGTCCATAAATGTAAAGCTTATCTTTTTGGTACATCTTTACTGAGCCTTCAAACTAAATTAGTAACTGTTCCCAAATATAGATCCTCTGCTGTCAGGATAGTCTCCCTGACACATCGTAAACATGCTATGCTTTTTGTTAGTGTTTTTGCTGATTATTCTCCCATTTGAAATGTCCTACAATCTCTCCTTTGCTTATATCAAAGTCCTGTCATTTTTTCCAAGTCCAATTAAAGTCCTACCTCTTCAGTGAAACTTCCCCTCTTGAAGTTACCATTCTCTAAATTATTTTGTATGATACTATCTACTATATATGGTGGACTTCTGCTGTTTGTCTTTTCAGAATTTATTCATTCTTCTGGTAATAGCATTTTATTTTTCTTTGGGGGATTTTTTTTTCTTATTAGATACAGACTTTTGCTTTTCTCAGCTAAAGTGCCCTTCTTTGGCCAAGGGTGTACTCATATTCTCAGTTAGACAGTCATATGCCTGGTCTTCTTACACCATGAGCTCCTAAGAAGTAAAATGGTTGGAATACACAACTTCTAGAAACAGCACACTGCTACCTAAATCACTAGAACTGTCCTGTTTTTTAGCTTTTACTCTAATTCTATTGACTTTCTCATATCTTTCCTATAAATGTTTTAGTTTCACCAGAATTGGGTTTTTCCCCTAAAAATCAAGAAACCCTAACTATTAAAGCCTCCACTGTTCTTTAAATGTTCTCATAACTTTGAATCCCTCGTCTAAGATTTTGCAAACGATAGTATATTTTATACTCTTTTGAATATTCCACAACCATTTGCAAATTACTAGACACAGAAAAGCTTTTCAATAAATATTGATTGATTGATTCATAAAGCACTGTTTTTATCATTTTTTAAGAATGCAAATAGTTCCTGATAGTAACTTGAAGGTCAGAAACATGACACATACTTCTTTGGAACACATCCTGCCATCCCCAGAAGAAGGGACAGTGCTCAGAATAATAGAAAATCATTGATTCATAGATTAATTGGAAAGGTCATCAATGGTCAACAATATATGATTGTATTTTTATGTATATTTCATATCATCCACTAGTATAACCAATCCCTTATCTGTTCTGTATTACTTAGTCACATGGTCTCCATTTATTTAGCATGTAATAGATCCACATACATTATCTGCATTAAATGAGCGTAAGTTTTTCTTATTTTCTTAATAGGTACATTGCACTACAAGCTAATAAGAAAATTATGTAAGTCTTTTCCCAAGTATTTCTCTGAAATTTAGATAAACTGAGCAGAGTATCTGTGTTTGGTTTTGTATGATAGATAGTTAGCATTAGTGGGTGACCAGACAGGATATTTAAAAGAGATCCATGTTATATGTCTTTTCTTAATGAATTTATGTTGGAACTTAATGAACAGCACATATATTTCATGTTTTATGACTGCTTAGGGAAAAATATCTTCTAGAATTGATCAGAGTCAAATTCAGTGCTTATAATTTTATCCTTTTGAAGACTCTGATATTCTGTTTAACTCTAGTTTCTTGGAATCTTTTTCCCTCCTCTGCATAATTTCTTCAAAATGACCAATTCTGCCACCATTGTAAAAGTTTAGGGTATTTCTCTCTGAAATCACTTTAAGATGAGTAATTTAGCACCTCCCAGATAGAGATAGCAGGTTTTTGGTCTGAGATAAAAGAAAGATTGAGTTGAATTTTATTGAAATAGTAACTATATTGAAGAAACACAGGGGAATATTAGTTATTGAACGTGTCACCTTTGAATGCCTAGTGAATGTGTAAGTGGAGATGTTAAGTAATTGGACACAGATATCTGGAACTCATGGCAAATATCTAGACTGGGAGTAATCAGTATATAGACAGCAATTAAAGATATGAAACTGTATGAAATGAAGTAGGGAGTGGCTATACGGAGAGAAAAATTACAATATTGAGCTCTAGGGCACTCTACTGTTGATAGGTCCATGGTAGAGGACAGGGAAATATTGAGGAAGATCTAGCAAAAGACTGAGAAGCAGATAGAAAAGCAGATGAGTGTGATATCCTGGAAACCAAGAGAAAAAAAGTGTTTCTAAGAGTTATCTTCCTTAATCTTCTGGATTCTCAGACCTTGAACCAAATCAGTGTAATGATTCTATGACAATTCAAAGATTGTATTTTACAAGAATTTCTATTTCTCCCAAGAAAACTCTAAACTAGATCTGGGACTAACTCCTTATAATCTTCCTCTGCCTCTGACATGACCCGAACATCAGTGGAATTAGGAGTCAGAAGACCTCAATTCTCATGACAGCTCCACCTATTGCCAGTGGTGTGACCCAGGACAAATTGCTTAACCTCCTTGTCAAAGGGTTGAAGCCATCGGTCCCTTCCCCAGCTGCAAGCTAATGAAGGATCTAAGGAGCTAAGGAATGGAGCAAGTACTCTGTAGGCTGCTGAAGTGGTATATCAAGGAAGCCATCCATCACTGTGATGAAGGGTGGGAAGAATCAAGCTTGTCTGCTCTGAAGGCTCAGGGGAGCCAAGCCTCTTCACAGAGGCTGAGAGAATCATAAGACACTATTCTGGCTGATGAATCTTTTCAAATGATACTTCCCAATAGGAAATCTATTCTTTTTAGAAATACTCTTTTAAAATACTCTTTAAAATATTATTTTAAAAAATACTAACTCCAGGCTGGGCACGGTAGCTCACGCCTGCAATCCCAACACTTTGGGAGGTGGAGGCGGGCGGATCACCAGGTGATGAGTTTGAGACCAGTCTGGCCAACATAGTGAAACCCTGTCTCCACTAAAAATACAAAAATTAGCCTGGCCTGGTGGCACGTGCCTGTAGTCCTAGCTCCTCGGGAGGCTGAGGCAGGAGAATCGCTTGAACCCAGGAGGCAGAGGTTGTGGTGAGCCGAGATCGTGCCGCTGCACTCCAGCCTGGGCAATAGAGTTAGACTCCATCTCAAAATCAATCAATCAATCAATCAATCAATCAATCAATCCTAACTCCTAGGATTTTTAAATACCAGCACCTAGAATTTTATAACTAATGTGGCTCCTTCTATTTCAAGAAATTCTTCACTATGCTGGCTATAAAATGTGATACATTTATAGAATGTTTTCCCAAATTAACACCATTGAGTCTTTATATCTACACACATTATATCCCTGTCACTGCTTTTAAACCCTTTAATGTATTGTGGGGAAAAAAATTACAAAAGAAAAAAAAAAAAGAATGAGGCTGCATTGTCAGCATAGATTTTGAATGCATGATGTTCAATGCATTTTTATTTATTTCAATTTTTTTCAGTTCCCAAGAAAAATAAATAAAAATTAATAATATCTTGTAAATTATCTATTTTCTCCTTCAATATCTTCAGGTACACAATTATCAAAGCTGATATTGAACACAAACAAATTGATACAATTCAGTACTCCGATAACATTCATAGTCAAATAAGTTACTTTAAATTGCATGCAATACAACTTTATGTTCCACAGCATCTTTAATAAAAACTGTATACCAAAATGGCTCTTCAAACTTAAAAAGTGCAATTACAGAGTGCAAAATAAAAGGAAAATACGCTATATTACATTTAACATCATCAAATTTGAATAACAGATATTTAAATAAAATTATTCTTTTTAAAAACATTAAAATATACACCAGAAATACTGTTTGTACAAGTTGTCACTCCCCCTTCTCCCATATGAACAAGAATTTTTTAAAAGTCAGAATATGATGGGCATCGAATTAAAAACTTTTTTTTCAAAAGTCTACAGAATGGATATTGGAGCAAAAATTACAAAGTGGGTCAGATACAGGTTTTTAAAAACTGCATTATTGAATTTAACAAAAGTCAGACACTAGAATCATATATTTGCTACATAAAAGTTGATTTGATACCTGGTGGTGATTGAATTTAGTCTCAAAGACTCATAAATAAAAATCTGACTTTAGACGTAGTCATATCAGTATACCAATTCTCCCATCGCTTTGACTTTTGGCAGAGAGATTAGAGCAAAAAATATTCAAGAGAACGTGGAGTTACATTGTATTATGTATGTTTAATACAATGTCAATTTTAAGGTTAAGGTTAAGGAAATCTCAATTTTAAGGTTAAACCTTGAGTACCAGTTATAGAACTTAATATTCCTGGTTAAAGAGTAAGTTAACTGGGTTATTATGTGGCCTTCGTTGAAGACCCTAAATTATGCATTTATGCATTTGGGATTGCTTTGCTTCTCAATACACTGAATATGCATAGCCCCTTCTAGAAATATATATAGTGAGAAATCTGTAAAATGGGGGAGTTAGACTAAATGTGAACTAAAATCTTTCCACTGTGTACAGGACACATGAGCTGAGAGCAATCAGTTTTTATGTTTACTCAGCACCATCCTCATTAAAACAATTATTTTTGTCTTATTTTCACCCATAAAAAGTAATGTGAGTCATACTTTATTATTTAATATACATTTACAAAGGTCTAACTATTTTAGGGATTGGCTTTTTAAAGCATTCTTAAAGATGAAAAATACAAAAATGACTTGTATTTATGAATTGACATGCTTAAGATAAACTGACAAACCAAGATTGAGATGCTTACAATAAATCTTTTGTAAATGAAATAAATGGATTGCAGCTGATTTATTGAAGTCAATAGATTTTCTTTGAAACAGCCAAGATCACTGAAGATATTCAGACTCTCTTCACATCTAGTAAGTGTTAATAAATACAGTTGTATCCTGGTATCCACAGGGGAGTGATTCCCAGATCGCCCCCCCCGCACATACTAAAATCGGGCACAGATGTTCAAGTCACTTATATAAAAGGGCATAGTGCTTGCATATAACCTATTCACATCCTCTTGTATACTTAAATCATCTTTACATTACTTATAATACCTAATGTAAATGCTACGTGCGGTGGCTCACACCTGTAATCCCAGCAGTTTGGGAGGCTGTGGAGGGTGGATCACAAGGTCAGGAGATTGAGACCATCCTGGCCAACATGGTGAAACCCCGCCTCTACTAAAAATACAAAAATTAGCCGGGCGTGGTGGCACGCACCTGTAGTCCCAGCTGCTCAGGAGGCTGAGGCAGGAGGATCTCTTGAACCCGGGAGGCAGAGGTTGCAGTGAGCTGAGATCGTGCCACTGCACTCCAACCCGGGCAACAGAGGGAGACTCCCTCTCAAAAAAAAAAAAAAAAAAAAAAAAAAAAGTAATTAGTTGTTATAATGTATTGGTTTTTTGTTGTATTATTTTTTAAGTATTTTCCATCCTTGGTTGGATGAATCCACAGACGTGGAACTAACCACAGAGGGCCAACTGTAAGTAGAGTACTTAAAATGTGTTCTTACATACTTTGACTTCAGCTATATTAAAGAGGAAACAGAAATAACTGTTTAGATCTAATTGAGTTTTCTTTTCTCTTGTTTTTAAGTTTTATATAAATGGTTAATAGAGCACCAAATGACTGCAATTCTATGATCCATTAAGGTCATGTATACATACATGTTTGTATATGAATATATATACAATATGTCTATGACTATATATACAATATGTATAAGAACATATATATATTTACTTGTTTTTGTCTGTTTATTTTCCTAATAGTAAGGGTCAGGGCCAGGACTTTAGACGACAGTCGTGTGATTGCACCAGGGTATATAATGCATGGATACACATGGAGACAAGTCCTGGCACCTCGTGCTCCAGAGGTCAGCCATGGCTTATTATGTCTTCGTTGCCCTAGCACATGCCAGGATAAAAGTGGAGGAAGAACGGATCCTCCCTGACTTGGTATGTGATCCAGGGAGACTCTACTCAAAGGTTTAGCATTCGATGAAGCAGCCTCCCATAAAATCCAAAGGTGGTGGCAGCAGTGGCACCTTATGCAATAGCCCCAAAATACTCCTATTAACTCTCTGAGACCTATGGGCTCAGAGTGCAGAAGAAATCTTTGTCTCTTCCAAAAAATAAACAAATGTCAGAAAAATGAGCCCTAGTTTTCATCTCGGCCTCCACAGGAAGGTGTGTTTAAGTTTCTACATTTTAAAAGCTTTCAATTGAGATTTTTCATTTGGAAAAATACACCATATTAATTTTTAAGTTTTTTCCCATTTCCTGTGTCAAGATACAACTTTAAATGCATAACTTTACATTCTAGAAGAAGCCATTTACTGAGCTGTTTTAAAGTTAAAACTTTCTTGAATAAAAGATGAAATAACTGTATTTCCATCTTAAGACAACATGTAGAATTATTGTCTCCATATATTTTAAAATAATAATTAGCCCATCACATTTTGGGCTGTGATTTAAAGTTAGAATTCAGCAGAGCCCCTATAAAAAGAAATATTCTAAAAAGAAGCACAAATTTAGCCTTCAAGTGTGGACTTCGAATTGTCTGTTGAGCAATAATTACCTCACATAAATGTTGTAATATACAAAAAAAGGAACATTGTGAAGCTATGAAATGCCCACTACTTAAATAGAAGATTACAGAAAATTGTTTTTCAATTCATTTTACATAGGCAGAATCTGGTAGATGAGTGACTAGTACCTGTAGGAGTCGTGAGTTGGCATAGGGAACTGTCCATCATATAACAGAATTAGTAGCTGAGACCTGAGTCAAGAGACCATAGGCTCCCCAGGGTTAGCTTATTTCAAATGTGTAGTGTTAACACAGGACCTATATTTACTTCTCCCAAATTCTACTTGCATTATTGTTTTAGTATGTGACACTATGGTGCCAACTACATGTTAAACCGTGGTACACTCAAACCAATTATCATTGATTTGAGGAGCAGAAAAAAAATACTTACTAAATCGATTTGACTATATATATAGGCTTACAGAAATCTGTCATTTGCTAACAATTCTTGAGCTATGACCTGGGAATTGCTTACTTCTAAGCACTGTGCACCAGGCATATAAACTTTGAAGCTTTCGATGAAGCATTTAGCTCACGAAATTACTTTTATAAAAATATCAATTTTCTTTTGATATTAAATATTTTCTGCACATTATACATTAGCAAATAGTCTGTCAAAAAGAAAACAAAAATAAAAACATTTTTCAAGTATATTAAAATACAGTGTTATTGACCTAACACTTGACTCAACATAAATATTATTAATAAAATGGGAATATTAATATTAACTAGGCACACTGTTATCCCTGCCCATAAGTTTGACGGCGCCATTCAGACTTGCGGCAACTCTGGATCCCCTGAGGTAACTCTCTCATATTCCTTCTTTGGTTCTTTACTTTTTCGATTTCTGTACCTGGAAATATTCACAAACGAAACTGTTAGCACTGCAGTTAACAGGAAAGGAACAAGTGTGTTATATATGGACTCCAAAGGCACATTAGCATAGTGTTTCCAAAATGACAAAGTTGAACAGATTTAGGTTGGACAATGTTAAAAAAAAAAAAGAGGGATGAAGAGGTGGTGTGCTGTAGTCAAACAATTTTGGAATGAAATGATAAAATACACTTAAAGAGTTTCTCAAAGTCTTTAACGTGATCATGAATATTGTGAAATTTCAAGAGGCGTGTGGCCACATTTAAGTCTGAGTTTTAGGTTTTCTTTTTCTGTCTCTCTTTCTTTCTTTTTCCTTCCTCCCTTCTAAGGAATGAATATTTACAAATCATGCTACATTAGTACACTCTGTCCATCACATTGATATAATGCTATCACTAATCAAAATAAAAATAATATTTATCAGGCACTAATTTGGTGACCTACAATTTTCTAAGTGCTATGCATGCAGTATTTATTTTACCTTCACATTTGCTGTTACCATCCTCATCTTACAGATGAAGAAAGTGAAATACAAATGGGTTATATATAATGTGCCCAAAGTCCAAGGACTCATAGCTAGGATTCATAAATTTATCATAAATCAGAATCTTCTTTCATTTATTCATTAAGCTATTTTCCTAATATTTTTGAGTTTATTTTGTCCCTATTTTGGAAATGAGACATGTAGCTTTTAGGAAACCACATCATGTCTATGTTTACTGGAAGAATATGAATTAGAAAGAATTTGTTCTTCACTCTGGCATTTGTCAACTATATGAGCTGGGACATGTGAATGAACCCCTCTAAGGCTCAGTGCCCCATCAGTGCCCACAAAGGAAAGGATTGTGGTCAAAGATTTTTCAGGCATATTTCAGTTTTAATAATATTTAGTTCTGTCATGGCAACTTATTAGGAAGGCATTATTATTTGTTGGATACTTAGAATCAAATGTGGACAAAATAAAATTAATATTATGAAAGTAGCACACTTTCAGACCTTCAAAATTGGAAGTGCACTATTTTCACAGAAAAATAAAAACTTAAATTCACCTTGAGTAATTTGTACCTGTTTCAAAATATGTTTCATGGAGACATTTTAAAGGGAACTGTTATTAATTAATTCACACTGTTCCCATCCTTTGCTCCCAACGGTTAAAAAAAATGCCAAACTATACTTTCAATGTTCACTTTCTATTTTTCTGTTTTCAGCTTGTGACAACAACGCACATGAGGATGAGGTACGACTGTTTTGGGAGACTGACACAAACTATTTTTTAACAACCATTTTTTATAATTGTCTAGAAATAGTTCCACCAGTCTGCCTTAAACTGTAAGACAACCCAAGCTTCTAAGGTTATTAATTTACAAGGTTGTTTTTTATAAAATAAGAAATGTGACTTGATGGATTAAATTCAGGTGGTTGACTATAACAGTAGCACCTTTCCTATGATTTACTTTCACGTGAAATATCATATTACATACTAAAAGCAGCCACCCTATAACTAATGTAGGATAAGAATTTCTGTCCATATTTTATGAAGGAAGGAATTGATACTCTCAATTTGACTTATGTAAGGTCACATAGGTAATAAGTATTAGAGCTGATTATAAAGTTCAATCCAGATGTTCTGCAGCAAAAACATATTTTTTAAAAATAATTTCAAGTTATTTCAGATTCAGGGGTACATATGCAGGTTTCTTAACAGGGTATATTGTATGATGCTGAGATTTGGGGTACAATTGATCCCATCACTCAGGTATTGGGCATAATACTTAATAGTTTCTCAATTCTTGTAAATATCATTTGTACAAGTTCAATCTTATCTCTCTAATACTTTATCCATATTTTTACCCAGTTTATAGGTCTGCATTAATAAAAGTAATTTATAAAAGCAGAGTATAAAACTACAGTGACTTACCATCTACAGAAATAATATGTGGAACCGACGACTGTGATAAGAAACAAAATAATAAGAATCACGGTCAAAGCCATATATTCTTTGCTTAAAGGTTGGTGGACGGTTAAAAAGAAGTGTTCACATCGGACACCAGTATAACCCACTTCACACCTGAAAGATAATACGGAAGAAAGAAAGATCAGTTATTTAAAGAGGTAATCATGGTTGTGAATTAGTTTTATAGGGACTAACATCACACTGTAATGCAAGAAATCAACAAAATTTGCTAAAGGTTGTAAAGAGGATTTCAAAGATTAAGTTAGACCAGTAACGATAAAAGGGCTCCACATAGCTCTTGGACTAAATTGTAGTATTAAAATGATGGTTGTGTTCAGCTGTCATGGTGGCTGACAGTCCACAGTGGCGGGTGAGTAATGACAAAAGGGCTCCACATAGCTCTTGGGCTAAATTGTGGTATTAAATGATGATTGTGTTCAGCTGTCATGGTGGCTGACAGTCTACAGTGGTGTTTTATAAGTTGTATAGGTTTGAGATTCCTTTTGTCTAAATCAGTGGAATCAATTCTTTTTTGTTTGTTTGTTTGTTTGGTTTTTTTTGAGATGCAGTCTCCCTCTGTCTCCCAGGCTGGATTGCAGTGGTGTGATCTCTTGGCTCACTGCAACCTCCACCTCCCAGGTTCAAGCAATTCTCCTGTCTCAGCCTCCTGAGTAGTTGGGATTACAGGCATGCGCCACCACACCTGGCTAATTTTTGTATTTTTAGTAGAGGCGGGGTTTCACCATGTTGGCCAGGCTGGTCAGGAGCTCCTGACCTCAAGTGACCTGCCCGCCTCAGCCTCCCAAAATGATGGGGTTACAGGGTTGAGTCACCGCGCCTGGCTTGGAATCAATTCTTTTTTTTTTTTTTTTGAGATGGAGTCTCACTCTGTCACCCAGGCTGGAGTGCAGTGACGTGATCCCTGCTCACTGCAAGCTCCGCCCCCCGGGTTCATGCCATTCTCCTGCCTCAGCCTCCCACGCAGCTGGGACTACAGGCACCTGCCACCACGCCTGGCTAATTTTTTTGTTTTTTTGTATTTTTAGTAGAGACGGGGTTTCTTGATCTCCTGATGGTCTCGATCTCCTGACCTCGTGATCCGCCCTCCTCAGCCTCTCAAAGTGCTGGGATTACAGGCGTGAGCCATCGCGCCCGGCCTGGAATCAATTCTTAAAACAATACCTGATATAGAAGTTGAAGGAAAAGATCCAAAGCAGAGAGACACCATCTTGGCAAGTGTGAGAGGCATCAGAAGCCCTCCCTACTCTGCACCTCTGACATATGTGTGCAATTTAAAAGCTACTATTCACTACCTAATTTTTAAAAACTCAGAAAAATTTCTAATAATATATATACTGCATTTAACAGCCCATGGAAATATAGGGTAATTTCAAAATATAAAAATAGAAATACTAAGAGTAAAACTGCATTTGTTTCTCAAATGTTCTCACTTACAAGTGGGAGCTAAATCATGCGTACACATGGTCATAGAGAGTGGAGTAATAGACTCTGGAGACTTCAAAAGGTAGAAGAGTTTTTGGGGGATTAAGGGATGAAAAATTACCTAATGGGTCCCATGCACACTATTTGAGGGGTAGGTACTCTAAAAGCTCAGACTTCACCACTACTGAATATATCCACTAACAAATCTGCACTTGTACCCCTAAATCTATAAAACAAAATTTTACAAACTGCATTTGTTTATTTCTGACATATTACCTGCAGTAGTTTTGACTCATGTCCACCAGGTAGATGCACTGTCCGTGCAAACAGTAGCCATTCATGTCAGAGCTACACTTTGTTATTGACACTTGAGCCACACGTGGATTGTCTTCTGTCTGAACTGTAAAAGAAGTGGAAAGTTGAATATATTCTGCAGCCTTCATGGAAGAATTTCTCACTCTTTCGTAACCACTGAGCTACTTCTACAAAATAGATCAGATGCCAATCAGTCGAGGAGAATTTTGAGAAGTGAAGTCACTCTAGTTGTCACACCCCCTAGACCAATCAATAAACACTTGAATCCAAAGGAAAACGTCCAACAGACTAAACAAAAGAAGATAACATGCGAGGATTTCATTCTCAAAAGACAACCTGTAAGGGTAGAGAAGGCAAATTTAACACACACATGTGTCATTATCCTCCAAGTGGGTGTTATTCACTTCTTCAAGCAAAATTTGTCTAATTTTTCCCAAGTCCCAAAACGTTTCTGAAATCTATTACTCCCCAAAGCAGTTGCGAGCTCATACCATTAATTAATTCAAAGGAGCTTAATTCTACGGTGGATTTTTAATCAGTAAGCCTGGCTTTGGTGCATGTTCTCAAGTTGTTGAGGTTACCATTAATGAAATTAACCAGTCTCCCAATATCTCTAATGATGAGGCCTGAATCCAAACTAGACAAACCCTGAGGGAGAAGGGCCTCTGGTAGACAAATACAGCCATGAAAATAGGAGCCTCGGTGTAAAATTCACTTTAGAAAGCTTTAGATACCAAAATGTGAAAGACACTTATAAAATTACTTTTAAAACAGCAATTTGATTGTAATACTCTTGCCCAAATAACCAAAGAAGGAAAAAAAAAAAAAAAAAAAAGGTGATGCGGGGGAGGCTGACCAAACCTCCAGAGAACCTGATGGTGAGGGACAAAAGATAAAGTTGTTATGGAAAATATCCTGCTTCCTTAAAATAACTCAGTTATCTTGATTCAATAGCTCAGAATGAAGATAAAGCTGATCCCTCTTGGACCATATCTGGAGTCCACAGTCCTCGAGGGGAAAAAACTGTATTACATATCTTTGTATCTGTATGCCTTAGCACAGCATTTGGTGCATACTACATACTCGATAAATGTTTTCTGAATGAACACTGTGCCTAGAAAGAAAGCACTATCATTTGTTCTTCTTACAAAGAGAGAGAGAGGGGTAGAAAGAGAGAGATAGAGAACCTACTCTGTACGAAGTTTTCCTGTTTTGCTGTTTTGCCTGGAATCCAGTCAGTGTGGTCTCTGAGGATTTTTTGCAGTAAAGTGCCAGGAGACGGCCAAAGGGAATGCAATTTTTTGTTGTTGTTGTTCCCTATCTCTTCACAATCAAATCTGTGTATATAATTTGTCTGGTCCCTCTCCTACCAGTTATTCCTTTATATAACTTTTTCAGAACATTAGTTTATATTGTGGTTTAAAAAGTAATATAGCAGCTATTCTTACCCTTTTTTAAAATTATCACATACTTATAGTCTTTGAGTTTATATTTCTGTTTAAAAATAATGTAGTATCTTGATGCCACATTGACAAACTTGGGCTTACCTAAAGCTGTGCAGTTATCACTGGACTCTCCTGGAATACATGATGGAATCACAGTTGTACTGAGGACTGCCTGTAGAAGATGGAAACCTATTTATGAAGAAAAATCAAATATATAATTAATGTGTTAAGGAAAGAAATCTTGATCAAATTTCTACGTAACTGCAGAACTTATAGAGTTGTTTTGTTTCACGGATTTGGTCCATCAAAACCATAAAACAAAATAATTCATGGAAACAGGCATATAACAGAAAATACAAACTCCCCCAGCTATTCTGTGGAAGGATAAACGCCTTGGCATTACATTCACGGTTACAGATTTGACCTGCTCTAAATATTTCACAATAACATTTTCAAAGATTTGATTTTGAAGTTTGATTTCCTAAGACACACATCAGTTGGAGAATTTCCACTATTTTATTCCATCATGTGTTCAGAGAAATGCTCCTAATTAGACCCCATCACAAAAGAAGGCTCTAAATAAAAAATTGGTTTCCACTTATGGTAACAACAAGAAACTCAACCTAAGAAACATTCATTATTGATTTATGTACCTAAGTTACTCTTTGCATTGCATTACACATGAGTATAGATTTTAATTAATACAATGCAAGCTAGGTAAAATCAGAATATATCTTGTCTAATATGACAAGGAACAGACATACCAAATGAACCATACTGAGCCCTAGAATCCAGTTTCTATCAGCCTAGGAAGAGTCTGAATCAGCTGTTTCATCATGTGTATTCAGTGAAAAGATAAAATGTTGGAACACAGATTATCAGAATGACTCAAGTACTTTCTGAATTGTATAGGAATCATCGTAAGAAGAACTCTTTCAATTTCACAGATGTTTACTTAAGAGCTTTAGCTGCTTCTGTTTAAGCTTTAGGTATTTGCACTTCAAACACTCCAATTTATTTGAGTAACTGTTATATAGTAAATACTAATGGTGGTGGTAGTAGTCGTAGTAGCAGCAATTAAGCTCCACTAAATTAATTAATGGCTTCAGCTTGCAATTGCTTTGGGGAATAATGAATTTCAGAACTGAGATTTGGAAAAAAATAGACATTTTGTTTGAAGAAGTGAATAATACCTACTGTGGGGGATAATGACATGTGTGTTAAGCTTGCTTTTTCTACACCCTAAAGGTTGTCTTTTGAGAACAAATACCTCCTATGTTATTTTCTGTAGTAGGTTGGACATTTTCGATTGGATTCCGGTGCTTATTGGCCTAGGGTGCGTGATAACTAGAATGACTTCCTACTCCTGAAAATTCTTTTTGACTGATTGGCAGCTAGGTAAATGTAATCTAGGTAAAATCAGAATAAATCCTATCTAATATGAGAAGGAATAGGCATGCCAGATGAACCACACTGATAATCCAGTTTCTGTAAGCACAGGAAGAATTTGAATCAACCTGTTTCATTGAAGTAGCTAAGTAAGTGGTAACTGTTATGAAAGGATGATTAATGCCTCCATAAAGGCAAAAAATATATTCAACTTTCCATTTCTTTCACAGTTCAGACAGAGGACACTCCATCTTTCTAACATGTACTGTGTACCAGTGATATGGTTTGGCTCTGTGTCCCCACCCAAATCTCATCTCGAATTGCAATCCCCCTGTGTTGAGAGAGGGACCTGCAATCCCCACGTGTTCAGGGAGGGAGGTGATTGAATCAATGGGGGTGGTTTCCTGCATGCTGTTCTCAGGATAGTGAGTGAGTTCTCATTAGATCTGATGGTTTTATACGTGTTTGGAAGTTCCTCCTTCCCCCCGCTCCTGCCACCTCTTGAAAAAAGTGCTTGCTTCCCCTTCACCTTCGGCCATGATAAGTTTCCTGAGACTTCCCCAGCCGTACAGAACTGTGAGTCAATTAAAGTTCTTTCCTTTATAAATTACCCAGTCTCAGGGAAGTTCTTTATAGTAGTGTGAAAACAAACTAATACAACCAGGTATGGTCCTATTCACCTTATCTAT
Source organism: Hylobates moloch (assembly GCF_009828535.3). Classification (NCBI taxonomy): domain Eukaryota; kingdom Metazoa; phylum Chordata; class Mammalia; order Primates; family Hylobatidae; genus Hylobates; species Hylobates moloch. Next base: position 58,244,930 of record NW_026652277.1, read on the forward strand.
ATTACATTATTTAGTCCTCTCAGTGACAATTTGAGGAAGATACTATTATTATCCCCATTAGAGAAAACTAAGGCATAAAGAGTTTAAATAACTTTTCCCAAGGATACATATGGTTAAATGGGCCACTTTATAGAATTTGGAAATAGGCAATAGTACTAGAGTATAATGGACATCACAGAGAACACATTATGGTAGCTGTAATTGAAGTAGAGTATTTAACCCAACATAGAGGCCACAAAGTATGGTGGAAAGGCAGTCTTGTGAGGAAAACTTGAGCTACATGATCTTGAAAAAAAATTAATTTACCTTTGTGGGTCTTAATTTTTCCTATCTTATAGATTTTGGGAGAGAATACAGTGAAATAAACTAATGGTTTTTTTGTTTTGTTTTGTTTTTTCTGAAATGGCTGACACATCCCATAAATGTTCCTCGACTCTCAACTTCTAGCCTCTGGTTTCAGCAGTGTATGTGGACAGTGCCCTCTACTGGTTTATAACAAGATTGTATATCTCTGTAATTTGGTACTGTAAAGAAAGATTTAATTCGTGTAATAAAAGAATTTTATTTTTTCTCAGTTAGAGAAGGCTTGCATCTGTTAAGCCGATTGTATATTTTTAGGTTCTGAAAACTAAATTACACATCGGCATCAGCATCATAATGTATAACTTCATATATCAAATTTCACACTTAATTCTGTGAAGTAGTTATTAGTCTCAAATACCCTCAGTGTATTTAAATTAAATGTCTTGTCTAAGATCACTTATGACCACAGAAGAGTTACAAATTTATCTTTTGACATCAAGTCTCCTATTCTTCAATGATTCGAAAATTCTGTTGTCTTTAAAGGTTCAGAATTGTCCCCTCCCCACTCCATGCTTTTTCTACAATATAAATGCTGCTTCAATTGCTCTTGTGGAACCACAAAAAGTATATTTTTGCTGAATGACAAAGAAATAGCTAAAGCCTAGATTTCATTGTCAGTTGAACAGAGTTGAAAACTGTTTCACTAAGCTTTTTATGGAGGATAAGCTAGATTCTCATTCAAGTCAATTTTATTTTATATCCCAATAATAATTTCACCATACTTTCACTACTGAAGAATTAAATCCTTTAACTAATACAGTTTCCTCAGTACAAATTGGAGTTTTAGTTGCACGTGCTTACATCCTTGACGTTCCTATTCCTACATATTTCTTCATCTGAGGAAACTTTGGAGAAGACATTACCAATTCTCCCTCCAGGAAAATGCTAGCCAGGGAAAAAAAAAAATGCACATTTGAAGCTAGTTTCTCTATCCTTTGCATAAACTAAAGCCTAACCTTTCCTGCTTGGAATTGCCTCCAATTGCAACCTGCAACTATTATAGAATCTAACTTACTTTGGAGTGTTGCTGTTAGTCTTCTTTTTTAAAGGTTTTTAGTAGTTGTTAGTTTTTCCACCATTGGAAACTTTGTTCCAGTTGTTCAAGCCACAGGTGAAATACTTGTCTTTGTTAATTAAAGAATGTTCAGCCCAGGGTGTGCCTCCACAAAAACTGGGCTTTCCTTACTTGTGACGCTCCCTTGGACACAGTCCATCGCTCAGGATAGTTTCTGTGAGACTTGCTGCATTAATCCTACAGCAAGATATTTTACAGGTGGAATTGTATGTAATTTTAAATGTTCCTTTCAAATTAAAGTGTATAACTGCAATTCCATTATGGATGGATGTGGCCAAGAAAACAGCAAAATTAATTCTAAGTCATGTCCATCTGCACAGCACTATTGCTTTAAAACAGTGGTTCTCAAATGTTCCTGCAATATGCGTCTGCTCCCAAACAGTTGCAAACTAGGGTAGAAGAGTGAATGCGATCCAATGAATAAGAAATCTATCTCCAGAGAAATATTACATCCACTGTCCTGTTAACCTTAAGAATCACTAGTCAGGGCCAGGTGCGGTGGCTCACGCCTGTAATCCCAGCACTTTGGGAGTCTGAGGCGTGCAGATCACAAGGTCAGGAAATCGAGACCATCCTGGCTAACACAGTAAAACCCCGTCTCTACCAAAAATACAAAAAAAAAAAGAAAAATTAGCCAGGCGTGGTGGTGGGCACCTGTAGTCCCAGCTACTCGGGAGGCTGAGGCAGGGAGAATGGCGTGAACCCGGGAGGCGGAGCTTGCAGTGAGAGGAGATTGCACCACTGCACTCCAGCCTGGGCGACAGAGCAAGACTCCCTCTCAAAAAAAAAAAAAGAATCGCTAGTCATTATTCTAATGAGTCATACAGGGAGGGAATAAATGCTAAAGTCATGCATATATTTCCTTAATGTCAGGTTTTTCATGACCTTAGTGTTGTTTGAACATAATTTCTGTATGATTGGACCTCAAATACTATATTTGGCTTTTTCATTCTTGACAGTAGATTCTTGCTAAGCAAATAATTCACTATGATACTAAAGATTTTAGATAGTGTCTGTGTCAAAAATACAGATCTGGTGGCATTTCTTGTCTGGTGGCATTGGTAACTAAGATACAGAGGAATTTCTTGCCAGATGATATAACACAGACGATCTGTAAACTCAAAATTGGCAGTTGGCGCTTCTTTTACAATACAGGTACAAAAATGGAAATGCATTCAGAGGTCATTATTTCTATCAAATTTCCAAATGGGTTTTAGGAATGTGAACCTCACCTATATATCTCTCTGCCTTAATTTTTCAGGTTATGTTTCAGTGAAATCTCAGATGTGCCAGCAGGAAGTGGTGCCAGTGACTCAGAGGATACAAATCGCCTCTTCCCTGTGAGTCAGGGCCAAGCCTACACCCTTACACAATATTGGGGACCGCGCGTGGGAGAGGTTGAGTGCCATCACAGGAATGGCAATAGCAGTAAATGTCGTGGGCCCTGGAGCACTAAGAAGTGGTTGCCCAACAGTCAGACAAAATGCCAGATGTAGAAAATGTACTTCCTATTGCATATGGTTTCTTTTGACTTGCTTCATTTTTATTTATATTTATTTTGTTTTATGAGGCTCTTGCTCGTTTGCCCAGACTGGAGTGCAGTGGTGCAATCACAGCTCACTGCAGCCTCGAACTCCTGGGCTCAAGTGATCCTCCCATGTTGGCCTCCAAAAATGCTAGAATTCCAGGCTTGAGCCATTGTGCCTGGATTGACCTTGCTTCCTAAGGATCGCACTGAGGGCTCATCCAGAAGGAGGCCAGTACAGAGGAGGCTAGGATTTGATGACTGGATGACCAAGCCAAGTCAGCAAAATCAATTGCAAATCTTAGGGTGAAATGACTATTCTGGAAAACAGTCAAGAAAATAAAAATGATCCAAATTAAAATCAGGTAGATTACAGAATAAAAGAAATGCATCTCATTTTCCCAATTTAACCTTTTAGGCTATCTAGACCAGAAAAGCAAACTTGTGCAGAATCATAGCAATTGTCCAGCCCAAACACATAGCAAAATCCTCTTTGTTCACACTTTTGCTGTGGTCACATGCCAACCTTCTCAGACTATTCATTTTTTACCATCTTCCATGGCAGTCTGTGATTTTAGAATTTGTCTATAATAGGCTTGTTGGGTCTTGTGTGCTTTTAAGGAGTGAATATGCCTTCGCTGTTTTTGGATGTCTTTTTGTTTTAAATTAAATTCCACTATTTGATAAGCTCTTGCTTCACCTTGGTCAAAATAACTCTAAAACTCATTATCACATCAGATACTGAAAAGACTTACTGTCAGCACCTTCTAGCAGCAACCTACTTTTCAGAGAGTATATATATGTGTGTGTGTGTGTGTGTGTATACACATATATACTTATATATATTACTTATATACATATAAATATATATACACATACATATATACACATATATATATAAATCTATAGAAAACTAACCTTGCCTTCTGCCAGTAATAATTCTATTCCTATATATTTTTAATGTTAGCTTTGTAACTACACTTCATTAAGACCTAAGTGTAAAAACTGTCTATAGCAATTTGAGATAAAACATATGAAACCCGAGGTTAATATAACAGGTTAAAAATAAGTATTTTAATTTTGAGTTTTGAAAAATAGCCATAGAATCTTCCTTGTCAAGTAGCAAAAATATTAATATGCCATGTGTTTCTAGTCATAAGCATTAAGTTATACGCTCCAATTTAGGTAGTCATTTCTAAATCACACTTCAAATGCCAATATATTTCGCTTACATATTATCATACAATGCTATACTTAAAGCTAGTCAAATAAAGAATCAGTGAGTCAAAATATAAGGAAATTATCTATTTTACACTAAATATGAATTTAAAGATGTGTATCTTGTTCATAATGGAAGTATTTCCAGAATGCAGGAGAATACATACCAACTCTTGTGTAAAGAATATAACCCAGCACTTTGGGAGGCCAAGGCTGGTGGATCATGAGGTCAAGAGATAGAGACCATCCTGGCCTACAAGGTGAAACCAAAACACCAAAAAAAAAAAAAATAGCCAGGTGTGGTGGCAGGTGCCTGTAGTCCCAGCTACTCAGGAGGCTGAGGCAGGAGAATGGCATGAACCCGGGAGGCAGAGGTTGCAGTAAGCCAAGATCACCCTACTGCACTCCAGCCTGGTGACAGAGCGAGACTCTGTTTAAAAAAAAAAAAAAAAAGTACAATTTAAATTAATCTGAGTGTTTGGAATTTTGTGACTAAAATCTCTAAAGGTGGGACTTGCCTCCCCTAAAAGCCAAAGCTTCATTTATAGAGTATTGTTTCAAATTTTCTGTTGGAAACATATTTTTCTCCTCAAGGCAATTTTACATAAGAAGAGCTTTTTTATAACCTTTTCTACCTTGACTCCTTTCCATTGGGCTTCTCACTTCTATAAATCCAATTTAAATTATGCTTACATTGTTATTCCAAAAGAAAAATCTCCTAAAGGAGCAACAGTTTGGACTATAAGTGTCTGCAATTTGCCTTCTTTTCATTATGGCCACATTGTGGCATGAAGCTTGGATATTTAATGGCATTTTGAGAAGCATATTGACTATATTGTTTTCTCTGTAGATGTCTATGGCCAAACATGAATCTGAAAGGATAAAGTTTTAATCAGTGAGCACACACAAAAAAAGAGAAAGGGAATACATTAAAGATGATTTCAAAAGACTCGAAGTTAATTACTTTTTATCCAGAGAACCCACATAATACAACTCACACACTGGAGGCTGCTAAGGAATTCTACTTTCAGATAATATAGTTTATGAAAATATAGTTTGAGTTGACATTGGCGACCTTGACTTCGGTGAGAGCCACATATGCCTCCATAGCATGATAGCCGGGTGGGATGGGCATAGTTACAATCCAATCATCAAAAAGGAGGGCAGCTTACCCCATCCTTGCTTTTAGTAACTACATTTGTCAAATAATATTTACTCAATAAATATCTATTGAGAGTTGTCTACATGCAAGATATTGAACAAAACACTGGAAAGAAAACTGGTACAAAAGACATTGTTCCTGCCCTAAATAGACTTAAAGGAGTTGGACACCTAAGGGTGGTAAGGAAAGGAGAGAATTTATAGATGATGCCAATTTCTAGTCAGAAAAAAAACGGAGAATGTTGCCATTAAAAAAGGAGGAGACATAGGCAGGACAGCAGGCTTATGGTGGCGTTTGGGCACGAAGGCATGAAGGGAGTGAACATATTTGAGTTTAATGTTTATCTATAGGTATTACCTATTTGTATTTCTGAGGCTGTTGAGAATACAGTAAAGGAATAAAAATTTATTTGGAGACTAGGAGAAGTCTATTTGAAAGTCATATGAGGAGATACTACCTTTAAAGGAATGGAAGTCATTTAAATGTTCCAAGGAAAATAGTATGGTATGGAAAATAACAGAACTTTGAGAAACAGGTGGTACAGATCAGACAGAAGTGGCAAAGAAAAGAGAAAAAGAAATTAGAGAAAAAAGAAAATTAAGTGTGCTGAGAGCTAAGAGAGTAGAGTTGTAAAAGGAAGTAGAGTGTGGTTATCAAAGGAATAATCAGAGAAAGTATTCATAATTCCATCGTAAATAAGACTCATTATTATTAGATGTGAATGGTGCTAAAATCAGCAATAAATATTGCCAACCTGATTTCTTAAACATGAGAATGGGCTTTATATTTGTATCCAGATTATCATTAAAATTAATTTTGTCTTGGTAACTCAAGCACTAATTTTCCAAACTGTGAATTATGGGTGACAATGTGTAACAGCAATTAAAAAAGGTATATTTTATGTTATTGGTTCTCAACCAGGAGCAAAATTGCCAACCAGGGCTGGCAAAATTGTATCCCTTGTTGGCAAAATTGTTCCTGGGAACCATTGTTACCATATGGTAATGTCTGGAGACTATGTTGGTTGCCACAACTAGGGGATGCTACTGACATCTAGAGGGTAGAGACCAGGGTTGTTGCTCAACACCCTGCAGTGCATAGGACAGCCCCCCTGCAACAAAGAATTATTTAGTCCCTAATGTCAACTGAGACAAGGTTGAAAAATCCAGCATTAGACTCATGAGAAATGGAATCCAGTTTTAGCTCACATACTTATTTAGTTTCCCTGCAACTGAGCTGCCTTATCTCTGAAAACAGAGAACAATGAGTGAGGTGGGGTAGAGGGTGAAATGAAGTTTGGATTAGATTCCTCAAAGGTTTCTTTAATTTCTAAAACAATGCTTCTCTTTCCGCCACTGGTAGTCATATCACTGCCACTTTATTCAGTCCTATCATAGCTCAGTAGCCCCTCTCTCTTCCTCTCTTCCTCTTCTCTTTCTGTCTCTCTCTCTCTCCCTCTCTCTCTCTCTCACACACCCACACATGAATATCTTCAGTTAATACTGAATAATATAATAATATAATAGATAAAAATGTGAAAGAGAGGGAAGAAAACTTATTAGACTTCATCAGAAACAACAACAGAATTGAATTTTCCAAAACTGTTACTTAACCTCAAGATATTTTGCTTCTCAAAATATTTTTTAAATATTTTTAAATACATTTTTAAAGTACAGCTAATTGAGTCTATAACATAGCTGTGATAACTCCAAATAAAGTATCAATGCAATCATCCATCTAGCAAACATTTATGGTGTTTAATATAAGCCTATCACAATAGAAATGATAAAAGATGACTATAGCACCAGCAAGGAGGGACAGAGTTATACACACACTTACAGTATGGTGTGTGCTGTGACAGGGGCCATAGGACAAAAGGAATGGGAAAGGTGCAATGGAGGAGGGTCAGGGCTTATCAGAGAAGTGCCTAAGGAAGTGGCTCCTTTTTCAGTCTTAAAGGATGAGTACTTTCACCAAAAGTAAAGAGTGACTTGAGGGCATTGACAGTAAAGGGTACAGCATATTCAAACCCGAAGCCTGACATGCTGTGTACTCCTGTTTCCTCATTTGTAAAACGGGAACAATAATAACTTTCTGGGCTAAAAAGGCATCCTAAGAACTAAATGAGGCTTTTTTTTTTGTAAGAAACCATTTTGATGATGACAGCTCTAATTTTAAAAGTGCTTTCTATGAATTTGTGTATCATCTTATCCATTAAATCTACGGACAATTACCTGACAAGGTTACTGTGGATAACCTTTTTTTTTTTTCAGATGAGAAAACTGAGGCTCAAAGATAAATCACTCTTTCTGAAAGTATGAAAGAAAAAAATAGTGCATGAAATCTGTGTTTTATACACTATACACTATGCCTCAGTTCAAGGCTATAAAATTTACATATATAAAGATGTGTGTGTGTGCACCTATCAATCACTTTCATGCCTCAAATTTAAAATTGAGAATTTTTAACCTGAGAGATTAATGTTTAACATTTTTCTTTCTGAATGTTACATATGTCTCCATGGAATACATCCATATATCCATGGAATACTACTCAGCTGTTAAAAGGAATGAAATAATGTCTTTTGCAGCAAATTGGATGGAGCTGGAGGCCATTATTCCAAGTGAAGTAACACAAGAGTGGAAAACCGGAAACCGTATGTTCTCACTTATACATGTACTATCTGTACTATGAGTACTATGTACTATGTACTATGAGTACACAAAGGCATACAGAATGATATAATGGACTTTAGGGACTCAGAAGGGGAAGGGTGGGAGGTGGGCTAGGGATTGAAAAAAAACTACACATTAGGTACAATGTACACTACTCAGGTGATAGGCGCACTAAAATCTCAGAATTCACCACTATATAATTTACCCATGTAACAAAAAAACATTTGCACTCCAAATGCTACTGAAATTTTTTTAAAAGGAGTTGGAGGATAAACCTATATATTCAGAGTCTTATGAGATATATTAAAAAATCCACTTTTTCTGGACAATTATCAAATCATCCTGAGTATTATAAATAGTATCCTAGTAAGTTAAATCATTACTTTAACCTAGACGGCCACTCAACCTTTACGTGCCCTATAACTAAACACCCAGTCTTACGTAAACTGCATCTCCAGAGGACGCTGAGTATGTGGCATTACTTCATTTTTTCAAGGGTTCCAGAATTGCCATGTCAAGGCAATGGCTGTCAGACTACTCCTCCCTCAGGATCTCTTCTATTACACCATTGGGAAGCGTTCTCATTGTCTCCCAATGGAATGTTTCCAGCAGCAGTTACGGCCATATTAATTAGACGATTTGTGTAGGCCTACACTCAAAGTAAAGATTGACAGATGAGGAAATCCCACTTTAATTTACATTCTCTTTGAAGAGGATTTCTTACTTGACATTTGCATCTTTCACGTGAACATTAACCAGGAAGTGGGAGATTCTTTTGCAAAAATAGACAGAAAACATTCAAATTCAGTTTCTCCAAAGTGATTATATGAGTATCGTTATTTTTTTAAAACCAAGGAAATACATTTACGTTCTCACAGTTAACAGGAATGGGCTACAGATCCCAAGTTGATCCCTTATCGATGCTATATTCAATTCACAATAATATACAAAGAATACAGGGAATAAAACAGACATAAGTTACCCTCTTTATTGCTTTACTTAATGTAAATCCTGGAAAATATAAAAATAAGGGCCCCAGTCAACTGACTTCAATGACTGCTTTATAATAAAAATCATATCTTAGGAATTGTGTTGATTAGAAATTATGAACATTAAGTAAAAATTCAACATATTTTAGCACAGCTTAAGAGAATAGTCACGTTTTATTTGTCTGATTTTGCACAGAGTCAGAAAGCCCATTTGTACATGTGCCGTGCCTATGAGAGGGTCTGAAACCTGGAGCAGCCCCAGGCTTCTCTGGAACTTCTCTATTGGAATCTGCTATGTTTATTATGCTCCTGCTAACCCTGAATCTCACTGGCTCTTTCCTCATTATCACAGAGTGACCTGGCCATTTACTATCTCTGAGTCTTTGTAAGGTACTTGACTTCACTGGGCTAATCAAATCTACCTCACGCAGCTATTTTAAGAAGTAAAGGTGATGATGTATTTAAAGCACCTAATACATAACATGGCTGCCACACAGTAGGCATTTAGTAACTGTTAGTTTTCTTCTCAACTCCTGGATTTGGGTCCTAGTGCTGAATCAGACACCCCAATTACCCAAGCTGCTCACATGGCAAGACTGTGCAGAAGGTGGCTAGGGTACCTGGTCAAAATCCAGACAGGAAAGGCCTGTCATCACGTTTTCTGACAAGATTTGTCATCTCAGGTTGTGCCAAGACTCAGGTAACTCACAAACTCTCAGGGTCAACAGAAATGATCAAAGACAAGCCTATTGTCTCATTGAGATTTATGCTTCTCATATTTTCAAAAAAGAATATTTCTTCTGCTTCATGCTCTCTCATTGATGAAGTACCACTAAATTGTCTTGGAGATGTCATTCAGGAACATATTCAAACACCCATGTAGGCATGAATAAAAATGTTTGAGGTTAAATAGAAAGCCCCTGAACATAACTGCAGAATTCAAGATAAAAATTTATCCTCCTCTCTTTAGAAAAATCACAAGATTAAAAAAGACAAAATTCTGATCTAAAATTATAGATTATTTAGAAAAATGTTATTCAGTATTTCAACTCTTCTACTTAATGTTCAGTAGGCCAAATATGCTAGCAAGCCCAAGTGTGGACTCTCTCACTTTGTCACTACTTTTCTATGTGAACTTGAGTTACAGTTCCCCAATTTATAAAACAAGAACATCAGTATTAAACACGTGTAAAATTTAAAAGTAACCAAATGATTGTGTGTAGCAATTTAAATCTGTATGTGTTAAGAGTGGAGGCTGGAACTTTATTCCCTAGTCATAACTACATAAAGCAGTTATAATATGTATGCTAAAATTTAAAATAAATGTCTCTCTCTCTTTTGCGGGGGGGAAGGACAGGATTTGGGAAAAGTATTTTTAGGAAATATTTTGTTTGGGGAAAAGAAGGCAATTTCAGAAATAACAGGTGGTCTTGCCAAAATAAGGCTATGGGCTGTGCATAACTGAATAGAGTTTAGAGATATAATACAGAACTTGAAACAGGAACTTTCCTAGTGGCAGAGAAATATACAAACAAACTGGGAAAACAGAAACTGACCTAACTCATTTGGAAATGGGCTTGGCAGCTGACGAAATAGATGAACTATAATTAAGTAATGCAATGAAGGAGGTAAGCACTTTCATGACAACAAAAACACACACAACACACACACTAGTGGGTAGTAACCAGGTTATTCACAGGCTCTTGCTGTCTCAAATTAGAATATTCAATGAAACACCCAGAACAGACATGTGCATTGTTCAGATGCAACCTTAATGTGGGGAAAATAATAAGTGCTAAGTTATTCTGACCTCGAGGTTAATTTCTAACTCTAGGAAGACTGTCACCTTTCTAATTTAATTCTTTTCAAAACAAAGACAGCAAAGCCACATTGTTTGCTGAGAATCTTCTAGCAAGTCTTTCTTAGCTCAGTTTTGGCAGAAACCACATATCTAGTTTCCACTTGTGTTCCTGGACTTAGACTTGTAATTTTCAACTATGCATAATAGGCATTTCATTAGGTCTCTCAACCCCTGAGATAAGGTATGTCAAAATAATAATTTAACAGTCACATCTTTCACAGGTAGAGTTAGAGGGTCTGGGAAATCAGCCTCATTCCAACTCCAGGGAGAATATGAGACTAGTGGTAACTTTTATTTTTTTATTAAGATAGTCATATACGACTTCAAACTCTTTCAAATTCCTTAAACTGAAGTTTAAGGAATTAGAAAGAAGTAATTTTTTTTTTAACAGAAAGGCTATTTAGGAAATTTTTCCCCTTGAATTAAATCATCTCAAATAGGAAGACTGGCATTAAAATACCCTCAGCGATCACAGGCTACCGGGTGCAATTAGCAGCAAGTGCAGAACGCTTGCTCCAGAGGCTGCTCGGGAGGCTGCAAGGGAAAACGGAAGCAGCAGGTGTAGGGGCGAAGGGCGGTGGGGAGCGCCAGGACCTGCCCAGGGCCCTTCTGCTCCAAATACCCTCGACCAGTGTTTTATTTCTCTTGCGTCTGGAGCTCAGCCAACTGGCACTGGCGCACACCAGCTCCTCCTGGAAAGCTAAACCAGGCTAGGTTTTAGAAAACTGAGTGCAAGACAGAGGAGAAAAGCTTTCCCCCCGCCCCACAAAAAAAATTTCTTACGCTAGTTTCTATTCCCCACTCTCCAACAAAAAGGAACAAGACATGAAATGTTAACAGTGCGTTCCAGGCCTTTAGATTTCTAGGACTGCGACTTTTCAAAAAAAAAAAAAAAAAAAAAGCTTTTTCAACAACTTTTTATTTTGTTTAATACGGAGATATTTCAATCCATGCATAAAATATATGCCAATAATTAATTCACCAATAAAAGGCATTTTAACATCGATCCCCAGTCCCCACCCCCAGTCCCACCATAGCGGAAGACAGACTCACGAAACAAGACATAATTTTAAATAGAGCACACTTGAACCTGGAGACAACTCCGTACTTGTCGAATGACAAATGCACAGGAGCCTTCCTTACTTGTCTCCTCTTTGGGGCGGCCGAAAGCCAAAGGGGAAGAACTTACCCAGGCAGAGCAGCAGCGCAGGGACCCTGCTGGCACAGAGCATCTCCATCCTCCTCCCCGCGGTCATCGGCGATGGGAGCGGGCGCTGGGGCTTGGCGGAGGGCGGCTGCGGGGAGTGCACGGGCAGGGCGGGAGCAGACGGGCTCACGGCAGTGGCTGGAGCGCGGCTGTCAGCCTGGAAGGGGCCACACGTTGGCCGTGTCCCTCTGACACTGGAAATATCAGGCAAGTGAGCTCAACTGTCCGGTGCTGCGAACTTTATACTAGGGAGCCCCTCCTGGGCCCTAACGGGGTGAGGTCAAGAGTGCCCAGAGTTTCATAATTGGCCCGAGGGAGGAGCGGCAGGAGGACTGTCCGGAAGTCATCCTCCCTCCCTGGAGCACCTGAGAGTAGTGGTTGAGGAATGAAAAAACGTCCTTCCGATTGGCCGGGGACTACTCCCGAAACTTTTCCATCTCCCTCTCGGAGGTGGGGAGCGTGGACCAGATGGCTTGGTTTGCTTTGTGGGGTCACCTGCCCTGTAGTGGGTGGTTTTGGTTGCTCAGGGTGACGGACATAACTTGAATCAGTCTTTTAGCCAAGGCTGGCGTTCCCCGTACATGCCTTTGGAGAGCTGTGCGTGTGTGACTTACTAACCTCAGCCACGAAAACTCCCTTAACTTGAAGTCTGTCAGTGATTCAAGCGCCCTCCTTGCATTGAAACGCCACCGCCCAGAAACGCCTTTCCCATCTGCGCCTTCCTTCTGAGACCCCTGCTTCTAATGTGGCTCAGGCATTTATTACCTCAAAGTCGAGTCATTGTGAAGAAAATTCCTGTTATTTTTTTTCCTTCTGTCGTATTTGCCATTTATCAGGTTGCTGCTTTTGATATGACTTCCTCCTAAATAGTGCCTTAATCCTGTCGCTCCCCTGCACAAAACCTTTCAACGACTTCCCATTGCTTTTTGGACAAGGCCTGCCACAAATGTGAACCCAGTCAGTCTTTTCAACCTCAGCTCCCACTATTTCCCCAGGCAAATTGTCTGACCCCGGCCAGGCTGGAAAACTCTCTAAGCCTTTCCTCACTCCCACTTTCCTACCTATGCTGATGGAGTCGTACTTTGAGGGAATGGCTACTTTTTAAAGGAATTAGTCAAATCCTGCTCAAATTCATGGTTCTCCTCAAGGGCCTGGGCTACTTAGGCGTATGGATCTCTTTTCATTCTGATCTCTCATAGCTTTTGTCGTTTGTCTTCTCCCTAGCCTCATAGAATTCTAGACCCGGTACTTTACACCTGGGGAAGCTACTTTGTATTACTTAAACGTCTTTTTGTTTGTAAATCCTGTGTTCAGCTCTGTACTGTGTAAATTGTCTTCCTTTTCACTGCACTCCTCTATAGGACCTAAGAACTGTGAGTCAATTCAGCAGTACTCATTTGAATGTAAATATACATATTTGAATAGAAAATGGAATCTAATGGATGTTAACTCCTTACCTTTTTATTTCTACTTTTTAAAAAATTATTATTAATATTCCTTTTTTTCTTTTTCTGGCTTTTTGCTCTTACTCTAAGGCCCTTTACTGTCCAGAACGCTCTTGTTATAAACAAATACTTCATCATGTTAACAGGGGTTAAGATTTAAACTGTCTGTATGTGAATTCCTGGACAAGTTATTTAATCTGTCTCAATTTCCTCAGACATAAAACAAGGATAATAATAGTATCCAGCGCATAGGAAAATAATGAAAGTGCTTAGTAGAGTGCCTAGTACTGAGTTAGTGCTCACTAAAAATACCTACCATTATATGCAAACATTGATGCTTAAGATGGTGGTACTTGGTAGTTGGTCAATATTTGTGAGTTAAATGAATCAATGAACAGTAGAATAGAGGTAGGCTGGGTTCCTAAGTCTAGCTTCCAAATCTATCAAGAAAGCAGGCATTGAGTGACTTCTCACTTAATAGCTTTTTTTGGGAAAGAAGAAACGGAACCAAGGAAGATGATATTAGAAATGGGTTATAGTTTTATGGGGCATTGGTAGGGATCACAAGTTTCATAAATTAGAAAGAGGAAAAGTGACTTTCATGCTTATATAATGGCTTTTGTCCTACAAATTGGATCTGGAAAAAAAAAAGAGCCCCAATGTTTTTGAGGAATGAAAGCAGAATTCAAATGAGTAGAATGTCAACTGGGAGCATTTTCTGTTAGGTACTTGCAAAGAGTGAGAGAAAGAGTTTTTAATCCTGATTAATGTCTTGTTTCTTTAAATATAGTGTTGTGTTTTATGCTGAAAAGAAAGATGGTGGGGATGCGATCGGGAGAATGGGGTCATGCTGACAATAGTTGACAACAGTCACCTCTGTGGTATTGATATGTGAAGAGGAATTTTTTCACTTCGTAACTAATGCCTGCAAGCATGAGATATTATCACTGTGAAAAAAATCCTTGTGCTTGTCTCAAAATTTTCCACAGCAATGTGCTCTTCTGTGGGCTGATTTTATATGATGTGAAGAAATCTTTTCTTTATTAGTTCTATGTTTACTCAATTTTCTAGCCATTAGATTTTGAGAATGACTCCACCATGACACATCAGAGGATTTGCACGCACTGCCTCTGCAAAATAGTATTCTTCTTCTTTTTTTAAAAAATAATTGGAAACAATTTTCATTAATTGTTCATTTAAATATATATACATAGTATGAGGTATAATCATAATTCCTCTTAAAGGCACAAAGCTTATTTAAAGATAGAATGGTTTGGGAAGAAAATAACCGGGTCATATAGAATTTTCCTATTAGGAAGTCACCTTAATACATCAGCAATGTCACTAATTCCCAGTTTGAGATGTACTGGATTCCTTTCCAAGCGTTGGTAAATCGAATTATCTATAGACTAAAGACACACACACACACACACACACACACACATATATATATACTATTTTAAACATACATTAAGTATTGTGATTAGTAACATGTATTCATTTTAAATGGGTGCTGAATTCATAAAGGCTTTGTGGCATGTGTTTTTTAATTGAGATATAACAAACATATAAGCCCCGTTAAATGGGGAAGAAGAGTCTTGCAAAAAATAATCCTTTTAAATTAAAAGGGAATCCTCTCATGAGAAAAATTAGGAAATCCTAGACTGGGAACATACACACACAGGCCCTAAACTGATATCAGTTTTAAACCTATTGTAGACTGCACTCAGATGAAGCCCTGGGTCCTACCCATAGAACCAGCATTTAGCAACAGACAAGGACATTGAATACATTACAATTCTTCCATCTCTTCCTCTTTCCTTCAGGTTATTGTTTCTTCTGACTATAACTGGCACTTATTTATTATGAAATTACTGCTTTTCTAACTAAAAAAATGAGCATAGCTACTTCAGTGAATTGGTTTTTACATAACACAAAATATTTTAAGTCGTTTTTTAGTCCTTAGCAAAAACCACTGAGATAAAATGGTATTGGGTTGCCTTTTTACAATTAAGAACTTGAAAAATTTAGGAACGTGTTCAAGATCAAATTGTTACATTTAATATAAAAAAAGACCTTAAATATGAATTCTGTTCTAGCAGATGCTAATTTTTAAATTAACATCATAAATTTAATTGCATGTTAACCATAAGGGATATTTTTAGCAAGCTCCATGTAAATGAAAAATTTATGCCTTTTATGATATATATATATATATTTTTTTTTTTTTTTTTTGAGATGGAGCTTCATTCTTGTTGCCCAGGTTGGAGTGCAATGGCACGATCTTGGCTCATTGCAACCTCCGCTTCCTGGGTTCAAGTGATTCTCCTGCCTGAGCCTCCAGAGTAGCTGGGATTACAAGCATGCAGCCCGATGCCCAGCTAATTTTGTATTTTTAGTAGAGGCAGGATTTCACCATGTAAGTCAGGCTGGTCTCAAACTCCTGACCTCAGGTGATCCACCTGCCTCAACCTCCCAAAGTGCTGGGATCACAGGTGTGAGCCACCATGCCCGGCCTGTAATAGCATTTTTATAGAGATATATGTAGATATAGAGAAAGGTGCAATTCTGAACCCCAAAAACAATCCAGTTAGAGACAAAATAGAGAAAAGAAAGGAACATATATTGAATGTAGTAATACTCTATTTTACTTAAATAGCTTTTATCATAGATTTTTTAAAAAATATTTTTCCTGTGGACTAATCCATTCTTGAACTCAAAAAGAAAATTCTCTTGTTTTTCTTTCAATATATAATTAAATGTAGAAGAAAACAAGAACCAAGAAGGTTTTAAAGTTTACTGAAATCTAAACTACATTTTCTTATTGATTAACTTGATAATTTGAGAGTTTTTCTCAAATTAAAAATGACTCCAATGCATTTAAAAATTTACATACCATTTGAGTGTTGAGTGACTGATATGGATGGCTGATTACCCAATAGCTGATTAGATGAGAGGATTCATTAAAATACAATTTATTCTATTTATTCAAAACTATAGGTGGAAAGGAACATGAAAGTAATGGATACTTGTTCTTAAATCTAAATGAGATATAACAAATAATAAGAATAATAGCAGCAAATATTTCTACATGATACTTATAACTCACCAAGTGGTTCAAAATATATTTGGTGGCCAGCCGCTGTGGCTCATGACTATAATCTCAGCAATTTGGGAGGCTGAGGCAGGAGGATTACTTGAGCTCAGGAGTTTGACACTAGCCTGGGAAACATAGTGAGACTTTGTCTCTACAAAAAATGAAAATAAAAAGTTAGCCAGGCAAGGTAGCACATGCCTGTAGTCCCAGCTACTCGGAGGCTGAGGTGGGAAGATCACTTGAGCCCAGGAGGTCAAGGCTACAGTGAGCCATGATTACACTACTACACTCTAGCCTGGACAACAGAGTAAGACCCTGTCTCAAAAAAGTAAAATAAAATAAAATATAAATATATCTGCTTATTTATTCCTCAAAATAGCCCTATGAAGTAAGTACTCTTTTATTTCATTTTATAGATTAAAGCAAAAAGGATTAAGAAATTCGCCCAAGGTTCTTTAGCCCATAGATTGCAGAGATGGGATTCAAACCAGGCAGCCTGACTACAGCATCTCTTTGCCATCATATTATATTGCTTTAACCTGTAGCATTAAGTGCACCTAAAGTTCAGAGTTTGTTATACATATGATCCTCTCATTTCTTAAATTAAAATCCGTGTTTCTGGAGTTTTTTAGTCTCAGATTACTTGCAAAGAACATTCATATTCCTTTGCAGATAGTTTTTATTTTTTTCTGGAAAAGAAATTTATATGTTGTTGTCTTTTTATCAAGAAGAAAATCATATTTGCCAGTCTTTCAATTTCCATCACTAAAGCATTTGCTAATTACACTTTTATATTGCTCATTGTGTTTATGAAAACCATTTTATTCTAAAAATGTCACAGCGAATATGACATCAGTGAATTTCATCAACATAATTCTCTGGAAAATTATCCAGTAATCACAAAATATTAAAAGGCCAGATAGTATTTGATTTTCGGAACCTAGATGATTCTGAAGCTGCTGCTTGTTATACTTGCCATGAGTTGCGCCCTAATAATAGAAGAACCTCCCCTTCAGTCACTTATGCAAACCCACACAGCAGTAATTTATACACATAGTGATGATGAATTAGGAATGCAGCTATACCTACTTAAAGGACTGCTTTTTCATGTTTTATGTCTAGCTAACACCTAGTTGCATATAATTGTATGTTTCCTACTCCTTAAGCAACATTTAACAGTTAAAATGCTAACTTTCAAAAGGCCATTCATTCAACATTTTATGTCTCATGCAACCACAAGACAGCCATTTAAATGCATATATTTAATTCGAGGAACTTTGCATTTTACTTGTCAATCATTTACATGATTATTTCATAATCATATGTGGATTTATGTGATTTTTACAAATATTAATGTTAATGTTCTTCTCAGATGTAGAAGAAGGGTAAACCATACATAGTAGACATTTAAACTTGAAATCTTCTTGTCTTTCAATCTCCTTAAAGATATCTGAATTACTTCCTGTATCTAAGATTCAGTAAGCAGTACCTAATTTATGCAGACTCTGGAGGTAAAATACGCAGACGACTGAGTGCAATACCACAAAAGCTCCAAGAATTTTTTCATGATTAATATGTTTTTCTCTGTTTATCACTACCACCAACAGACAGTAAAACATTGCTAGTGAATGCAATAAAACAATAGCCATTAAAGTCTTTATTACTTGTAATATATGTTTGAACTTAAATAGCCCCCAATAAAATTACACTTAAATAAGATTATATCTTCTAGGGCATCTTACTCTGTAAGGGATTATTTGTGTAAATTATTAAAATTTTATTGTAAGATTTATTGGACTCTGGTTCTCACCTGTGGATACATTTTTAAATCATTTGGTCAGCTTCAAAAATATATAATTATATCTCGGCCTTACCTTTCCAGGATTCTAATTCATTTGGTCCAGAAAGAATCCCAAATCAATACAGCTTTACAAGCAAACAGCTGTAGTCTTAACTAAAACACGGAAAGAGAAAGAATATTGAACTATACATTCTAGATTCAAGCTCTCATCCTGACTCTGAAAATAAATTGTTACCTGATCTTGCGTAGGTTATTTAACCTCTCTGAATCAGACATTTCTCATCCTTAAAATGTAGGCTTGAACTATATGATCACTAATCACATAGCTTACTTAGTACCACATTAAGAATATAGAACGACAACTTCATCATCTCTTGACCTGTATGTGCCTTTAAACATTAGGCAACCTTAGGCAAGTGTGCAAAGGTATTGGCTAAAATATTCTAGAGTGATAGCACAGATAATGTCCTCAGGATATGGAAAAGTTATACATCCTATAAACAGGTTTCTCCGGTTTTCTAAAATCTTGACTTCATCTCTCGTAAGATTTTTGCTTAGGATCTTTTTTTCCTTTTTTTATGTTCCTCCCTTTGCTTAAAACATATGAATCATGAACTCCACTGAACACAATATGAGGATTTAGGAGCTAGAAAATCCAGATCCTGCTGAGGATTAAGATGTCAATCTTGTTGTATGACCCAAACCACATTTATAAAGAAAGTTTCAATTTTTCTGATGGGAGAAAAGTATATAAATTGAATATTCTAAAAACCAGAAAAGAAAATAATCAGTCAAGCCAAAAAGACACCAAATTAATAGTCAGAAGTCCTAGGTTTGAATCCTGTCTCTCACCATTTCTGAGTCCCTTGGCCTTATGACATTGAAACTATATTGGCCTTATCTCGACACCTTGCAGATAGTTGCTTCTGTCCTTCATGGGACTCAAATAAGATTATGTTTAATAAAAGAGTGAGACAAAACTATAAGATATAATCATTGACAATAATACACGTCAGATATTTGTTTAAGGCCAGGAGATACAAAAGAGTTAAAAATGGTAAGAGAGTAATCATGATAGCGCTGGATTCTCAAAGCAGAAGGAGGTGGGTGTTCCCAAGAGGAAGCATAGGCACCAATAGCAGGTGGAACAATGACGTCAAAACAATAGGAATGGAGGAAAAGATGTGGCAGTAATGAGATCACAGGTAACCTTTCAGGAGAAAGTTCAGAAGCATAGAGAGGATATAAGTCAAATTACAGACATATAAAATCATGTATTTCTTCTAATTCCAAATAATCTGCAAGTGAGGATGGGTATGAGTGAGCTTCAGAATGAGGACATTTATGGCCTGGGCCTCTTGTGAGTTGTCAAAGTGTTAAGTGTACAACTCAGGTAGTAGAGATAAATCATTCTTCCATGTGGGCCTTTGTCTAACCTACGATATAGTCAAATGAATAGGATAGAAAAGCTGCTTATGGTAAATCTTACTATGACATGCATACTTACATTTTTCCATTTAATTTGAAAGAAACATCAAAAATAATTTTCTCTAATACTACATAGCACTTATAAACATTATTTCTACTTAAGAAAAGTATTCTTGTACGTTGCAATAATGAGATTAGGAACAGTGATTCTCTAAGATTCTATACTTAATGTTACATTCAATCCTTATTTAAATTTATTGGTCTCTCTTCTTATTCCTTTCCAATCTACCTCAGTTTTGGGGGAAAAACTTTTATCTTCAGTGAGGGCTAAAAGCTGAGACTGAGAAACAAATGTGAGTCAACGTGCTCAGTGTTAACATGGTGCTATGGAACTTGAACTGATTTGAACCTCAGAATGGCATATCCGAAAACTGATGAAATGAAAGAAAATCATTCTTAAGGCTTCTAGACTCTACTTTCAAGTGACTGTGTCTCTCTCAGACTATAAATCCAGCCTCAAAATCCCTCAAAACACTTGTCATCTCACCAGTCAACCCCACAAACTTCCTGGAACACCATTAATTTTCCTTCCTCTAAAGACATCTTCCAAAACACACTTACATATAAAATCCAGTTAACTTTCCACCTTTGTACCAGAAGAAATAATACTTTAGATCTGTTCTTTCTGACTCAGTGCAACTGTATTCTTAAGAGTATATGAAAAAAATGAAGTTAAATGAAACTCCTAATCTTACCAACAGAATACCTAAGTTTTATGTAAAGTTTGAGCCAATTCCCTAGAGGCCATCTGTGTCCTACCTAGAGGACAAGGTGTGTCTTTGGACTTGGAAAACATGTATCCCATGTACCGTGGGTCTCCAAAACAAATGGTTGTTCATTTATAGCTACCCTTCTCTTTATAGCTACCTGCAATGCCAGTCTCGTGAACATTAGAGCACTCAAAGATGAAACTTTCTGCTCTTTCTTAACACATCTGCTGTACCAAGGTCTCTGGAAGCTCTGAGAAACCCTGACCCTCCAAAATCACAGGTCAATAAAATATATTTAGAAGGAAAAAACTAAATCAACCTCAATAGTACAACAACAAGGTAGGAATTTTTTTTTTATGTTAGAAGGTAAATTTGAGGGTTGAAGCCTTGGGGTTATATAACATTTCCACTTTTGTGACTTTTGAATTCAAAATATTTTATATGACACTTGAGATCAAGCTAATTGGTACTTTTGTTTATTTCTTGTCCTGGTCAACTCTCAAATTAGTCTCTACTTAAATACCACTTCCTTCAGAAGTCTTCCCTGATCTTCCTGGACCATGTTAGGTTACTTGAGTGATAACCTTGCCTTACATTTTGGACTTATTCTATCATAAAACTTATCACTTCTTCATATATATTTCTTTGCTTCTCCCATTAAAAGGAAAGCTCTAGAAGAAAGAGATAATTCTTTTTTAATTTATTTTATATTCTTGGTACTTAACATGGTATCTGACACACAATACATGCTCAATAAATATTTGGTAAATAAATTAATTGGTAAATGTCTATTGACCTCACTGATGATTTTGGCCACAAAATAAATATATAAATAAAAAACAGGCAAGGCACGGTGGCTCACACCGTGATCCCAGCACTTTGGGAGGCTGAGGCAGGCAGATCACCTGAGGTTGGGAGTTCGAGACTAGCCTGACCAACATGAAGAAACCTCTGTCTCTATTTTAAAAAATACAGAATTAGCTGGGCGTGGTGGCACATGCCTGTAATCCCAGCTACTCGAGAGGCTGAGGCAGAAGAATTGCTTGAACCTGGGAGGCGGAGGTTGTGGTGAGCCAAGATCGCACCATTGCACTCCAGCCTGGGCAACAAGAGTGAAACTCCATCTCAAAAAAATAAATAAATAAACAGTAATTTTGGAGGCATTATTTAAGTACCATGCAAAGAAAGTAAGCTGAGAAATATCTTTTATGATTACTTTTTGTTCTTAAATCAGAAGTTGTTGTTAAATATAGTAGCTTTTTTCTATATCCTCTGACTTTTTATATTAACTCATTTACCACATTGTTCTTCATTGGCATTTCTTAAAAAGAAGACTCCTTCTTCCTGGCCCTTCTTCATGTATTCTTTATTGACTTGCTTCTTACCTCCTTCTGAGTCTTGTCTGTTTATTATTCTCCCTTGAATCTTTAGCGGTCTCTTATTCTACTACTTTCTTTTCTTTCTCACCATACTTAAGTCCCATCTTCCCCGAGCCCTCACAAAGTCCTCCACTTCATCACAACCTTTAACAGTTTCACCTTTTCTTCATTGTTAAATATCTCGAAAGACAAGTTATAATTGACTTTCTAATAATCATAGCAAAAACATTTTCTCCACTCTGTTAACTTCCAGATTTTGTTCCCCTTTTCATTCTAAACTGCTTACCATCATCCCTGTGTTTAGATGTTAAAATCTCAATTACAGTTCAACTTTTATTTGCAAAACCATCCCATTTAAGAAGTTGTGATTTTGCAGTTGGGTGTGTATTTTTACATCTTTAAAAATCCCCATAATGTTTTACATATATCATTTGTTTTGTATCAGAAACGCTGCATGGCACACTGGAAGTAAGTGAAGGTTATTAGATGTCTGCCTTTGAATACAGGCTCCACTACTAAGTAATTGTGTGATATTGAGCAAGTTTCTCATATATAAAATGAGATGATAAGACAGTTGTGAAAATGAAAGCACTAAAGTTCTAAAAAAATTTTAGAACATTTCCTGGCACATTTAAGTTACTCAATAAGTACTAGCTATTGTTCTTCTTAGTGCTGATTTAAAAGTTGTGTCCTCCTCAATGCCAGGTTTGAATATTCTTGAAGCCACAATGATGCCTTCCTTGTGTTTGGACACCCTGCTGTCTCTAGTGTATTGTTTTGCATGTAGTGGACAGTAAATACATGGTTGTTGAATGAATTTTTTGATTACCAAAGCTGAATTCCATTTGATAGATTTGTAAAAGGAAAATAAATCTCCAGACCCCAAATTCACTATGCCAAAAGAGAAAAGTTAAGTGTGGAAGCTGAATCACACACACACACACACACACACACACACACACACACACACACACACACAAACTGCCTTTCCTTTTGTTGCTTAACTGATAGATTTACATGTAGAATGCCACATGTCTTTGCAGGTGTCCTCCCTCACCCTGACTGTGTATTAATATATAAACTGCTTATCTTCAGGGTACAGGACAAGAAAAAACCAGAAATTGTCCCCCTCACCCTGCCCATCCTGAGCCAAATGTATACTTGACTTCTTCCTCTACTCGACGTTGATTTATGTAAGTTGCAGGTGTACTGAGCACGAGATAAATACATAATTGTTTCCTCCACCCCTTCTTTTCACGTGCAACATGTGGATTCAGTGAGGCTAATAAAACTGTCATAACAATGTGATCATACCCTCCATCTTTTTTTTCTTTCCCCTTTCCCCTCCTGCCCACTTTTTCCCTTTTAAATATCAAAGCCCTCAAAATCCTCTTTGGAAAAAGTGTGGGCTACAGATTCTACTCTGGCTTGTGTTTCTTTTTTCGGGGCACATCCTCAACCTTGGCAAAAAAGAAAAAGAAAACCCTTTAAATTGATTGGAATGCACCTCAGTCATTTTCTTTGGTTTTACAGATTATAGGAAGAGAAGAAAATTACATTGGAACTAGGTCATTCTATATCTGATAGTAATCAAACACTACAATATTAATAATTATTGCAACTGTGATTCCTGTTACCTTAATGATGTGTATGTTATCTCAACTAGCTCCCAGACCAGTTTTGTTAGACATCTATGATTCAAATGTAGGGCCAATGGTAAGGAAGAGTTGCCCATTAACCAGTCCACATAAGATTACTTCTCAACATTGATCAGTATCACTCACAAGTCACAATGTCATATAATGGGTTTGGTGGAGCCTGTTGAGCAGAAGAAATACTTTAAGAAATCTTCAGAATATGCTGCTTGTTGAAGACTTTATGACATCTTGAATCATGTTAAGAAAAGCTGGTCAGAAATGAGATGCATCATTTTGAAAAAAACAGTGTAGCTTAAGGAGCCAAGGGAATCCTATTGGCAACTCAGAAATTAGGAGTCTAACCAACACAATATCTTTGTGCTCCACATAAAAAGAAACTGATCTCTTTTGGATGTTTATTTGAAAATTAATACAGGAATGATGCTGGAACCTAAAAGACAAATACATCTGCAGTGTTATAAGGAGAAGACACATCACCCAATTCCATGGATTTACTAAGTTATTTGCTATTCCCACTTTTTGCACTTAAAGCATTTGAAATATTTTCACATATGTTTCTCTATAAA
Organism: Hylobates moloch; assembly: GCF_009828535.3. Taxonomy (NCBI): domain Eukaryota; kingdom Metazoa; phylum Chordata; class Mammalia; order Primates; family Hylobatidae; genus Hylobates; species Hylobates moloch. The sequence continues at coordinate 58,269,149 of NW_026652277.1, forward strand.
GGACTTAGAGTGTAAGAGACAGGCCAAGTTATTCAATAATCTTAGGTTTGAAGCCAAAGCACTTTTTAGATAGATACAAAAATAGCATGGAACTTATAATGTTATAAATAAATAAACTGCTAAAAATATCCAGCTACTTTTTTTATTGCTAACAAAATTCTTGCTTCCAACTTCTTCATTCATTGGTATATACATGTGTTTAGTTATAACTTTTCTTCTAAATACACTTTCATTATATTTTATTAGAGTTGGAAGTTTGTCATTTAAAAATCACCTTACTAAAATGTTACCATTTTCATGACGTTTTCTCAACCTCATGAAGTAGTATGTGGTCTTCTAGACCTAAAATCCTTTTTAAATTCTGATGCAGCATACCCAGGAATATATATTCATTTATATCTGAAATAAATATTTAAAAAGAAATTGTTGAGAAGCCACTGTGATCTTTTAAAATTTCATTTGAAAGCTAAAATATAGCTGAGATTTATTAAAATTTATGTAATGACAAATTAATTGGTTACAAGAAGCAATTTAGAAAAAAAGGGGTTGGATGGTGCTTTAGAACAGTGACTATCTTGTGGATCCTGAAGCCTTAGGAGCTTTCTGAGGGAGCTGGGGGCTAAGAGTCTCTGTAGGGGTCAGACGTTGGAGAGAGAATATGTGTTTCTGAAGAAGATAAATTCCAGGTTCTCATTCTCACTCTTGCTATTTTTTATTATGTATACAGGTCTTCCACATAACATTTCATTTAAAGAAACATATTATTGGTTTAAAAAGTTTGACAGTTACCTCTGTACATTATAATTTCCCTAACTTATAAGTTAAATCCTGTATGACAAAAACTACTACTTCTAAAATTACTGTAAAAAAAAAAGATTTCTCATATAATTTTTTCATTTCAAGGAATACTCCTCTAGGTACAAGTACAGTAAAACTTGTCTGGGCCCTTAGAGTTTCTAATAATGTAATTTCCCTTACATTTTTTAAATATAGCATCATTAATTTTGGAATTAATATTACAGGCTTTTGTGAATTTGTTTAAATAATTTGCTTGTATTTTAATCATGAATTTAATGTTAAGTTTTGCTCAGAATTTAATGCTAAGTTTTGAGTGCTCATTGTTTTGTTTCTGGTAAGGGAATAAATTTTACCTTCTTAAGGCCAAGATGCTTTATTTATTGCTTTACTCTTCGTGCCTTTTTGGATAAAGAACACTTCACTTTAGTCGAAAGGAAAATTAGACTTTATCAGTTCATCAGAATGGGAACAGATTGTTCCTAGAGAAATGTATGATATTTCAAGCACAAAGGTAGAATTCCACAGTTTTAAACTAATTAGAAAGAATTGAAAATGGTTACCAGAACTTCCTAAAATCACTCAGTTTAAGACAGGTAAACAAAACCAGTTTATAAAGACGAATCGAGATTATGGTGCAGTTAGGGGAGGGGTAGAAGACTAGGAAGCAAAGAAAGAGAAAATTTGTATTTATTGAATGTTCACTGTGTGTGAAAAATTAAGCTAGGTACATTAGACATGTTCCTTCTTTTAATCTTCAAAACGATTCATGGACTTGGTATAATAATCTCCAATTTATTAATGAAAACCTGAAAGTTAAATAGCACATTCATTATCAGGCAGTGATGGAGCTGGGCTTTGAAACTAGGATTATTAGATTTCAAATCCCTGGCCTTTCTGATGTTCCATTTACATCGCAAGACTGGTCTACTTCTGCCATAGAGTTGACCTCCTAACTACTGCCCAAGCACCAGGTTTTCTCACTGATCACGGTCTTAATATTACACACTGTTCTCCATCAATTCAGTCCTCTAGTCACCAATCCCCTTGTGGCTCTTCCTCCTCCTTAGGAAACTGTCTCACCCTTCAGACTCTCAGCACTCTTCAACTCACTTTTAGCTTAGTTTCTGCTTGATCCCAGTTTGGCTTTAACTTTCAACTACACAGCATCAAACTACGTTGGGTTAATAAGCCTCTTAGTTTAAAGCCATATCAGAGGCCAACTTTATAAACCCCCTCCTCCAAGAAAGTCACATCTCCTTAGCTTAAACAGGACTCCAAAAGTAGAGAACACATGCAGACACTTCATCTCACAGTAACCCATGCTCTGGTGAGGAAGCATTAGGTCCAGGATTTGAGGATCATTTGCATGAGAATTACAGGAGCTGGCTGAGAAGTCCAAACAAGTAGACGATTTGAGGCTGACAATTGGCCTCCACTCTCAGAGGCCTGCAGAGCCAAAAATAACATCTTTTCCTAACCTAAATCGTCTATCAGATAGGGAGGAGGGTCACCCAAAGGGGAGGATGGTTGGGCAGTATTAGCTTGAAGTGAGCATCACTAGTTGGGGCTGAGAGGATACTGGGTGCATGAAAGGCAAACAACTCAGAATGTTTCCTAGCCAGAGGATGAACAGAAAAGGCCAGAATGATGAGTAAACCAATTGAAAAGCTGTAGTGTCTGGTTCTATAGAAAACTGAGGATGTAGGGGCACAGTTTCTTTGTGATATGACAACAGAATATAATGCTCTTGAGGAAGAAGGGATTTCTCCTTGTTTTTAAAACCATATGAAAGAAAACAATCAAGAATTTTTTTTTCAAGGGAAATATAGATCAAAGGCACAAGAAAGCAAGCCCATCTATGGAGGTCTGTTGTACCTAGGGTCCTATTGATAACCTGGAGAATTCCGGTGTGTGGAGTTTCCCAAAAGACTCTTCTCTCTTCTAGATTAAATAAACACTTGGGGAGGGAAGATGGATTTCTCTAGGCCATGCTAGAATGGCCTGAGGAACACTTTTTAAATTCTTTCCTTTTCTGGATGGCGAACCAGGCCCTATGTCTTGTACGTTTTTGCATATTCTCCAGTGCCTGGCTCTGTACATGGAACATTATTGTGCTCTATTAATATTCTTTAAATGAATGAGTGAAGTGATGTTAAATGGGATGATATATGGGAAAGCATTGAAGGGGGTGGGAACTAAAGGCATGAGCTTGGAGCCAGCTGGTTCAAATCCTGACTACCCCATTTACTAGCTGTGTGACTTTGGGCAAGTCATTTAATATTTCTGTGCCTGATTTTCTTCCCTTGTATAGCAGAAATAATAGGATCACTAGCTCCTAAAATGCTGTGGGTCTTAAATAGGCACAAAATATTTAAAACTGTGCCTGGCCCATGGTAAGAGTTCAGTAAAGTTTAGCCATTTTGAACTTTGAAACTATAAACTAACTTGGAAACTATAAGTCATACAAGGTTTTTACTGTTTTTAAAATGACCAAGATTGGATTAAAGACTAATGCAATACAGTAAACTCGTGACATTCAAGAATTTGACTTTTTATTATCATTTCTAAAGATTTTAATTTGGAATATTTGTAATTTTATTTAGGCTTGAACTTGAATTGCCAGTACTTTTAGGCTTGTATGCAAGATCAGTCTTCATTCTGAAGAGAGTTCCCAAATATTGCCCACAACACCTGGCATTTCTTATCTTTACATATGCAATATCTGTTTTACTAATAAGCACTACGAGGACAAGAAGTATGCATGTTTTATTTCCAGAGGCTAATAAAGTAATAGAAATGGCTAAAAATGATGGTGTCTTTACTATGTGCCAACTACTATGCTGAATTTACATAAATACATAACTTAATATCCTATTTCAATACTTACAATAACCATTTGAAGTTGGCAATATTATTGTAATAGATTATTATTCTGAGATATTCACCCTTTTAGCCCCACTTCCATCCATGTGTGGAAGGTACTTCCCTACCTCTTGATTCTGGTTTTGGCCATATGACTTGCTTGGGCCAATGGGATGTAGGCAGATAACGATGCAAGCAAGAGGCTTGAGAAGTACTTGCATGGATGGGCTTGCTTTCTCACACCTTAGACAGCACTGGTAAAACTAATGCCTGGGATAGTTACAGGTCTCAGGGGAAGGAGAGAGTCCTGTAGAGCAGAGCTAAGCCCCCAGATAAAACCAGTCTAGATTAGCCTACCTCCAGCCAAATCCCAGACTCATGGGTAAACCCACCTAAAACCAGCAGAACTTCCCAGCTCTGCATTGACACTGCTTTGTCTGTATCCTGCAAATTTTGGTAAGTTGTATTTTTATTTTCATTTAGTTTAAAATATGTTTAAATTTCACTTGTGACTTCCTTAACTCATGTAGTATTTAGAAGTGTGTTGTTTCATTACAAAATATTTGGGAATTTTCAAGCTTTCTGTTGTTGACTTCGTTTAATTCCAATATTGATTTTGAGTGCTCTAAAATCTTATTGTATAATTGCTATTCTTTTAAACTTGAGGTTGTGTTGAGGTATGTTATAAGGGCCAGAATGTACACTATCTTGATGAATGTTCCATGTGAGCTTCAAAAGAACGTGATTTTTGCTGTTGTTGGACATATTCTATAAATGTCAATTAGATCATATTAATTGATTGTGCTCTTCAGGTCATTTATATCCTTACTGATTTTCTGCCTGCTTGATTTCTTAACTACTGAACAAGGGGTGTTAAAGTCTCCAAATATTATGGCAGTTTGTCAGTTTCTCTTTTCACATCTATCAATTTTGCCTCGCATTGTCTTCCTTTCTTTATGTAGATTCAAGTTTTATTTTTATTCTCCCTAAAGAACTACCTCTAACATTTCTCACAGTGCAAGTCTGCTGGTAATGACTTCCACCAGTTTTTGTTTGTCTCAGAAAGTCTTTATTCCTCCTTCACATGTGAAGGGTGATGCCACTGCATATTGGATTCTAGGTGGTTGTTTTCTGTCTTTCTTTCTTTTAATTATGTCACTTCACTTTGTTATTGTTTGCATGGTTTCTGATTGGAAGTTTACTACAGTCCTCATTCTTAGCTCTCTACGGGAATGTTCTTCTCTAGTGTATTTCAATATTCTTCTTTTGCCTTTGGTTATCTGCAGGTTGAAAATGATATGCTTAGTCCTAGTTTGTTTTGTTATTTACCTTGCTTTGTATTCTCTGAGCTTCCTGAATCTGAATTTTGTTGTTTGTCATAAATTTGGGAAAATTCTTAACCACTATTACTTTAAATACTTCTTCTGCCCTGTTTTCTCTTTCCTTTCCTTATAATATTCCCATTATGTAAATGCTACACTTTTGAAATTTTTCCATACGCTTGGATGCTTTGGTCTGTTTTTGTGTATTCCATTTTTTTCATTGAATTTCAGTTTTGAGCAGTTTCTATTGATTTATCTTCAAGTCCACCGATTTGCTTATCACTTGTCCTGTCTACTCTTGAGTCCATCAAAAGTAATCTTCAAGTCTGTTATAGTATTATGGTTTCTAGTGTTTCCTTTTAGATATTTCTTAGAATTTCCATCTCTATGTTTATGTTAACCATCAAGTCTTTCATATTGTCTGCTTTTTCTATTAGAATCTTTAACATATTAATCACAGTTATTTTTAATTCCTTATCTCATAATTCCAATATCTTTGTCATATCTGAGTTCTGATGCTTGTTTTATCTCTTCATATAGTGCTCTTTCTTGCCTGTAGGCATGCAATTTTTTTGTTGAGAGTTGGGCATGATGTATCAGGTAACAGAAAGTTGGGTATATAGGCTTTTAAATTCCTCTAGGGTTTTTTTTGGGGGGGTTATTTGTTTGTTTTGCATTTTTGTTTCTCATCATTACTTTGGACTTTCCTAAGTACTCCTCCGTGGAGACAGTCTGTTCACCTTCCAGCTGCTCTTTTAGCTGTATTCCACTGTTACCATACTGGAGAACCACTGATGTACTGGTGAGGGATGTAAAAAGGGAAATGTCCTATAATCTGTAAAACAAAAAATAAAATCTCAAGCCACCCCAACCAACTGAAGAGATCCTCTCTGGGCCTAGGGGATCCCAGAGAAAACTGAAAAATAAATTTCTGGCCATGATGGGAAGGGAGGTCAGAAGTGCCTCATTAAACCCCATCCTTTTGGAAGTTTAGGCACAACTGACCAGCATTAACATTAAAACAGAGATCATAAGATTGACAGACTCTTTGTGGCAATAAGATATCAAATTCTAACCTGACTCAGGTATAGCATCACATGAAAGATAGCAGACTCTGAAGGAAATAAAAATATTTTATCCTAAAATATATTTTTGACATATTTTGAAAAAGCCCTGCAAAGCAATCTTTTATGGGGAAAATTTGCATCAGTAGAGAATCTCCATTAATGCAGCCAGTTCTTTCTCATTCTAGGAGAGATAAATTGAGTCTCATATCTTTTAATGTCTGAAAGGAGATATTTGCTATCTATTATCTCTGAAGACTGCTACCTATTAGGTTTCATCTCACAGCAAGAACCTCGGTCTCCACAAGCCCCCTTATCTTACTCAAGCATTTCTTTCTACTCCAAGTCCTTAGACAAAATTTAACTCTTTCAACCAATTGCTGATCAGAAAATATTTGAATCCACTTATGACCTTGATATAGTTTAAATAAATGTCCCTGACAAATCTCATGTTGAATTGTCATCCCCAATGTTGGAGATGAGACCTGGTAAGAATTGTTTGGGTCATGGGGGCAGATCCCTCAAGGCTTAGTACTGTGCACACAATAGAGAATGAGTTCTCAAGAGATACGTTTTTAAAAAAAAAAAAAAAATGTGTCACACCGCCTACCCCAGTCTCTCATTCCCATTCCTGCCATGTAAAGTGATTGCTCCTGGTTTGCCTTCCACTGTAAGTCAAACCTCCCTGAGGCCTTCTCAGAAACTAAGCCAATGTTGGCACCATGCTTTCTGTACAGCCTGCAGAGTTGTGAGCCAGTTAAAATTACTTTCTTCATAAATTACCTAGTCTCAGATATTTCTTTATAGCAATGCAAGAATGGCATAACACAGAAAACAGGTACCAAGGAGTGGGGGTATTTCTATAAAGATACCTGAAAATGTGGAAGCAGCTGTGGAACTGGGTAACAGACAGAGATTGGAAGAGTTTCGAGGGCTCAGAAGAAGAGAGGAAGATGAGGGAAAGTTTGGAACTTCTCAGAGACTGGTTAAATTGTTGTGACCAAAATGCTAATAGTGATGTGGACAATGAATTCCATGCTGATGAGGTCTGAGATGGAAATTAAGAATTTATTTTGGAAACTGAAGCAAAGTTCACACTTGTTATGCCCTAGCAAATATAACTTGGCTACATTCTGTTCCTCTCCTATGGATCTGTGAAAGTCTGAAAGTCTGAACTTGAGAGACATGACCTAGGGTATTTGGAGGAAGACTTTTATTTATGTATTTATTTTCTTTGAGATGGAGTCTTGCTGTTGTTGCCCAGGCTGGAGTGCAATGGCGCGATCTTGGCTCACTGCAACCTCCACCTCCTGGGTTCCAGTAATTCTCCTGCCTCAGCCTCCTGAGTAGCTGGGATTACAGGTGCCTGCCACCACGCCCAGCCAATTGTTTGTGTTTTTGATAGAGATGGGGTTTGACATGTTGGCCAGGCTGGTTTTGAACTCCTGACTTCATAATCTGCCAGCCTCAGCCTCCCAAATTGCTGGGGTTACAGGTGTGAGCCATTGTGCTTGGCCTGGAGGAAGAACTTTCTAAGCAGTAACACATTTAAGATGTAACCTGGCTGCTTCTAACAACCTATGCTAAGATGCAAAAGCAAAGAAATGACTTGAAGTTGGAAGTTGAAGTTGTATTTAAAAGGAAAATAGAGCATAAATGTTAGAAAAATGTGCAGCCTGATCATGTGGCAGAGAAAGAAAAAGTTCTTTAGGGAGTGGAATTCAAGGAGGCTTTGGAGCAACCACTTGCTAAAAAGAATTGCATAACTAAAAGGGAATTGAATGATAATGTCCAAGACAATGAGTAAAAGCCCTTGAAGGCATTTTAAAGATCTCTGAGGTAGCTAGCCCCTTGCAACAGAGGCCCAGGAGGACTGAATGTTTTCAGGGCCAACCCAGGGGCACCACTGCCTTGCAACACCTTAGGAAGCTGCTCCTCACATCATGGCCACTCCACCTCTGGTTCCAGCCTCTGTTCAAAGGGGCCCAGCTAACTCAGGGTACTGTTCTAGAGGGAACAAGCAGTAATCCTTACTGGCATCTCTGTGGGTTAAGCCTGTAATTTCATAGAGTGCATGAATAAAGGAGGCATGTCATCCTCCACTAGATTTCAGAGGATACATAAGACGGTCTGGGCATCCAGGCAGAAGCCTGCTGCCAGGGTGGAGCCCTCACGGAGAACCTCTACTAGGGCAATGCAGAAGAGAAATGTAGAGTTGGAGGCCCCAAACAGAGTCCCTGCTGGGGCACTGCCTAGTGGAGCTATAAGAAGAGAGCTACCATCCTCCATATCCCAGAATGGTAGATCCACCAGCAGCTTGCACCCTGTGCCTGGAAAAGTTACAGGAACTCAACTCCAACCTGGGAGAGAAGCCATGAGAGTTGAACCATGCAAAGACACAGGGGGTGGAGGTGCCCAAGGCCTTGGGAGCCCACCCCTTGCAACAATGTGCCCTGAATGTGGGACATGGAGTCAAAAAAGATTACTTTGGAGCTGCACTGATGGGTTTTGAACTTGCATGGGGCCTGTAGCCCCTTTCTTTTGGCTGATTTCTCCCTTTTAGAATAAGAATGTTTACCCAATGCCTACACTCCCATTGTATCTTGGAAGTACATAACTTGTTTTTGATTTTATAGGCTCAGAAGTGGAAGGGAATTGCCTTGTCTCAGATGAGACTTTGGACTTTTGAGTTAACACTGGATAGAGTTAAGAATAAATTTCAGGGACTATTGGGAAAGCATGATTGTTTTTGCAATGTGAGAAGGACATGAGATTTGGGGGGCCAGGGGAAGAATAATATAGTTTGAATATATACCCCTGCCAAATCACATGTTAAATTGTAATCCCCAGTGTTGGAAGTGGGGCCTGGTGGGAGGTGTTTGGGTCACTGGGGGGCGGATCTCTCATGGCTTGGTGCTGTCCTTGCAATAGTGGGTGAGTTCTCAGGATATCTATTTTTCAAAATGTATGTGGCACCTCTCCTGACACTCTTTCTTGTTCTCATTCTCACCATGTGATATGCCTGCTCCCACTTTATCTTCTGTCATGAGTAAAAGCTCCTTCAGGCCTCCCCAGAATTTGAGCAGATGGTGGAACCATGCTTGCTGTATAGCCTGCAGAGTTGTGAACCAATTGAACCTCTTTTCTTTATAAATTACCCTGTCTCAGATCTTTCTTTACAGCTATGCAAGAATGACCTAACACCAACCTGTAAGTGCTCCTCCCAATCCCCCTCCTCACTTCAAGATACCCCACCTCTTTAGGCTGAACAAATGTATACCTTCCATATGCTGATTTATGATTTTTACCTATGATTTCTGTCTCCCTAAAATATATAAACTCAAACTGTAACTGAATTGCCTTGGACACAGTTTCTGGTAAGACTCTTCCCTGGGCCATGGTGACTAATACTGGCTCAGAATAAACTTCCTTAAATATTTCACATAATGCTTTTTGTCAAAAATCTTATGAATAATGTCTTTTAGTAAGTCTGTGTTCCTAGGCTGCAAACTTCACTGGTATTTCTTAACTTTTTTTCTCCTTCTAATAAGTAAAGAGGACTAGAGGGACCTGGAGTAGGATAACATCCTTCTATCAGGTGGGATAAGGCTCTGGTAAAGTATTTCTTGTGGAGAGGAGGTCTTTGTTATGGAGAATGCTCTGTGCACATTTCAAAGGCTATGCTTTCCCTCCTCCTGCCAGGGCCAGGAGGGACTGTTTCTCACATCTTCATCATGAGATCCTGATGGACTTTCTAGAGATAAATCCCATTAAAGTGTGTTCTTCAAGACTTCTGTCACCAGTTGTCTGTTTCTCATTCTTATACTACTACATACTCAGTCTCCAGCAATTTACCAATTTACCATTTTTTTCTACCAGTTTTTGACTTCAGCTGCTACTGCTTCAGATAAACATATTTCAGCAGTGACTCTCAAGATTCACTCATCTGTCTGGATTTTGGGGAGGTGGTTTGCCCTGTGGCCTCAGTTTTCTGAGAGATCCAAGAAAATTTGTTTATTTTTAGCTTGTTCAGCTTTTTCTTATTGTAAGGATAAGAGTAATAACTTCTAAGATCTTTACATATTGGAGCTGAAACCAAATATTTATCAAATCTTACATGTGCAGAACGTGCAGATTTGTTACATAGATATACACTTGCCATGGTGGTTTATTGCACCCATCAACCTGTCATCTACATTAGGTATTTCTCCTAATGCTATCCCTCCCCTAGACCCCAACCCCCTGACAGGCCCTGGTGTGTAATGTTCCCCTCCCTGTGTAGTGAACTCTCATTCATAATTGCTACAAAGAGAATAAAATATCTAGGGACACAACTTACAAGGGATGTGAAGGACCTCTTCAATGAGAACTACAAACAACTGTTCAAGGAAATAAGATAGGACACAAACAAATGGAAGAATATTCCATCCTCAGGAATAAGAAGAATAAATATCATGAAAATTGACATATTGCCCAAAGGAATTTATAGATTCAATGCTATCCCCATCAAGCTAATTCACAGAATTAGAAAAAAGCTACTTTAAATTTCATATGGAACCGAAAAAGACCCTGTATAATCAAGACAATCCTAAGCAAAAAGAACAAAGCTGGAGGCATGATGCTACCTGACTGCAAACTATACTATAAGGCTATAGTAACCAAAACAGCATGGTACTGATACCAAAACAGATATATACACCAATGGAACAGAACAGAGGCCTCAGAAACAATGCCACACATCTACAACCATCTGATCTTTGACAAACCTGACAAAAACAAGCAATGAGGAAAGGATTCCCTATTTAATAAATGGTGTTGGGAAAACCAGCTAGCCATAGGCAGAAAACTGAAACTGTACCCCTTCCTTACAACTTATACAAAAATTAACTCAAGTTGGATTAAAGACTTAAACATAAGACCTAAAATCATAAAAACTCTAGAAGAAAACCTAGGCAATACCATTCAGGACATAGGCATGGGCAAAAACCTCATGACTAAAACACCAAAAGCAATGGTAACAAAATCCAAAATAGACAAATGGGATCTAATTAAACTAAAGAGCTTCTCCACAGCAAAAGCCACTATCATCAGAGTGAACAGGAAACCTACAGAATGGGAGAAAATTTTTGCAATCTGTCCATCTAACAAAGGGCTAATCTCCAGAATCTACAAGGACTTAAACAAATTTACAAGAAAAAATAAAACAACCCCATCAAAAAGTGGGTGAAGGATATGAACAGGTACTTCTCAAAAGAAGACATTTGTGTGGACAACAAACATATGGAAAAAATCTCATCATCCCTGGTCATTAGAGAAATGCAAATCAAAGCCACAATGAGATATCATCTCACTCCAACTAGAATGGTGATCATTAAAAAGTCAGGAAACAACAGATGCTGGAGAGGATGTGGAGAAACAGGAACACTTTTACTCTGTTGGTGGGAGTGTAAATTAGTTCAACCATTGTGGAAGACAGTGTAGTGATTCCTCAAGGATCTAGAACCAGAAATATCATTTGACCCAGCAATCCCATTACTGGGTATATACCCAAAGTATTTTAAATTATTCTACTATAAAGACACATGCACACATATGTTTATTGCAGCACTGTTCACAATAGCAAACACTTGAAACCAACCCAAATGCCCATCAATGATAGACTGGATAAAGAAAATGTGATACATATACACCATGGAATACTATGCAGCCATAAAAAAGGATGAGTTCCTGTCCTTTCCAGAGACATGGATGAAGCTAGAAACCATCATTCTCAGCAAACTAACACAGGAACAGAAAACCAAACACTGCATGTTCAGTCTCATTCTTAACAGCATTTCCCAAATGATCTCGACTCAGGTATTTTCCAATTTGCAAAAAATCCATCAAAAATGATTATAAGATTTAACAACTTCATTACTGAAAATCATAAGTTTGCATTTATTCAACATCTGTCTGTGAACTTACCTTCTCTTTGGAGCCTCTCCCATACTTAAAATAGACATCTAAGAATTTTACTGGCTGATAGATTTATACAGTAAAACTAGAGACCTGAAAAAGAAAATACCCAGCAAATAAGTGTCTTGGATCTAATGTCTGTAACTGGAAACAAAGACAATATTAGATATGCAAAGAACCTATGTAATAACTATTATTATAATCACCTAAGCACTTAAAGAATGAACACTAATTATGTCATAGATATAGTCATAGGAATGTACTGGTAAAAATATACTTGCTGGATGTTTTAGTATAAATGTGCTGGTAAAATAAATACAAACCTCATAGATTTCTTTCACTTACCTATTTTGAAAAATATGGAGATATTTAAACGTACCCCATTGTTCCTCTTTATCTCGTTGTTGAATTCTCAGTTATGCTGATATGTAAGATAGCTTGGGTAAGCATGAAGAGATCTAGTCCAACTCAGAGTCATTCCTATTTGAAATACAAACATGGAAGTATTTGATTAATTTCAACAGATCTGCTGTTCCAGGAGTTTACTTTATGTTCTAATTTGGTGGCAGAATTGTCCCGGGAACCCCTGGAGAAACCTGAGATGAGAACAGATTCAGATCAGTGTCCCTGCCAGAATCTCTGGGCTGAGCAGATGACCAAGAACAGAAAAAGGAATGGGTGCTTTCAGTACAAAGAGAATTTTCAATTATGAGTGGTGGTGAACAGGCTCTCTCTTTCAGCTAAGACAGGACACAACAGGGTGTTCTTAAGGGGTAAAGGGCTTCCAGGATGTACTCAGGCAGTTAAGAAAGGAGACTGAAATAGATCACAAAGAATTGGTATAGTGTCATTCTTGAATATTTTGGAGGGTGGAGGGAGGATAGACTGATATCTATGTTTTGGTGACATTTTATATAAAGACGAGGTAACTTCTTGGTGTCTTGACTCTGCTAATGCATATACGTAACTCTGCCAATGTGCATACGTAACAGTGCTTCTCGCTGTTTTTAAACTTCATTTGTGAATCCCAGATCCCACACTTAATAAGTTGGAGTTGTTTAACAGGCTTGAATGATAGTTTTATCTATAGAATGGAGCTAACAGAACATACACCATGAAATGCTTCTGAGATTGAAATAATTTCACATATTCAAAGTGCTGAAGATAATGCCTGGTGAATAGAAGGTACTCAAGACATAATACATCATTTCTCCCTAAACACAGACACAGGCACATACAAACACACACATACTCACACTGGCTAAGAAACAATCCTTGTCCATGACAAAGATTTCAGATAAACAGCATATCACTAAATGTTAGAAAGGGTCCTTTATATTATTGCAAAATAAATAAAAGTTTACTGGACATGAATTTCCTCATTTGTGGAGAGTGTTGCAATGTCATGACGTCTAAGCAATGTTTTCACGTATGCACAGCTGTTGGGTAATCACGAAGATACTTAATTATAAACACCAACTCTTCAAAATTTAATGTGGGGAAGATCTTTCTTTTTTACAAAAGAGAATTGAGCAATAAGACAGAGTATTTTTTAAATGTCTAAACTTCCTTGTCTGGGGGGATAGGTAATAAAGAAAATAAGAAGATATTTATTTGTGTTAAATGCCATCAGGTATAATATGGGAATTAATTTCACTTTTAACTGTTTATAGTTTACTACATATTCAAGCTGGAAAACAGAAATAAATAATTTGATTATTCCTTTATCTGGTTTTTGTGTATTGATAAGCATAACATCTTTTTTCATTTTGGTTCTTGAGTTGATATCAATTGTATATTGTAAGTGCTGTAAAATAAACTTTATAAGCCTGAGCTTAAGTTTTTCTTCAGAATTTTTTTCAGCAACTATAAATATTATAACATTTTTGGAATGGCTGCATATCTGAGATCTTATTTTTTCAAGGACACAGCTAAGTTATTAAATGGATTAAATAAAGTCCCAAGAAAACTCTTGAAAGCACACATAATAATAATCTGAGAAAATGTCTGAAAGATTCAGTAATTCGGTAGTTACCTGTAAAACTACAAGTCAACTAGTATTTGCTTTAAATACTCATAAAATTATCTATTCACTTAAACCTTAGTCACAGAGTATATGATAGTATTACTGGCATTGAAATATAACAAATTTTACAAACAAATCCTTCCATTCGCAGAGCTGTTATTTTTTTCATTATTTTAACATTCTTACTAGCTAAATTAATTCCATTGATTCCACTGATTTGAGTGAGGGTAATTTTGCAGTAGCAAGATAAAAACATTATTGTTTGAAACAGAGTGGACAGTGATCTCTTTTAAGCTAAATGATGTTTCTCCAAAATTCATATGTTAAAGTCCTAGCCCTTAGTAGCTCAGAATGTGATTGTATTTGGAGATAAAGTCTTCAAAAAACTGATTAAGTTTAAAGGAGGTCGTTAGGGTAGGCCAGAATCCAATCTGAATGGTGTCATAAGAAAAAGAAATTTGGGCATACAAAGAGATACCAGAAACATTAGAACACTCAGAGGAAAGAACAGAGCTAGAAGGTGGCTGTCCACAAGCCAGAAAGAGGAGCCTCAGGAGAAACCAAACTGTGTGACACCTTGATCTTAGCCCTCTAGCCTGCAAAGCTGAGAAAATAACCTTTTGTTTTTCAAGCGCCTAATATGTAGTATTTTGTTATGGCAGCTCAAACAAACTAATATAGATTTTATCTTTACAATCCCTTAGGAGGAAAGTAAGACTATTACTCATTTCTCTTTTTTTGAAACAGTCTTGCTCTGTTGCCCAGGCTGTGAGTGGAGTGGCACAATCTTGGCTCAGTGCAACCTCCACCTCCTGGGCTCAAGAGATTCTCCTGCCTCAGCCACCTGAGTAGCTGGGATTAGAGGCATGCACCACCACACCTGGCTAATTTTTTGTATTTTTAGTAGAGATGGAGTTTCACCATGTTGGCCAAGCTGTTCTCAAATTCCTGGGCTCAAGTGATCCTCTTGCCTTGGCCTCCCAAAGTTCTGGGATTATAGGCATGAGCCACCATGTCCAGCCGACTATGGGTATCATGTTGAAGATATGGAAGCATATTTTATAAGGATAAGTTCTTAGAACCAAGGTTGCTGGCTCAAAGATATATTGCTTCTTGTATTTAAAATGTGATAATGTTTCCATTTCTTTATCAACCCGAGGGCTACACCATTAAACAGAAATAAAACATCATTTATATAAAGAAAATTAGTCCTTCGCTTTAGGGATGTCTTCCCAATATCTTGTTTGGACTTTGATTTTTTTATGATACTTTTTTGACACCTCTAATGTGTGGTTGAATTTATTTGTCTTTTATTTTACAATTTCTGTTTCCTTGTCCACACTCAAGAAGGCTTTCACTTAAATATTACAAAAAAAAATTCCCTTGCCTTCTCTAGTACTTTCATAGCTTCATTTTTATGTTTAAATACTTGATTCATCTAAAATTTGTTTCAGTACAAAGAGTAAGTCAACAGCTTATTTTTTATATGCCTATCTCAATTTCTCAACATCATTTATGGAATAATCTATGTTCTTATGCACTGAGCTGTAATGTTATCTTAGTGTTAAGACTCTACTCTATTGCTTCCTATCTTTTGATTCTGTTTTGCTTTGTTGATGCAGCCAGTCTATTTCAAAAATTGACCAGTTGTTGTTTTGTTATTGTATAAAATCTCAAGTCTTTCCTTAGAGAGAATTTACATTATCATGATGCTGAGTGTTTCTATGCAAGAGTGGAGTATATTTTCCAAAAGATTCAAATGTTCTTTCATCTCCCATAATAGCATTTTAATATTTTATTCATAGGACTCTTACACATTTCTTATTACATTTATTCAAAGATATTAAAAATCATTCTGTGATTACTATTTTCCATTTTATATTCTAATAGGTTATTGATTCTATATAGGAATGCCATTAAGTTGTATATGCAAATTTTTCTCAGCCATCTTACTGAAATAACTTTCTGATTGTAATAGTAAGAATAGTAGGAATTGTCTTATTTGTTCTGACAGGAGACTTGAGGCAATGTTAATATCCATGAACTAAATACTGGTTAATCAACATGGTGGATCAAACAAGGCAGTACTCTACAACTCTGGAATAAATGACACAGCCTTGAATACACTGGCACTGAAAAATCTACAAATATATAATATTAGGTTAAAAAAGCCCAAAACTAGTGTTTCCAGTATGGTATGACAGCCCCTTGTTCAAAGCAGCTGTCACCTAGGAGATCTCAAAGGCACTAGGCATACAATATCATTTTCATTGTGCTTGGAGACCACAATCCTCAGGAATCGTAGAAAAGACAAATGATATTATCAAAAGGCACCTCAGAAAATTGTCTAAAGAGATTCATCTCCCATGGATTACTCTTCTTTCCATGGCACTAGTATGTGTTAGAAACACCCTTCGAAGCTGGGTTTAAGTTCCTTCAAAATGATGTATAGATGGCTTTTTCTCACCAGTGGTTTCTTGCTAAACCAACAAACCCCTGATTTGATTAGACATATAACTTCTTTGGCCCATTTCCAATAGGAACTGAAACAACTGTCGGAGGACCAATCCCATGAACTAGAAACACCTCTATTCAACCCTGGGGACCTAGTACTGGTAAAGACTCTTCCTTCCTTTTCTCTCTCTGTAGGCCTAGATTGGGAGGGGCCTTCCACTGTAATTCTTTCTACTCCTACATCAGTAAAATTCACTGGAATAGATTCTTGGATTAATTATACTTGAGTAAAGTCTGGGAAACTGATGGAATTACCTCTGTTGACCCAGATGAGCACCTGAAGCAACAGTGTGAAGAAATGGGAGACCTGAAGCTAAAAATCACAAAACATAAGTGTCAATAATTAACCTTCAATGGATATCCTCTTTATAATCTCACCTATGCTTGCTGTACTTGCCTTTGTTCTGTTCCTCACCATAAGGCATCTTTGCCAAGGACTCCTTAATACTGAATGTCCCTGGGATTATCTACTCTCCTAAACAGCTATCTCTCTTCTAAAGTTTAATTGCCTTCCCCCATACAAGATTTAATTTCCTTCACTGGGGTGAAATATCTGTGGCCACAACATTGTTTTCAGAGTGATTAGTCTATTTTACTTCTTATTTCTGTTATCGTTGGCAATAGAGCTTTTCCTTTTAGCTCCTCTTTGTATACTACACATATTTGGTCCATGCATATTTAACCTCCTTGTAAAATTTGTTTATTCTCGCCTAGAGACCATCAAACTCCAAATGATCATGCAAATGGAGCCACGGGCATTGGGTCCCATTACCCGGGAAACACTTCGACAGGCCTCTGAGAGATCTAACTGCCGTTTTCCCAAAACAGTGCACCCTGTCAGCATGAAGCGGTTAAGAGCGGTTACTGTCTGTATCCTAACAGCAGTTAGATGTACCTCTTCAGAGGGGGGATTGATAGCAAAAGGAGGCAGACAGATTCCTAGGCAGTTAGGGATAGGTAGCCGGTGAAAGCCGACCTTCAAGCCAAAGACAGCCTGAAGCCTGAAAACCGAGCAGACAGTTCTGGATAGCATCCACGACCAGAGTGAGAATACCCTCAACTCATTTTAGCCAGTCAAATGGTGCTTTTTCCAAGCCTCCCCATGGACCAGTCAGACTGCACTCTCCTCTTCTGAGCCAATGAAAACACTGAACTGAGCCATACATTGGATTACTCACTTTCTGGGCCCCCTCTCAAGCAGATGACTCCCCTTCATTGGGTCCCCTCTCCACAGACAGCTTTCCTTCTGTTGCTCAATAAAATTCTTCTCCACGCTGCTTACTCTCTAGTGTCTGCGTACCTAATTCCTCTTGGTTGCAGGATAAAAACCCAGAACTCACTGCCCTGTGGGCAGCGGGAACAAACGAGATATAACACAAATGAACTGTAAAACGAATGATCTGTAACACACCCGTTTGCCATGTTGCAGGCGGCAGGAACGCGAGGGAGCTGTAACATCTCTTGGTAGCTCAGACCTCAGGACTCCTTGGGTGAGAGCCATAACACCACTTGGAGCTCCGCAGTTGCTTGCCACTCCGAGTTTTTGGGAACCACTACATCCCCCTCATCCAGACACCGGTACCCAAGGTGGAAGCCAGTTGCGACATGCCTGGACCAATCACGAGCTGAGTGCAAAGCTGCAGCGGGAGCAGGTTCTGGGCTGGTAGCGCGAGCTAAGCGTAGCCCACTGGGTTGAGTGGGCAGAGCAAACCCTGTGGTCATGAGCGAAGCTGGGGCAGAGACCTCACTGGCTATGAGATTTCCGGCTGGCTAAGTACCCGCAAAAAACTCCTGTAACACAGTAACCGCTCCCTCCTGCTGATGGAGCCACCGGAAGAAAAGAAGCTGCTTGGGTGCCATTCCCTCTGCATGCTGAACGACAGAATGCTGTGTCACTAGTTTATGCGTAGAAAATCTCTGAAGTGATACAAAATAATTTTTATCTCTGAAAAGTATAACTAGTGGTTAGGGAACAATAATGGAAGGAAGTACTACTATTATCGGAATACTCTTTTTATTATCCTTTATATCACATTCATATATGATCTATTACAAGGGAACTGTTTTTTCCTTTTTGAGACAGTCTCACTCTGTCACCCAGGTTGGAGTGCAGTGACAAGATCTCAGCCCACTGCAACCTCTACCTTCCGGATTCAAGTGATTGTTGTGCTTCAGCCTCTCAAGTAGCCAGGATTACAGATATGCACCACCACACCTGGCTAATTTTCATATTTTTAGTAGAGATGAGCTCTTGCCATGTTGACCAGGCTCGTCTCAAACTCCTAGGCTCAAGTGATCTACTGCCTCAGCCTCCCAAAGTGCTGGGATTACAGATGTAAGCCACTGTGCCCGGCTCTGTTTTCTCAGAAGCTTAACAGGCATACAATTTTGAAAATTAAGCTTGATAATAATATTCAAACTTTACCTGAACTCCAAACATTTTATATAGCTGTACTTATTGAATATATGTATTGGACTGGTTCTAAAAGAGGAAGAGTGAGCAATACAATAGGATTTAATCCTGGAAATATAAATATAAAGTAAATATATATAGTATATATTTTTTTGCCTTACTGTATATAATAAATCACATGACAAATGAGTCATGATAAATTTAAAAAGAACTAAAATTTTCATTTGCTATACACAGAATCTTTAAAAAATAAAATAAGTCAACCTTTTTTGTGTGTGAATGGAAAACCTTAAGCAAAAATAACTTGTGGTAAAGATCTTTCTATACGAAAATATCACTTTTAAAATTATATATTTCAAAGAGAAATATAGACTAAATAAAAATGGGGAAATGACATGGAATAAACATTTGCAACACAAATGTTAAAGGATTAACATTTGAAGTGTTTTAAATTTTTTGTATCTAAATTGAAAAAATTGTTCAACCTAATAGATAAATAAGCTATGAAGATGAACCGACATTTTACAAAACTAGAATGACAAATGTCCAATAAACAAAGGAAAATATTCAATCTTACTTGAAACAGAAGATGCAGCTAATTTTATTCCATTCTGAGATGAGTTTTACTTGTCTTTGTTCGTTATGTAACCTTGCAGCACAGATATAAGAAACAATTCTCATAAATGCTTCAATTTTGTGATCAATATTTTTCATGACAGTTTTAAGAGACAGGCAGCTATACTTGGGTATTTCTAGCTGAGTGTCCTCCATTTTTCAGCATTCACCTTAAAATCATTACAGTACGGCCGGGCGTGGTGGCTCACGCCTGTAATCCCAGCACTTTGGGAGGCCGAGGCGGGCGGATCACGAGGTCAGGAGATTGAGACCATCCTGGCTAACAAGGTGAAACCCCGTCTCTACTAAAAATACAAAAAATTAGCCGGGCGTGTTGGCGGGCGCCTGTAGTCCCAGCTACTCGGGAGGCTGAGGCAGGAGAATGGCGTGAACCGCGGGGGGCAGAGCCTGCAGTGAGCCGAGATCGCACCACTGCGCTCCAGCCTGGGCGACAGCGAGACTCCGTCTCAAAAAAAAAAAAAAAAAAAAAAAAATCATTACAGTACTTGGTTATGTTAATATGCTTCTATTTAATCCAAGTGTAATCTGCATTTTATAGGCCTTAACAACTTTTGGGTCACAATAACAGAAATATCTCCTGTCTTTTGCTCTTTACTGAGTAGTCACCTGAAGTTTTTCTTCCCCTTTTTCCTCCCAGCTTTCTCTCTCCCTGCCTTTCTTTCTTTACTCCTACCTTTTTTTTTGGATAAATTTTTAAAATGTAGAAGAGTCCAAAGATTTATCTACTCAATATTTATATACCCACCTTGTAAATTGTAAATTTTTAATATTTGCCTCCAGTTCTTTTTAACATATGAAATTAGATAATATAGATAAAATACCTAAACTTATATAGTATTTCTTTCTTACTATACTCTGTTCATTGTGCTTTCCATATATTTGTCATAACTCCATATGTAACTAGTATATTAAATCACCTATTAGCTAATCCTTATAACAATTTTATGAGTTAGCTTCTAGTGTTATCCCCATTTTATGAATGAAGAAACTGAGGTGAAGAGAGCTTACATAGCTTTCCAAAGGTTCACGTATTGTAAATGGTAGCACCAAGAAACCCAAGCTTGGTAGCACTGGAGTCCCTGCTTTTAGTTTCTCTCCTATTTTAAAAGTGATACATAGTACTTCTCCTTAATACATAAATATTTAATGATATTAATAGTCAACTATATCTTTTACAGTCATTCTTAGTTTTTATAATTTTGTAACATGGTCTCTTTTTAGTCAATATCTTCGTTCTTTATTTGAATAAGGCAAAAATTTAGCACATTGGAACTCCTTTCTAAATTCTCCCTCCAATCTTCCTTTACTATTTTTGTCTGGTGTTTAAGTTTCACATTGTTAATTTGTAAATGTTGTCACGAATTAATTTTAATTTCTACTCAATATTTATTTTGGGTACTTTACAAACACGTATCTCTGACTTCCTTGCTCATCACTGATACTTGCATGGTATTTTTTTTTCTCCTGGGTTCTTGTTTCGTCTTGCTGAAATAAATTCATTGGCAGTCTTTTCAGTATTGTTTAGAGGTGATAGGGTTTGTCTCTGTCTCCCTACCCAAATCTCATGTTGAATTGCAATTCTCAATGTTGGGGGAAGGACCTGGTGGCAGGTAATTTGATCATGGGGGTGCACTTCCTCCTTGCTGTTCTCATGATAGTGAGTGAATTCTCATGGGATCTGGTGGTTTAAAAGTGTGTGGCACTCCCCCTTCTCTCTCTCTGTCATGCCACCACGCAAAGACATGCTTGCTTCCCCTTCACCCTTCCACCATGATTGTAACTTTCCTGAGGCCTCCCCAGGCATGCCTCTTGTACAGCCTGTGGAACTGTGAGTTGATTAAATCTCTTTTATTTATAAGTTACCCAGTTTCAGGTAATTCTTTACACCAGTGTGAGAATGAACCAATACAAGAGATATTAAACTCTTAGTCTTTTGTAGATACAGAATATTATAAGCTCTATGTTCTTCAACTTAGACTTTTCTGGGAAGGACAATAGGAGTGTATAAGCCCTAAGGATGAGCTTAATGGGGAAACTTGAAAAAAATTAGAAGACAACTACCATTAGTCTTTGGAAAGGTAAATCTCTGATTAAAACATGGATTATATAAATAAAAGAAAGTAAGCAAACATTAACTGGTGAATTACAACAAAATTACATTAAATTTATTGTTTGTTTTCTTAGACAGGATCTCACTGTGTCACTGCAGTGGGATAATTTAGGAATCAGAGAGACTGAGGGGTCGAAGAGGATATATATTATTTATTATTTAGGTGCCCTGGCCCAGTCAGATTAACATCCAAAAAGACTGAGCCCCAAACAAAGAGTGAGGTTACCTTTTAAGCATTTCATGGGGCAGGGGGAGATCTGTGCAGGGGGAAGCATATTACAGAAGCGAGAAACAAAGACTTATTCAATTGAGACACTCATTACATTATTTCTAACTTTTCAAGGAAAAACATATTTTACAACTTGAGTTTATCTGCCTAGTAACCTTGCAACTGCACAGCTAGAGAAACAGGGTCTTCACAATGCCTGGGAAAAACAGAGATAAGACTCACTAGCGACAGACAGAAAAACAGGCAGTTAATTTTTAAAGGACACCACCTCTTTTTCTTTTTCAGGGGGAATTGGGGTTTTTTACATACAACTGAATTTTTGCTTACACATTCTTCAATTTCTTTTAATTCCTGTTTCATCACCAGGCTGGAATGTAGTGGTGCAATAGCAGCTCACTGTAGCCTTGACCTCTTAGGCTCAAGCCATCCCCCACCTCACCCTCCCAAATAGCTGGGACCACAGGCGTGTGCCGCCACACTCAGCTAATTTATTTAAAACAATTTTTTTTTTAGAGATGAGGTCTCCCTTTGTTGCCCAGCTGGTCTGAAATTCCTAGTTTCAAGTGACCCTCACACCTCGGCCTCCTAAAGAGCTGAAGTTATAAGCATGAGCCATTTTGGTAAGTCTTTGTTTGTTTTTTTATATTATCATCATAAAGTTGAGTTTCTCTTTCCATATGTTTGCTAAGAAGAATAAAATAATTTATAAATTTGGTTGATTTATAATCCTGAGTCACAAAATGTTTGTTTAAAAAACTATATTTGTTAAAATATTTGTCCTAGAAAACTTTTAATTTAAACTCGTAAACTGTGTCTGTCAAAAAATGTGAAATTAACTCGTTGTATAGGCAATGGTTGAATTTTTGGAACTTCAATTATACATAAGTGGCTTGAGTTTACTTGTTAGAAATATCAAGATCCTTTGTGGCTGTGGCTGAATGTCTATTTTTTTGTTCTTACTATCAAAGGTGGTAGAATTCTATGTTAACAGATACTTCCCTTGAGTATTTTGAATACTTTATTCCATTGTGTTACGGCACCTACTTTCACTGATGGGAAATCTACTGCCATTATAATTAACTGGTTTTCTTTTTCAGTAATATTTCTTTTTGTGTGTATGGCTTTGAAGTTTTTAAACTATGTTTTTTAAACTAAGTTTTAAGACTGTGAATACAACTTCAATTTAAAGATTTATATCCTGCTTTCATTCTGAAGGTTCTCAGCCATTATCTCTTAGATATTTCCTCTAACCTAGCCTTTCCTTCTGGAACTCATGTTGGGCTTTTTTTTTTTTTTTCTGAAATTTTCATGCTTTACATCTCTTTGCTTTGTGATGCATTCTAGCTGATTTCTTCAGATTGTCTTCCATATTTCTAATCTTCTCTTCAGCTATGCCTACTGTAGTACCTACTCTACTTACAAGATTTGTTTTTAAATACTGAAGACTGTATTTTTAACTGTAGGATTTTTACTTGTCTATTTTATCCATATAATGCTCTTATCTTATGGGGTGATTCCTTTCTTGTCTCTGAACATTTTAAGCTCCACTTTTCAAAAGGCTAGTTAGATCATAATTTCTCTAATTACTTTGGTATGAATTCCACACTAGTTGGGTCTATGGACACTCTCTCCTCTGAAATTATCTGTGTGTTTTGTAATTTTTATTCATGAGGTCATCTTAAGTTGGAATTTGTTCTCTGGAAGGTCATCACATACCATTTGCTATAGAACTTCTCCATAAGACTATCTATGTATAACTCTGCTTAGGTGCAGTGAGGCCACTAGTTCTGAATCTTTCTTTTATTTTACACTGCCATACACACTTCTTTTACACTGTATTTTACACTGCCATACACACATCTTTTATTTTACTATGCCATATGAGTAATGTGATTTCAGGTCCCTGCTTCTTCTTGGTATATATTCAAGTTCTGATTTTTGGAGTCGACTCTGTTTCTACCCACAGCCTGTGCAATTTTTTCCCATTTATTGAAATCTTGACTGTCTGGTGCAGATTTTCTGGTCTTTGATCATAAATAGAATAGAAATTTCCTAGCTCAGGTCTCCATCTTCTCATGAGATCATAACCATCCTAAGGCATCTTAAGGTTAACCATGCCCTGAGGCATCTATCTAATACAATCCCAACCACAATTCCTTTCTCCACATGATGGCTTCAACTTCGGCTCTGTGACTCTAGAATCATTCTCTTTTTGACACTTAGAGATTTCTATTTCTGTCTTTTGAGTTCAGTCACGGGGTAGCAACTTCTGACACTCAAATAGTTTTCCAGGTTAAAATGTATGCAGGAAAATGTTATAACCATGATGATATCAAAAGCCATAGAAAAAGAACTGTACACAATTATGTATGAATCCCAATGATGGCATCAGCTTCTATTGCTCTGCTAACTAAAAAAAAATACAGGAAATCTGTAATACATCGTTTTGTTGTGACAGAGTTGTGTTAGTGTTAAATGAACATTCCTGCTGAAGTGATATTGTTGAGATTCAAGCTGTCTCATTTTGTACTCCAAGGTTTTCAATAGAGCTGATATTTGAATAGCCATCTGTAATTTTGAAAAGATGCTGTTAGAACCACATAATAGGCAGTGAACAGCAAATTATCAAAATGAGTATGCTGAAGAGAAAGAAAGGATAGCACTTTGTTTAGTGCCAGCACAGAAACAGGAGTTGGCATCAATTGACATTTCAGAACATTTTCAGACACATCCTAACAGGGAACTTTTTCTTTCTCATACATTTTGGTGAGAATGACTCTCATTTTTGTGTGGCAGTCTCTCATTAATAAAAACTCACATATAAAGAACTTTACACGGATGACACACAGGAAAAGCCATGACACATAACTTGAGCTGGAATAATTTTTGTGCTTCATGTTTTATTCATGCTGCTCTTCAACAAGCTATAACAAATTTCCTACATAAGTTTGAAGCCAAAAAATTTTTATGGCTAAATTTTACATCAACAGTCTATCCATGTACTTTGAATAGGATGTTTTGAAAGCAATCTGTTAGAAAATCTCTGGTGCTCAATATTTCAGATTTTTCCCCACCTTTTGAAAGCATAAAGTTTTAAAAATGGCAGAGTTAGGAGTAATAGTCTCCTTGCAAAGAAAATGATTATTTTGTTTGCTTTTCATTTCTACCATCAAAGATCTTCAACAGGGTGTATGTATGACTAATTGGGATAGGAACGATATACATTATTATTGAAAATATAGACTCCTAGGCACTGCTTACTGGAATTCTGATTTTCTTTATTTCTGTTAACGCCTGGAAATTTTTATTTTATTAAACACCAACTGTACATGATTACTTTTCACATTAAATATTGAGAGCCATTGATATGAGGCAGCATGAAAGAGCATGGCAGTCAACACACCAAGAAAGGTATCCAGAGTAAGCAGATTTCTGCGGAGGCTCATCAGTCCTTTATTTCAAGGCCACATTCATTTGTAGAACAACTGATACTTAGAATTCAGTGAACAGTTTTATTCTTGCTACACATAGCGAAGGCGAGTGGAATTTAACATACATCATGTGGCTGGGGGTGGTAGCTCACACCTCTAATTCCAGTACTTTATGAGGCCAAGGTGGGAGAATCACATGAGCCCAGGAGTTCAAGACCAGTGTGGGCAACATAGGGAGACTCCATCCCTACAGAAAATTTAAAAAGTTACCAGGCATGGTGACACATGCCTGTGGTCCCAGTTGCATGGGAGGTTGAGGCAGGAAAATTGCTTGAACCCAAGAGGTCAAGGCTGCAGTGAACAATGATCATGCCACTGCACTCCAGCCTGGGTAACAGAGCGAGATCCTGTTTCTTAAAAAATAAAAAAGTGAGTAAGTGTGTGTACACACATTTTATGAGAGAGATATATATACACACACACACATATCCTTATATATATATATTATGGAATTTGAAATTTATAAACTGGATCTATAGAATTTAATTAACAAAAGTCCAGGAATGCAGGCAGTTTTTCAAGGAGAGATGGCAACATAGAGGTGACTGAAATATAAATGAATTTAAAGAGTTTAGGACTAATGAGGGGTTTCATTACAAAGTAACCCTAAAATATCTGATGAGAATTGCTTACAATTTTCTCATGAATTGGCTAAGAAATACAAAAATTACTAGAATTTGTAAATTAAGTAATGTGATTACTAGTATATCATTGGTAGAAGTAATCCTAAAATGAATGGCCAAAAGTACACACAGTTAAATTCATCATTTTCAAAAGTATTCACATTAGTTGACTGAGCATTGTCTTAAACATATCACTTGTTTTAGCCAACTTTTAAGCATCATTTTAAAATAAGCCATGGATTTACTGTCATTTTGTAGTTTTACTGTTTAAATTTTTTGTTCTGATGCTGCTACTTTTTAATTATTGTTGTTCATATAGAAAATAATTATTCAATTTTTGATTTGAAGACTGATGAGTACCTATGCTCTTCTATACCAGCATATAAGTACAAG
Source organism: Hylobates moloch (assembly GCF_009828535.3). Taxonomy (NCBI): domain Eukaryota; kingdom Metazoa; phylum Chordata; class Mammalia; order Primates; family Hylobatidae; genus Hylobates; species Hylobates moloch. The sequence goes on from NW_026652277.1 coordinate 58,295,585, forward strand.
TTTTCAAAATCTTATTTTATTACATCTTAATTTATTCTTATTTTATTACAGATTTCTCTAAAATAGAACATTCAAACTACTGTAATTTTTGATTTGCTTATTTTAATTTTAACATTTATGCCAATCCATTAGACACATTGAGAAAATTATCAAGCAAAATCTTTGAAGTGGGGCTTACAGTCCAATTACAATGCACAATAGCTTTGATGTGGGCTAACCCATCAGAAAACTTTGTGCCATAAATTTTACCTATACGTCTAAATATTGTATCATTTCTTCAATCAGTTCCAAGTATGCCAAAAACTCACTTGTCTGCTTTAAAATGTCTTCAGTTGTTTTACATAAAACGGTGAACAAATCTAGGTCATCACAGACACCATCCTTATAAAAAAAGGCAAATTTAAAAACTACATAAAAGGCAATAACTAAATTATTGGCTCCCATTCAATTTTAAGGTTAAACAAATTTAGATTAAACTCAATCTTTCAATTATTCATTTAATATTCAAATGAGAGTTTTATAAAGTCACCTTCTTCAGCTTGGTTTCAGCTTGTGGTCGTATGATAAAGGTGGGGTCTCATAAAATATTCTCCAGTTAGATCCACTTTGCTATCCAAGGTGATTCTGACATTGACATTGAAGGAGGCTTTAAGCCATTTTCAGTTTGGTCCTCTAATTGGATTCTCCATTCTACCTAGTTATTTCTCTTTTTGAAGTTGCAAAATAGACATGATTTTCTTTCCAATGTGGCTGGTAGTTTTTAAATACACAGTGAGACTGATGATTTTTATGAATTTATTTCTTGGGATATTCTCACTAAAGAAACATCAAGATTTGGGGTCATTTTCTTCACAGCAATAAACTGATCTTTAATTAATTATCTTGCTATTTATAAAAATTTATAAATCTGCTGTTGCTTGCCACTACTGGTTCACCAATTGTAGTTAAAAGCCTGCCTTAACTGCTTCATTTTCAAGTTCGGTGCAGTAATGGGCAATTACTTTTTTTCAACATGTCTCCTGATTTCAAGTTTTTCTGAATTTTTCTTATCGTAAATACTCTCTGTATAAGATTATAAACCAAATTTCTTGTTTTAAGTAAGTTAAGAAGGATGTTTTAGAAGAACAGAATTTTCAGTTTACTTGTTATCTGGAGACTTATTGCAGAATGCTGGAACTCTTTTTGCTACGTGTTTAATACACAAAGTAAGAAAAATATTTGTTATTTACACAAGCCTGGAATATGGTAAAACTGATTTATGGGAACCAGTGGTTTTATGTAATCAAAAATTAAAAATTGCTACTGATTTAGAAGGTTACAAACTAATGTTTGAAAAAATCTTTCTGTAAGGGACTCATGGATGCATTTAGAAAGCATACTTTATAAACAGCATAACCATGTGGGTTACTAACTGCAATGTTAATATCCAGATCCTCTAAACGTGAAAAAAAGTGCCATATTTTTTGTTATTCATTGTATGTACAAATTTTTTAGTCTTTGAGCTTTTCATTTAAAAAATGAGTTGGGCTTATATGAAAATGTGAGACTGTGTATATGTATTAAAAGAATCTCTAAGGAGCAAAAATTTCAGAACTTTCTACTTTAATCTTTGAAAAATCGTGATAGCCTAGGAAGATGGTTAATGTTTAAGATAACGATGAACCCTAATGGCTAATTTATCTAAAGAAGTCCAAAGGCAAAGCTGGAAATTCAAAACATGGCTCAAGTCAGGGGCTCAAACAATGTTTTTAGGAACCTGATTATCTTCCCTGCTTCTCTCTGTGATAGTTTCATTCTCGGGTAGCCTATTATTCTCTAGTAGCACTGATAGGCTTTAGCAAATCTAAGATGTGATTCTGCTGATTTAACAATGCAATCTGAAAGAGAGAACTCCCCATCACCTCCCAGAGAGAGTATCAATAAAAGTCCCAGGACTGATTTTCACTGGACTAGCTTAGATGGGAATGCATGCCACTCAGTTAATGATAGTAATACCTGTGAACTGCAGGAAGTCCCCAAATGTTGGTGGGATCTTGAACCCAGCCGGTGCCCAGGTTCTTGACACCTTCACAAGAAAATATTCAAGGATGAGTCAGAAAATAAGGGAAGTATGGAGATTTATTTCAAAATGAAAAGTACACGCTCAAGAAAGGAGAGTCTGGGTGTACTCAGAGTTGTATAGTGGAGGTTGAGACTTCTACCTTTATGGGTTTCTTTAACCAAGGAACAGAATATTCATGAGTGTTCCTTGAAAAAGGTGAAGATTTCTCTGAACTTTGGTGCCACCCATTTTTACACCAAATAGGTGTGTTCCTGGAACTGTCGTGGTATCTGTGGGTGTGTGATTTAGTATGTTAATGAGCATATAATGAGGTCCTAGGTAAAAGCAAGGTCAAATCCACTATGTTGCGTCCAGTTTTTCTTAGGCAGCTTGGTCCACACCCTGTTTTTCAGGGTCTTATCAGCCCCTAGCCTTTGCAGCTATTTCAACAGTTTCTTTTTGCTAGTTATGTAAAACTGCTGCCTGGAATTTTCTATTCTCTTGTGACCACCCTGTATTGTTCCTGTCTCTATAGCAGTAATACTGGGGGTAATGGAATGCTTTGATTACTTCTGGAATTAGAATTGAGGGATGCACAACTAAACCAGGTGTAATGAAGGTGAAGGAGAATGGTACTCCACAGCAAAATTGGTGTGGTTTTTGGAAGGGGTATGGATGCTGGGAAGGCACAAAAACAAACAAAAAACTTTTAATTTTTACAACATGCAAATACAAACCACTGGAAGATAAATCAATTCTAATCAGGTTTAAGGAGCAGCTGAAGGTATACTCACCTACCGGAAGCTCTCTAGTTCCTCAAGCAAATGGACTTCAGTCTACCCAAAGCACCAGTATGCAGATGTGCCTGTTTGCTCAGCCTACCTAGACAGGCCTAAACCCTGACAGTAACATGTGTTAGACTCAAACTGGGGACCCTAATACCTGTATATACCAAGTTTGACTCTCTTGTTTCTTACAGATTCCTTTGTTTAATGGTTCCTTTTTTAAACAAATGTTTCATCAATTCCTAAGCAATTTCTTGCTGTAAGATCTGCAGTTTGGGCTAATATACTGCCTAATATAGACCGCTGAAGGAAGCAAAACCGTTTTTCTTCCATGCCATTTAAACACTTTTGAATAAAAGTAACAGTTTGCTCAGAGGGTAAAACAGAGGGGAATAAGTCTCTAGGAAAAGAAGAAGAATTGGAGCTATTCCTATTAGTACAGTAAGTTGATAATGTTAGGATGAAAACCATCTTTGAATGTTAGTTGATTTAAGAAGGAAAATACAGTCACAAAGGTTTCTAATCATTTATAACTTGAAAAAAGTACAAATAATATGATGAGAACTTGAATCCACAGTAATATGGGGCTTTGGAATTTTGTCCTTGACACTTGTAAATTTAGGTGGAGAAATGAGGGTTATGATAACCCCCAGGTCCCAAGGTCTTGAGTGCCTAATATCAGAATATTTCAAATGTTTAATAATTATGATGAAGGTTGAGACTGAGATACAAGGGTTGTGATAATTTCAAGGTACAGTCAATTCTGTTTTAATGTTTGCTTTGAAAGCATGAGTTTATTCCAACATAAAGAATAATCTGTACATAACAGGAACTTTGTGTTTGCTTAGGTATAATTTCACCTGAGAGGAATGCTAGATGAGGAGGAAAACTGCTGAGCAGAGCAGCATAGGAGAGAGCACACATGTGTGTGATTCTCAAATATCTACCAATGATCTTGGCTCATGTTTGAGTTATAAACCACACTCAACCACATCTGCTGTTATAACTTTCCACCCAATTTTAAAAACCCCTCCTTCATCACTTGATAATAATTCACAAGCTAAACCCTGCCAATACCTACTTCCACAAGCAAACTACAGGTCTTTTTAAAGACAACGTACCATGTTTATTGTACTTTTTATGTAAATTTTAACCAGCTGAAATGTATAAAATTGTGTTACCATTTTTAGAGTTTTTTTGGTGTTTTTAATATGTTACTGATGAAGTTTTTTGAATATTGTTTCTCAAACCCCCATTTTTGAATGAGTCCTGTAAGATATCCTGCTCAATTTTTTAGTGTAATGATTTTTAGGAACATATGTCACCTTGTAACAAAACTTACTGGGTTGAGTGTCAGTAAGAGTTTCAATGGGAGTTTTAGATGATTTATAATTATAGTAAGTAATATTTATTGAATGAGTGCTATGTTCTATGAATTTTACCTGTATTAGCTATCTGATTTAACTTAATCCTAAAATGATCCTGCGGGTGTGATTATTTTCCCCATTTTATAATGGAGGCAACTATGATTTAGAGGGATAAAATAATTTATTCTCAATCACAAAACTAATAAACAGCTGGAGTTCGAAACCCAGCTCTCTGAGAATGCAGATCCCACTTCAGACAACACTGGGCAAACTCAACCACGGCCAAACTGTGCTAAGTGCAGCAGGACTTGTATTCAGAGAGACCAGCAGCCATGTGCTCACCTGCCTGTCACTAATTAAGACCACAAAGCCTGGGAACTGGACAGCCTTGCAGCCAAATCCAGGTTCCACCACTTACTGGGTGCATATCATTGAACAAGTTGCTTAAACTTTCTGAATTTCAGTGTCCTAATGTGAAAAATGGAATTCAATTGTAATAAAATAGCTAACATTCATTGAGCACTTATTATTAACTTCAAAACAATCTATGATATAAATATTGTCCCATTTCTACAAATGACAAAACTTGGGCTTACAAAAGTAAAAAAAAAAACTTGATTAAGGTAGCACAGCTAGTAGGAGTGAAGCTGGATTTCGACTTGTCTGTTAAACTCCAGACACCTGTCTTCTTAACCACTGTTGAGCACAACTGCTAATAAAACCTTTCACCTGGATGTCTCTGAAGATTGAGGGAGATACTATCTGTAAATTATTTTGCACTGTGCCCAGTCTATGATGTGAACTTAATAAATGAAGTTCATTGTTATTATTACCATTGGAACTTAGCTAAGAACATAAGTAATTATAATACAAGGCAGAAAGTAAGTATTTGAAAAGTACAAAAAAAGAGAAAGACGTCAAGGAAATTCAAAAGAAGGAGAAAAGACATTTGTAAATAACACCATTCTTTAAGGAGGGGGCAGCATTTGAAAAAAGTAATGTGATCTTGGCAGAGGTGAGGGAGGGTAATACATGTAGCAGGAACAGTAGAGAAGGTAAAACACAGAGATGGATTGTGTAGCCCATTTGCAGAGCATAGAGCAGCGGTTGGCCACAGCTGATGATATACATAGGGCGAGGGGGGATGAGAAAGACAGACCACCTGAGCCTCCCTGGAGAGGGCTTCACACTGCAGGCTGAACAGTCCTTACTAAACATGGTGCACAATGGGGAGTCAGTGTCAGTTCTCGAGCTGGGAGGCAACGTAAGCAAGCTTGTGCACTGAAAAGACAGATCTGGCAAGGATTATAGCAGAGAGTGACTGAAGGTGTGGGCAGGACAGCAGTGCCTGAGTCACCAGATGCCACCCCTGCCGGTTTCCAGGTGAGTGTGGGTTCTCCTAATAAGCACATTCCTGGGCGACTCTTTGATCTGAGACTCCTTTACGATTTATGAGGTTTGCAGTACAACGGGGCCCTCTACAGGCATTTTGGTTATTAGACTCAGGAGAATTTAGATGAGGAAAGATTAAAATGAAACCAAAGAAGCAAGTTTGCAGACTTAAAGGCCCCTAGGACCCTGTACTGGCAGCCTAAGCAGCAGCAGCAGTTGAGTATTGAGGCATGCTCCTTCTAACCAAAGTTACAAAAGATATAGTGCGCTGGCACAAAGAAAATAGGACCAGAGCTCTATATTTTTTATTTTTCAAAAGAGGCTAGATTTTTAAAAATAGTAAAACAGCTTGGTTTTTAAATGTGGGCTTGATTTAAAACAAACACCACGAAAGCTAAAGGAAATATGTCTGTGGACTGGATCTGCTTATCGGCATCACATTTCCAACGTACAACTTCCAACCAGGAAGGGAATGTGGAGGTCATCTTCAGAGTCTAACTTCTCCACTTAACAGGCAAGGATATCATATCCAAAGGGTCCCAGTAAAGTTCAGATCACACAGCTGAACTAGAACACAGGTCATTTTAGTGCCAAACTATTGCACGGATTTTTTAAAATGTTATTTTCCATTTTTTTTCCTAAGCTGGACGACCGCTACTTACTGCTTTTCTGCAAGGTGCATGTGGGGCTGGGGTAGGACTGAGGATAATGTGGAGAGAAGGGGGTTGATGAGATTTTACTGTAGACATTGAAACCGCTTGGATTCCTCACCCCTCATCTCAAAAACAACCTGAGTCAGGTATGTCTCAATAAAGCTAAAAAAAAATTGGGAAATAGCTTGTAGCCAAGGGTTACAGGCTAGATTAGAATATTTCCAGTATTCTCTAGGAATACTGGCTACAGGTTAGAGTAGAAGATTCCCAATATTCCAAGAAAGTGCTCTAGGAGAATACTCCTCATTCCTTGAGTCATGAGGATAAGCCAGAGTTCCTTTACAGTATACAGTCTCTCCCCAGACTGTGCACTCAATTGTCAGCAGGCACTTGACATTGATCTGACCTCGCCCTGAGGGTGTTATACATATCTTAATCATTTGCAGATGACAGCAGGGGAATTTTGTGGTTGATCCATGACAAATATTATTATTTTGTGGCCGGGTGTGGTGGCTCACGCCAGTAATCCAGCACTTTGGGAGGCTGAGGTGGGCGGATCACAAGGTCAAGAGATTGAGACCATCCTGGCCAACATGGTGAAACCCCATCTCTACTAAAAATACAAAAATTAGCTGGGCATGGTGGCACATGCCTGTAGTCCCAGCTACTTGGGAGGCTGAGGCAGGATAATCACTTGAACCCAGGAGGTGGAGGTTGCAGTGAGCTGAGATCGCGCCACTGCACTCCAGCCTGGCAACAGAGCGAGACTCCATCTCAAAAAAAAAAATTATTATTTTCTATATTTTAAGAAAATAACTTTCTTCAATTGCATACTAATCACTTGGGCATACCTTTAAGTTCACTAAGAAATTATCCCTCAACAGTAATATTTTTCATAAAATATTGGGAAGCATTATTATACAGAGCTTAAATGTTAGATGAAGAACTCTGACATCAGATGCATCTGGTTCAGGATGAGGCCCTGTGACCTTCAACAAGTGATTCCCTTCTCTAAGCCTCAATTACACACTAGCATGGATTAATTAAAATAATGCAATTAATGCTTTCAAACATTGTAAGTGCTCATAAATGGTTACTGTATTACATTATTGCTTTAACTTGATTTGTTAAGGAACTTAATATTGAATTAATTTTTAGTGTGATTTTAAAGATCTAGAGATGCCATTTTGTTTTTCAGAAAGATGTGAATCCTAATTAATACCATCTTAGGAGATCGAGACTATCCTGGTGAAACCCTGTCTCTACTAAAAATACAAAAATTAGCTGGGTGTGGTGGCACACACCTGTAATCCCAGCTACTCAGGAGGCTGAGGCAGGAGAATCACTTGAACCAGGGAGGCGGGGGTTGCAGTGAGCTGAGATTGCGCTACTGCACTCCAGCCTGGTGACAGAGTGAGACTCCATCTCAAAAAAAAAAAAAAAAAGAATAACCTCTTAAAGATCAATAATACTGCTAGTTTGACAGCTGGTTGACTGTAGACTTAACCAAATTTTAATCTAGATGACGTATGCCCCAATAATATCTGAGACATAACAAATGACAAATAAAGGCCATGAGGTGTTTAGATAAGACCTGACTGAACAATTCAGTTCTCCTTGTTACTGTATAATCACATTTCTATCTTTATGAGATGTTTCTTTGGAAGCTGTGGGTATTGCCGACAATCTGGAACATCCATCATGTTTAGTTTTGGAAGAGAAGTGAAATATAATGATGGGACACACGTATTCACATGGATATTCTCAAGGGGCCTAGCCTTAAAATTCTTAGAAAATTAACTGCTTAAGCTCTTATACTCTGAGCTGGGCACTGATTGATTAAATAATTAATAAAAAATGAATACTTAATTAAAAATGCAGAATTTAGAAAAGACATTTCTGAATGTGCTACTGAATAGGTCTGAGCCAAAGATTTGGACAAAAATGTGGGCTCACCCAGATTAGCAGTTCCAGACACTGGCAAATTAAGTTTCAACATTTATAGTTCATCTTGGCAGCTGCTCATGTCCTGATGTCATGCAGCCATGATGTAAGCGAGAAAGAGGGATGTTTTGCAATAGAGGGATTTTGGTAACCCTTCCCATGAGTGTGGGTAGTAGGATATCAATATTTATATCACTTCACAGAAAGCATGTTACATTTTGTAATGCAGAGACATTAAATGGCTTCCTCATGGTCCCCGGCATAGACGAATTGTTTTCATGTTTAACATCAAAAGCTTAAATTGCTGATGTTTGTTATTTTCTTATGACTTTTTTCTCAATTAAATATAATGAATGGAAATCTTGACATCACCAAAACGAACATGTTAAAATTAAAGGATTGGATTTGTATTGTGCCAGGAAAGACTAAAAGATGAACTATGTTATAATTTCATCCTTTTCAAACTTTACGAAAACACAACTATACAAAAAGCTACCTTGGGGAAACAGAATATAATGACAAGCATTTTTAATTACTTTTTTTGTGAATTTACTGGCTCCAGGATGGCTGACATTATATTCTGTGCCCCGTCCTCATTATACTCTGAAATGCTAAATAATAAAGCACTCATGAATATTGATGACTTAAGGATGTGTTCTCAAATAATTGGAGGATAGATGAAGGGAAGAGACAAAATGGGGAATGAAAGAAATTGATGAACCTCTTGGCTAGTGTAATGCAGTCAAAGATGCCAGAAACATGTTGGCATTTGTTTCCTAAATAATCCACCCACAATTAATGACACATTGATTGATAGCTGAAAGTGTAGTTCCAAAGCACAAATTTTACTGAAAGGCTCTTTTTAGGGTCTTCTTACATATAGAAAAAAAATGAAACAATTTCCAAATATCTTATACTTACACATTTTCCCTCTTAAGTTCTGCTTAGGTACTTAAATATTGCCAGATGTGGTTCTAGCTCCATAGGAATGTCAGAGATTCCTTCCTACAAAATTAGTGGTAGGAACTACAGGATCACAAGATTGTTTTATATGAAATATCATAAACAGATGGTTATCATAAGCCACACTGTGATTTTCCACACAATCTCACAGGGTAGATTTTATGTTGTTAATAAGTACTATTCTATAGGTGAACAAAGTTGAATCCTATGAGTATTTGTTTTGGTTAACATTTTGGTTTTGCAACCTGAGGATTTTAATTCTTTTCCTGATGTTCTAATTTTAATTATATTGTGTTTATAATTTATAAGTATTTATAGACAACAAATATTTATAATCTTTAAGGTTATCACCCCTCCAGACTCCAGCATTAATTTCTTTTTCCTTTTATCAGAAGGCAATTCTTAATTAATTAAAGGCAATCCTGTATTGTTTCTTCCCATACTCTCCCCAGCTCTTTTACATCTTTTTGAAATACTGAGGAAGAGAAACGCTTTCTAGGTGTGGTCTGTCACTGGAGTCACTGGGAGGAAACTTCAACTCTCCACTCCTTGGTATGACCTAAGCTTTGCATACTGTGTGAAAACATTCAGAAAGTGCTGACTGCAATCCATTTGCATTAAATTCCTTCTGAAGGAAAAACAAAACAAGTTAAATACCTTCTACTCAAAGGAAAGCAGAATTTTAAGTTTGGTTTAGGAATGAATGAAAAGTTATAATTTAATGTAAATGAAAGGCTTGCTGCTGGACTGCCATTGCAAGAATAGTCAAGTTTGATCCTCTTTTTACCACTCATGATCAAAATTGTCTTGCTTATCTACATCACAAATGGAAAAAAAAAGAGTCTATTGTTTTAGATTGAATCTTAAAAAATGATAGCTATTATTACTTTTTAATATTTTATATTTCCTTCAAAAATAAATTATTATTTTACAAACCAAACACTAAAACATACACCTAAGATAATATCGAGTGGTGTGTTTCAGGGTTAGAGGTGGGGTTGAGGTCCATCTCAACATGCTGATGTTGAGGATCTCACTGGCAATGCAGAGTTGGAAAAACATTTCCTTATTCCACTGTCAAGTTTTAGAGCTAAGAGGGCCTTGTAGAAAATGAAACAAAAGCCCAAATAAATTAAGCGACCTGCATACGACTGTTTGAATTAAGTGGCAGAAATATAACTAAGGGAGGGATACTGATTTTTTTTTTTTTTTTTTTAGATGGAGTTTTGCTCTTGTCGCCCAGGTTGGAGTGCAGGGTCGCCATCTTGGCTCACTACAACCTCTGCCCCCTGGGTTCAAGCGATTCTTCTGTGTCAGCCTCTGGAGTAGCTGGGATTATAGGCATGTGCCACCATGCCCAGCTAATTTTTGTATTTTTAGTAGAGACAGGGTTTCACTATGTTGGCCAGGCTGGTCTCAAACTCCTGACCTCAGGTGATCCATCCGCCTCGGCCTCCCAAAGTGCTAGGATTACAGGTGTGAACCACCGCGCCTGGCCTGGATACTGATTCTGATTATTTTGACTGTTATTCCATTCTTTTTCCTCTCCCTCTATGTGCAAATCGATTAACAAGTGTTCAAAAACGATAAGGAAAGTTTCCATGTGCTGTGGTCTGGTGAAAATATTCTATGTCCTGTTTTTCAGTTTCTATTTTAGGGCCAGTAGTAGACTTTTATTCAGTAGGAGACTTCTAGGATTTCGGTCCAAATGAATGGTCACCAGGTAATTCCACTGATAACTGGAAGAAGTGATGAACAAAAGCATTAGGGACCAATGAGTCCAACACAAAGTTTTATAATCCATGTAGAAATGGAAATGCTTTGCCTACTCCAGACTTGATATCCAGATAGCTTCAGTCTCTAGAAACTCTTTAGTTTATTCCATATTTCACATATAAAGGCTGTATGTTGTTACAAGCTGTGTATGATTCGTATTTGCCTTGGACATTCCATTCTGTTTTCAGTGGCTTAGATTTAAGACACATGTTTGGTTCACTGGAGGTACCTTAACACTGATTTCATTCTAAAAGCTGACATCACATTCTTTTAGACACCATGAAAACAACAAGTTTGGGATAAGGTTCATTGAGCAAATAGACTTAGAGAGGCCCATCTAGGTGGTAAAAAACGCTGGGTAGTAAGAACATGAAGAACCCAAGCAAGGCATTGCTTTGGCTTGCTGCAAGGTTGATTATTATTCCCATGAAAATTCAAATATGACATAGCCAGGAGCATGAAACTCAGTCTTTCTGTAGTGAGAATAATAACCACACAACAACAAAAAACCCAGGGTGAAACTATGAACTTGACTTGTGTCACTGCAGCTTGTTCACTTGGCTTCCATCACTCCTTAAGGATGGCAAAGTCTAAAGGCCAACGCTGAATTTTATCTTCTCATTTCATTGTGATCCCAACTTTCATTATTTTCGAGTCTAGTCAGCTTGACAAGTTTTGTTGTTTCATCTGAAAACTTTAATTTTGGGCTCACTGATCTCTACAGATGCCTTGATGAAAATTCTTCACAAAGGCCTCACAGTGGTCGTCTTTCTCCAGAACAGACATTATAAGGCGATTTCAATTTTAGACACCTGAAACAAAGCATTGGTTTCCATATGAATTTGACTGTGGTTCATATAGGTCATTGAAGCTTACATAAATGCATCCTGCAGCAGTTACTCTTGCCGCCCCACCCAGATCCCCTTTACCTATTGGTCAACCCATCCCTCAGCAGCTGTGGGCACTAACAGGCTCATGGCAGCAGTCTTCTCCCAAAGTCTGCCCATGGCCAACTGAGTGCCCTGCCAGGAGATTGCTGGGAGATTAGAAGCCCCTCTTCCTTACCCCACATGAATCCATGATTGAATAATATGGGATATTGAAATCCAGATGCCTCATCTCCTTGGGAGAGGTCTACACTGCTATTCACATTCTAGATCTCCCTGTGGAATCAGGCTGGGGCTACACTTCAGTTAAAGCCACATCTTTGCTTAGCTTCTTCTTGTGCTCCATCTGCTTTCCTTACTTTATTACAGGTCTCACCTAAAATAAAGGTAGAGTTCTCCCTCAACCAATCACATGGCCAGCAATCTCTAGCTGAAGGCTCCGCTTCTAGGAAATCTGACCTCAGAGAGCCACCTTAGTGTTGTGGAAAAGTCTTACTTCCTCCTCTTCCCCCTCATTGTTATTACATTTCTTGGTCTCTTAGGCAAATCTACAACTGATATAATATAGATTTGATTCTCTCTAAGGTGCATTTGTTAAGCAAAACAAACTTTTCTAATTTTGAAGAGGCAGTTTTGGCCATTTAGAAATGACAACTTACTAGACTACAGCAAGGGAAATAATGTATTTGTATTTTTTTGTTAGGGTATCTCACTTTATTTATTGACTTTATCCTAGTTACATGGATTTCAGGAAAAATTACTCATGTGGAAAAAAACAAGAAATAAGAATGAATATGTAAATAATTACAATTATTTGTAGATTATCTTCTTAGGTTTTTAGCAGGAGACAGTATCTTCTGAAGATACCCCCAGTTGATGTCTGGGAAGAAATGACCAATGTTTGTCACACATTTTTATTCAGTTTTTACTTGTTTCTTGATTTTGTTTCACTCAACACATATTTACTCAGTGTGTGTTGTGTGCTAGGCATGGTGTAAGGCACTGAATATACAATTTTGAACAAGACATACTTAGTCCCTACTTTCTTGGGGCCTGTTGTCCTCCTCATTTATAATTTTGATGTGGGCAGACAGAGATAGGATGAAGGGAGACTGTACGTTTAAACTCTCCTATTACAACTGAAGGCAAATTTTTACCACTCGTCTGGGTTTATGAGAAAAGGCATGAAAAATGTTATATAGAAACTTTTTGCCAGATTTACAGCTCTTTCTTAATTAAAAAAAATTTTACATGTCAATGCCTGACATGTTATAGGGGCTGAATAAATATTTGTCAAACGAATGCATAGGAAGTGACTTCATATTTTGTCTTTTTCATACCTCTTTCTTATATAGCAGTAAAAAATAACAAGAAAACCACTTAATAGTAATCCAACACCAATCCCAATTGCAATGTATTTTTCATAAGAATCCACAGCATATGAAGTTAAAGTCAAGTGCTCACACCTTTCTCCAGTATAACCAGTAAAACACCTTAAAAAAAAGAAAAAAAGTTTAATTTTAAAACCTACGGTGGTAGAAATACAAATAACCTGTTTCAATAAATTAAAAAAAAAATAAATGGAAATAAAGAATTTAAATTAAAGAGGCAAATACCAAATGAAAGCCAATCTGTTAAGGGCAATGAAGCAGCTATGAATTTTCCAATGATCATTAAGGCCCCGTATTTTCCCTTCATTAGTAGAGGGAAAAGGTAGTATGCTTGCATAATCTACTCTAGAAAAATCATTAGCCTATTCTTCCATAGGAGAATACTGAGCAAATCATGATCATAAAAATAGTATCTTAGTTGCTCTAGAACTTCATATTCCTGTAATGTTTTTGCCTTAGTTTGCTTCATTTCATCCTGAAAACAACCCCAAAACTTAAAATCACCTTTGCATGTTGTTAAAAATGCAGATTCTGATTCAGTAGTTCTGGGGTAGAGCACAGATCCTGCATTCTAACAAGCACCCAGGTTCAAGAGATGCTGCTAATCTGGGAACCATGTTTTTAGTTAATGAGAATTGAATAGTTTAGACAAAAGACTCCTTAGATATTCAAATATGTAGAGCCCTGTCAAGTCATGTTCAGATTATGCACCCTTTTAAACTAAAGAGAGAAAAGTGTGGAAATGTGCTATATGGAACAACAGAGACATACTCTCATCTCCTGTCTCTAGGATTTGGATGTTTCTTTGCATTTACCTGCAGATGGCTTTCTCTAGCTCATGGTGGAATGCACAAGCACCGTTGATGCAGTAACTGTTATGATCTTCCAGGCAAAGGTGTGAGAACTTCAAGGCTATGGGTCCTTCTATGTTGTCAGCTAGGAAAAGGAGATACAATGTTAGCAAATGTGTCTTACTTTTATGGTAAATTTTTAATACATATGTAAATAAATTTTTAATTTTAAGGATATTTGGGGGTGGTGCTGTGTCCTTTAAACTATTGATTCTCTTAGCAGGTTGTATTCACAAGGGCTGGGTTAATATCATCTGGACATATGACATATTATTAATTAATTAGGGGATGGAGGTGGATTGATGATTGTTTCATTTTTTAGAAGCAACGTAGTAAGACAGAAAAGGCAACAAATTCGCCAAAAGGTGGCAGCATTGGTTCTAGACTTAGGAGGTTATTTTGCGCGATGCTTCCCAGACTTGTGTCTGAATACTAATTAATATAGAAGATCTCACATAATATTTCGATTTTCTTCCTTTACGCCTGAGAAGTCAGCACTTGGGAAGATTTGAATTTACGCTTGTGAGATAATAAACAAGATCCTTATTCCTGATTCTCTGATGTACAAAAGACATATCTATGCCATTCTTGATGTTTATGCAATGGGAATGACCCTTGGGTAAAACTGCATAATTGAGTCCTTTGGGGCATACTTTATTGATTCTTAAATTTTTCTCAAACAGAATTAATGGCATTTTACTTGTCATTTTTAGAAATAAACATATTTCCTTATCATTATGATAAAGGTATACCATATTTGCCTTGCTAAGATGAAGAGAATCTTACTTGTTAGGGAAAAAACAGTTTCAAAAGGCATTCTTTTTTATATTAAAAATGTTAAATCTTTAGATGTTAAGATTACCAACAAAATACTGTGTTGTATTACTTTATTTTGGTGAGAACACACATTATCTTCTAATTCACATTCACTTTGTTGAATAGGATGAATATAATTTATCATTTTAATAATTAATTCTCAGGCAGTGAGAATTTTCCATTCTAAACTGTGCTGGGTGCTTTCTATTTCAAGACTAAACAAGTTCAATTAACTAAGCCTGAAACTGGATTTGGTAGAAAAATGTGAGAATTAAGCCATTTCTAAAGAAAAGTTATACCAGAGAGACTCATCTTTCCCCTAAGAATGAGGAGGATGATCATAACTTTATAAAAATTTTTCTAAGATAGTAGATTGATACTTTTAAGTTAGATAAAAAGCAAAAGGAAAAATTAAAGTTCTCTATCAAGAAAGCAAAGGAAAAATACAGAAATGATATACAGTTGTACCTCCATATTCATAGGTTCCACATCTGTGGATTCAACCAACCTCATATGGAAAATATTTGAAAAAACAGCATCTGTACATAACATGCACAGACTTCTTTTCTTGTCATTATTCCCTAAACAATGCAGTATAACAACTATTTGCATAGTGTTTACAATGTTTTAGGCATAACTAATCAAGGGATGATTTAAAGTACATGGGTGTGTGTCTATAGGTTATATGCAAATATTTCGCTATTTTATATAAGGGATTTGAGCATCTGTGGATTTTGGTACCCTCTGGGCAGGAGGAGGAGGTCTTGGAACCAATGTTCAACCAATAACGGAGGATGACTGTATTGGATTCCTTTTTACCATTATTATTACTTGTGACTCAAAATATTTTATTTGCTGTTCACCATTAAGGAAGAAAAAAAATTTAGTACTGAGCATGCTATTACGAAGTCAGTCATTGAGAGAAAACTATGCTTCTTTAATTTTCTGCAGTATATTATCTTCTTTTTTTTTGAGACAGACTTTCACTCTGTCACCCAGGCTGGAGTGCAATAGCACCATCTCAGCTCACTGCAGCCTCCACCTCCTAGGTTCAAGCAATTCTCCTTCATCAGCCTCCCGAATAGCTGGGATTACAGGCATGCACCACCACGCCCAGCTAATTTTTGTATTTTTAGTAGAGACAGGGTTTCACCATGTTGGCCAGGCTGGTCTCAAACTCCTGACCTCAGGTGATCTGCCCGCCTTGGCCTCCCAAAGTGCTGGGATTACAGATGTGAGCCACTGCGCCAGGCCAGTATAATATAATACGGAATATAATAATTCTAATAAGGTGTTTCCTCTTTGTTTGAAGGCTTAGAAGACAAATAGTTGGCTAAAAGTTATTCTATAACCCACATTGATTTCGTTTTGCAAATCAACAGATATTCAAAAAATCAAATGGGTAAAATATTTCGAGACAATCATTTAAAATTCTAAATTATTGGTGACATGAAGAACACTGAGATATGACAATCTTCCTTTATCTGCCTGACTCTGAGTGCAAGACATTGCTTCCTCTGTCCTACATCAAATTGCCAGCCTTCACATAGCAATCAGGATGCGACTTGCAGAAGAATCATAACCACTCAGTCACAGGTCTTGGTAAGCAACAAGCTTTCCAAGTTTCACCTCTAAGAGTTTAAACAGATTAGAGAAAGAGCGCTGATGCTCAAGAGCATCCAGAAGCCACTGTGATAATAATTAAGTGCAAAAGAAAATATATCATTACCATCAACAACAAAAGTTGGGTACAAGTGGTTAGGAAATACAGCATATGCTAAAATAACAACAAAAACCCCAAAACAAACAAACAAGAGAAAAGGTCATTCCAAAGATGAGGGAAAGTGCTTTTCATCTTGTAGCCATAATGTCTTTGGCAGCAAAGCTTATAATCACAGATCAAAATATAATGCCGCTCATCAAGAATGCCAAAATGCGGACAAACTGTCTCTGAACACACAGGGGTTACTGGGAACCAAGCAGAAATGAAGCAGAAAATGTGGCCTGTTTCACATTCAAGACAGTAACTGAAGACAGCCTTTGTCTCATTTGCTTAACTTCCTCCTTTTAAAAAGGCAATTATTTGCCAACACATTTATCTGTCACTTCAATTTAATCACCTGCTAAAAGAGCTGATTATCTAATAATAAAATACGTATTAAAAATGGCCAATATTGCTTGTATCACAATCCAAATTTCTCTCCCAAGTTTCAGAAAAGTCTTGTGAAATATGAAAATGGGAAGAAAATACCTTCTGATTTGTCAACTGTCCAGTTACCTTGCTGGGCTGTGATTGGAGGTGTTACAGTCACGGCTGCCTCTTCAGTCAGAGCTGTCATTGCTGTATTAAGGGGGCAAAAGCATCTTTAACAGAGAGCCTCCTTCTATGTACAAGCAACAGATGGAAAGTATTCTTATTCTGTTTATTCCAATTTCTATTTTTTTAAATTTATTACAGTTGAAATCCATAACATGACTAGGGCAACATCCTTACAGTTTCTCATCCATTCCATTGACTATATTAGGATTAAAGCAAATAAAAACCCAATTTTTAAGACCATTGATACATTTACATATTAATTCAAAAATAAGAACACTATAGTATAGTGGCTAAATGTATTAATTACTCTGCAATTGTATAAAGCAAACATTCTGGAGGTCTCAAAAAAGGTGTCCAAATATATTAGGAAAGGAACATACAGGACATAAGAAACTAAATTAATCCACAGATTCATTACTCCGATCTTTGTCATAAAGAACAACTGTTAGAAGCCAACTTCTCTCTAATGTAGAGAAAATAAATTCTATTCACATTTTACGCTGATATAAAGTTAACAAAACAAAAGGAAATTACCTACCGTTGAATAAAAGATAGACCGATATTGCAACTCCCAAAGCCATTTCCTGTAGTTGCTTAACTTTCTTTCTCTTGTCCTTCTAGACTGACGGGTGGAAGGTTTTTATTGAGCTCTCTGAGTCTTTGTTGCATTTATATTTCATGAAGCGTCATCTGGCAGTTCTTACCAATCAAAAAAATATGTACTTCTGGCAGCAGCAGAAAGCCTCTGGGCGCTCACACACTTGTTTAGGATACCAGTATTATCTAGCAATGTGATCAAGTTTTCTTTTCAAACATTGGTTTCCTGTTACCTGTGGGCATAATCATGTATGTAAAAGTACTTAAAACAACAAGAACAAAATGTAATTTCAGGAAAGGCTCCCATTGATGTGAAGAGAACTACACCAGCTCAAACTATGCTAGAAACCTATACGGGAGTTCAACAAACATAACTGCAAATTAGGAAGCAGCATAACCTGTTTCTAAAAGAAATATCGCTGAAACTATAGTTGGTTATACCACCTTTCATTACAGACTATGAGTTCCATTTCGAATAAGGTAATTTGTTAATTTAGTTGCAGAGAACAGTTAAATTTGTGAAAACACAGAGGTTTCATATTCCATTTTAGTGTTTGTTTCTTAGTTTTACTAAGACAAGTGCTGTAAATAAAATTATTTTTAATAGTATAACATTTACCTCTCTGTCATCCTGCTATTTAACATTTTTCTGAGTAAATGAAATGGGCTACCATATTCCAGGAACAACAATGCTTAAATCTGCATCCCAATGATTAAGCTACAGAGAACCAGTAAAGTACCAACATAATGATAATAGCAATAATAATAATATTAAAATTCCCCATTAAGAGAAAATTAAGATGACATTGAGTTTGGATACATCCAATGAATAGAAAGTTTCTAGGTTAATACAACATTCAAATTATTTCTCAATGTTCATCTAGTTGTAATTATTAAAGTGGCACTTTAAAGGCCAAAATATGCCATTACAGCTACTGTATTTTACAACTACAGAAATTTTCACTTGTCCCAAATTACTATAAATAATTTATAAATATATCTTCCTGAGGCATTGAGTCTTTCTGCCTGGAATTTCAATTGCTTGTATTTTCTTGAAACTTGAAAACTCAAAACCCTAAAAACATATTCAAGTCAAGATAGATTATCTTTTGCATCATGTCCACTCAGCAAATTAGATTTACCAGAAAGGAGCCCTTTCACTATTTGAATATAAATGTGGTGTTAGAAATCACGCAAGAACAAGCTTGTTGAACTCATTATAACTTGGGCAATCACTTATCACAGGAGTCATCATTTTAAAGTTAAAATAATATAATAGTACTTGGCTCACTTTAAATGTGTCTACATTTTGCATTTCTACTTCTGTAGGTTTTTTAAAAACTGTTGATTACTAAGTCAATTTCTGCGTAATATATTTCCCAGGTAAATAACATTTGAACTATAAATTGAACATTCTTCTTTGCACCATTGCTGAGAATTTAAGAAGAAATCATTTACAAAAGATTAAATAAACCACAATTCTTTTTGTAGTTTCTGGAGGGAGATGTTAGGACTTATATTAAATACTTTCTTTCCTTTTTTTTGAGACGTTGTCTCGCTCTGTCACTCAGGCTGGAGTGCAGTCGCGCCATCTCAGCTGACTGCAAGCTCCGCCTCCCGAGTTCACACCATTCTCCTGCCTCAGCCTCCTGAGTAGCTGGGACTACAGGTGCCCACCACCATGCCCTGCTAATTTTTTGTATTTTTAGTAGAGATGGGATTTCACTGTGTTAGCCAGGATGGTCTCAATCTCCTGACCTCGTGATCTGCCCACCTTGGCCTCCCAAAGTGCTGGGATTAAATACTTTATTTCTAAGACTGAAACATCAAAGTACAAAGATTATCTTTGTAAAAATTCTTAACTGTAGCTAGTGCAGTACTTTGCACTTTACAGGTTTCCCCACACATGTCAATTCTTTCTTCAGTAACCCTGGCCCAAACAAATCCGGTACCTAACATCTAGTAAATACTCAATGAATCTGTCTTCAGAGAATAAGGAAATAAATAACAGGCATTATTTCTATTCTCACGTGACAAATGACAAATTGAGGCTCGAAAGAATTAAGTGACTTGCCAAAGGACATGCCTAGAGTCAGGACTTCAATCCTGGCCAGGCGCAGTGGCTCATACCTGTAATCTCAGCACTTTCAGAGGCTGAGGGAGGAGGATTGCTTGAGCCCAGGAGTTCGAGACCAGCCTGGGCAACAGAGCAAGACCCCGATTCTACAAAAAATAAATTAGCTGGGCATGATAGTCTGAGTTACTTGAGAGGCAAAGGTAGGAGGATCACTTGAGCCTGGGAGGTCAAGGCTGCAATGAGCCATGATTACACCATTGCACCCCAGCCTGGGCTACAGACCCTTTCTCAAACAAACGAAACAAAACAAAACAAACAAAAAAAAGGACTTCAATTCTATATTTTCAGATTCTAAATCATATGCGGTTTCCATTTCCCTAGCTGTGTTCTCTTGTAGGAATTGTTGTACTGATCTCAAAAGAATTCCCTAAATTATCTCCTAAAATCAAGCTTTAAATAAATTACTTTTATTAGAGAAAAAACTAAATATGTAATTAACTGTGATTTTCACTCACATCTGTGCTGAAAGATGGAACTGAGCCTCTCTGTTAAATTGGGCCACCTAATCTAGAAACCCATCTCCTGCTTTAGCTTATGGTGTGTACCAGAAAGTAACGTTAAGTCATCAAGTATGTTTCCTTTCCTCTGGGGCCCATACTCATGGCTCCCACTTACAATCTTTACAGGAAAGTCCACTCCCTTCACATCTTCAATCCTCTCACCCAAAAGTCCTTTCTCCAAATCCTAAAGAATGGGGGAGATGGATACTGTAAGGTGGTTTTTCTGGTATCTTTATTCATTCTTAATATGCATTAAAGCAGGTTAGGGTGAGAAAGGAGAAGGAAATGAGAGGCTAAGAGCTCCACTATTACTTTTCTCTCATGCCATGTTTCCAGTCTTTTTAATTTACTTATCTCTCTTCTTCTAGAAGTTTATGCTAGAACAGAGAATCTCTAAAAGTTTATTCTTCTCTCCCCTTTCTATCTTTTTTTCCTCGCTGTTTCACTAACTTAACCAAAATTTATTGCTGGTCATTGGCAGAGAATGGTGATCAGTTCATTGATTCTCTCTCTAAGTTTGTTCTGTCACTTTCACGGATTCAGTTGCATTCACTCATAAAATATTGAATGACTACTATATCCATGGCACTAGGCTGGGTGAGATGATATTTGTAAGACAAATAGACAAATCATGCATGGATTCTGACTTCAAGGAACTAAAGGGTTCTAGGCAAAGTACATACATAACTGCAGTACTGGGTAGGGAGTGACAACTGCCATGAATGTGTGCATAAACGGCTCTGAGAGCTAAGGGCTGACATTTTTCATGGACAAGTTTCATTTGAAGTGAATCTTAAATAACAAGTAGGATTTAGACACCTAGTAATAAGAGAAAGGACTTCGGGGTGAGTAGGATCTGAGGGAAGGCAGAGTTGAGTAGTAAAAGGAGTGGCTTCTGACTCACATCATCCCAACAGACTTTGTTGTGAATTCATATTCCACCTTCTCTACCTATTTGGCCTTGGCTGAGGCTTTTTAATAACCAGGAGGGTCAATAATTTTCTCATCTATCAAGTGAAGATTGTCAATAATGAGCAAAGACAAAAAAAAAAAAAGGCACTTTGGGAGGCCAAGTCAGAAGAATCGCTTGATCCCAGGAATTTGAGACCAGTTTAGGCAATATAGCGAGACCCTTCTCTACAAAAAATTACAAACTTAGCTGGGCATGGTGGCACGTGCCTGTGGTCCCAGCTACTCCAGAGGCTGAGGTGGGAGGATTGCTTGAGCCTCGGAGGTAGAGGCTGCAGTGAGCAGTGATCACGCTACTGTACTCCAGCCTGGGAAACAGAATGAGACCCTGTCTCAAAAAAAAAAAAAAAAAAAAAAAAAAAAAGAAAAGAAAAGAACAAAAGAGGAAAGTATTTAGCACATGCTAGGTGCTCAGTTAAGGATAGTTGTTACTATTGAACAAGTGAAAGACACAGAGTGTGTATAATGGTTACCAAGGCCAGGAATTTGGTGCGTCAGTATATGCTGACAAGTCCTAAATTCTTATCACTAACTATGAATTCTTATCCTCTTCCTAGACTGATATTACTTCAGAATTCTTATCTATGTATTATGTCATCACCTCAAACTTCACATATTTTAAACTGAACATATTATCTCTACTCCAAAGTCAGCTCCCTTTACAATTTCCTCGTGTTAGTCAATGATAACATCTTCTGACCTCTAACTACAATTCTTGTAACTTGCTAAATACTGCCAAATTCTGATTTATCCACTCCTCTAGTTTATTTTTGCATACTTATCCAGCTGTACCACTTTCCAAAACAAACCTTTCATTTTTGTCTAATTGCAACTCTTGCTTTCATACATATATGCTAAGCTCATAATCATTTCTGTAACTTTATTATGTTCTTTAGGACGCTCTTCACAGATACTTTACAGATACAGATACGGTAGGAGAAGAAAACCATCTCTGTGCTCCTCCACAAGGCCAACATGTCTATCTTTTAAGGACTTCAAATACTTGTAAAGTTATGGTCCCAATAAATTGACTTTACCTCTGTAATATGTTGACTCTTTCACCGAACCTTAGGCTCTTCTGAGCTCTCTCCCTGATCAGGTATTGATCTAGAACCATGGAGCCCAGTTTTAGCAAAGAATCTTGTTAAGTCAGTTTATGGAGAGTCCCTCACCCTTGCTATTTTATCTAGTTTCTAATCCTCTTCCCTTGATATCTAAGTCTTTGGCCTGATGTTATCAAGCATCCTGACAAGCCAGTTTAGTGAGAATCCCCCTACCCTGTATATCTAAAGTTCCTCTTAGTAATTTTCCATCCACCAACCCCCTAGCTCTGCTCATTGGCTATAAATCCCTAGCTGTCTGTGTTGTATTCAGAGTTAGTTCAATCTCCTTCATCCACTGCAATAGTCTTAACATCTTCTTGACTGTTTTAAACAAGTGTCAGAGTAATTTTTCTTCTACAGCGTTTTAATTAGTTTATGGGAAGTCTAAATTCTGAATGTTATTCCAAAGGAACCCTTCCTGCACCTCTGTTGAGGTAGAGCTCAAAATTACAGTCTTCACATTTTCCACATACATGTATTTTAGTCACTTTATTTGTTTTGGGAGTTAGGAACCCTTAAAAATTAAAGAGGCCCTTTCTGAATGTTTGCTTGGAAGCTTTAAATTTAAACTTCTGTCAGGGTTATCAGACAACAATTGATCTGAATTGACTATGAAATATGCTATATAACCTTTTCTTTCACATTTTAGAAACTTGTACATTTCTCCAGGATGTAGGAAGGAAATGGGTAAGAAATTTATATCTAAAGAAAAAAAGAATACAGCTTTTCTTCAAATTGCTTTTATTATACAGTTGCAATGGTATTAATTATAAACATCTAGTCCATTTTCACACAAATGGTCACAAGTACACACTGATAAAGACATGCGCTGGGTAAGAGTCATTATTGGTACATAAACATACTGGGATTTGGGCATGAAAACACAGTATCAATTACACAGCTTTAGCAGTTTCAAAATAGACTTCAACGACATTCATATATATTTCCTAATTTAAATTGTGTTAGAAACGTTGCATCTACTTTGAGGAACAAATCCTGTAACAGAAGAGGGAAGACAGGTAGGCAAGAAGGCAGGAGATTTTTAGTTGTATACTAAGGTTTAGTTTTGGCACATTGAAAGTATCATGTTTTCCTATTAGATTTCTGAATTTGTGAACAAACATTAACAGTTGCTGCTCTTTAGTATGACCTCATTCATACTATATTTGTGGGAAAATACAACTTTAGTTTTTTCTGTTTACTTATTTTTTGATTTTTGCCCAGTGAAGGTACTATCCAACTACTTTTTAGAAGAAAGAAATGACATTTAAACCTAATACATTTTTCATGTATTTTCACTGTGGCAAGTAGTCATTCACAATGTGATATAATCATTACTCTTAGTAGTCATTCACAATGTGATAAAATCATTACACTTCCAAATAGCATGGCATTTTTTGCCTTCCCGGAATATTTTCCTTTCCTTAAATAGAACATAATTTCTCATTAGGATGGACTTATAGGATGCATTTGGGGGATAGTTGAGATCAAGATTTTATTTTCAATATTCTATTTTTCTTGTGGTAAGCAAGCTCTTTTTTAGCATATGACATAGATCATAAAATATATTAAAAATGTGAGCATGCAAATAGCAAAACCTAAATTACATTTTATATGGGTACCCATTTGGCTGACAGGATATTTGTTGTAAACATACTATATGTAATATTTAATTGTGTCAAAAATATATTTATTTATTATAAGCCCTTTATTGTTTAATGTTATGAACAAATACCCTCAAAATAAACAACTGTTACTAAAATTTTCATTGGAATTGTTTTGGTTGTTTTCTTAAAACTCAAAATAAATTAGCAGGAAATGCATAAAATTATGTGAATCATTTGATTCACAATGATTTCACCCATGAAAAAATAAATACCATGTAGAAATAAATAGCTTTGTAGTAAAATATAAAGGTTTTATCCTTTGTCAAATAAACAAAGAGCATGACTTCAGTTTGCTTTATCCTTTCATGTGAGCTAGTAAATGATTTTTTTAGCTGCCAGAAGGGTGTTCTTCAGAAGCATTGCCACTGTCATGGGTCCCACACCTCCTGGAACTGGAGTGATAAAGCCAGCTTTCTTTTTAACAGCTGATGAGGAAAAAAAAACAAACAGGATATTCTTTATTTTAAAATTATCTGAGATTTTAATATTTTTAAACATGCTGAATATAGTGATTCTTTCTTCATTATATATACAAATCATTTTCAGAATCAATAGGCTGTAATAAACAGACATACACACACACACACACACGCGCGCGCTCACACTCACTTAGACGAATACTTCTGTGGATGATAGCTAAGGTGGACAGAAAGACCACAATGGACCAACACTGTAGGTTCAAGCTCCATGCAGCTCAGTTTGTTTTACATAATGAAACCCGTGATTGACCCAGTTACCTGTAATTCTAGTTAACTAATTCTAAAATACATGATACTGGTCACAAAAGGGACATAGGGACATAGGATATAGAAAGTTGAACACATACCATTTATTAAATAGAATTATTCCTGTTATTATAACAATATCACAATGTATGTGTGGATAATACATTTCAATTCAAGTCTAATAAGTATCACTAAATATACTTGAATTATGAACACATACATAGTCCTGTTCAGAGGTATGGAAACTTATTCAGTGAATACAGATGGTCCCCAGCTTGCAATGGTTTCACTTACAATTTTTTGATTTTTCAACTGTGCAAAAGCCATACAGATTCAGTGGGAACTATACTTCAAATTTTGAATTTTGACCTTTCTCCCAGCTAGTGATATGTGATACGATACTTCTCAAGATGCTGAGTAGTGGTAATAAGCCAAAGGTCCCAGTCAGCCATGAGATCACATAGGTGAACAACCATGATCAACCAATACTCTACAATGTACTGCATTATGAGATTATTTGTCCAAATATAGGCTAATGTAAGAGTTCTGAGCATGTTTATGGTAGCCTAGACTAAGGTATGATGTTTGGTATATTAAATTCACTTCTGACCTAATGATATTTTCAACTTAGGATTACTGGGATGTAACCCCATCATAAGTCATGGAGAATCTGTATACTTAAAGAAAATGGCAGATAACTTTCAGCAAGTTTTATTTAAGAATGTTTTCACACCCACAGTATGAAAGGTGAATGACTTACTGCATTCATTTACTTGATGGTATGGTGGTTTACTGTGTGAATAAGAGCAATGAAGTTTTTCCAAATAACTTTTAGTAAAAAGTTAGCATAGACAGTATTTCTTTAATGCATAATCTGACATTATTAACCACATGCTATTTAGATGTATTGCCTTTTACAATTAGCTCATATAGGCTTCTGCATGAATCAAAATCAACAGATGTTGTCTATATCTTTAGTATTATTTTTTCACAATTTATGTCGCCCTTTTGAAAGATGATTTGTGGGATTTACCTTTACTTTATTTGAAGTGAATAGTACATTGGAATAATTTTTTAAATCAGAGGAAAAGCAAAGGAATAATATTGTTTTACTTGAAGAAAGATCTAGTAAGCTTAAATACATCACAAAATATATATAGTTAACGTGTTATGAATTTTCTGATGGAATGCTATAAAGAAAATATAAGAATACTGTGATTTGGAAGGTAATATTTCAGTTTTCCAAATAGCTTCCCTATACAGAAAGCACAACATTTCCATTGCCACATTTTCATCTAGTGCATTCTATTCTATAGAAACATTAGAATGGGTCAATAGCCATTCAATAAACAGCTATGAATGTTTAGTCCTTTCTTCCTTTGCTCTAACTGTTCCTTCTACCTGGATCATTATTCCATGTAATTCAAACAAGAAACTCATTATTTCTTGAAAGCCAATGAAATGTCACCTGTCTATAATTTTCCTGAAAAACTCATTCCTCCAGTGTTGAATTGAAACTCCCACCATCTATATTTCCAGTAATTTTATACCCACCTCCATTATGGAACTTAAGACACTGTGCACTGTCTGTTCCCTTAACTAGACACCAGCATCTAGAAGGCAGAAGCCAAGTCATTGTGGTGGTTGTTTTTAATCTTAGAATGTCTCCATACACAGGTTAGGCACTCAGCAGATTTTGAGAAAGTGAACTTAAATTGACCTTACTTAAAATCTAAAATCAATTTGCAGACATGTGTCAGTGCTTTTCACTGGATGTAAACAATATCAATTTAGTTTAAGCTAATTTACTGAAAAACTCGAGCTACTCATTTTGCTTTAGGGTGATAAACTGCATTTTCCACTTTTCAATAAGCTGACTTAATGGCCTGAGAAATGCCTCCCAGGACCTTTTCTCAAGCACTGGAGAAGCAATGCCTTTAAAACTTGGCAGGTCTTTAGAAGAAACATTTATGCTATTGCTACTGCTACTGCTGCTGCTGCTGCTGCTGCTGTTGCTGCTGCTGCTGCTGCTGCTGCTGCTACTACTACTACTTACAGTACTACTACTATTTACACTACTACTACCATTTATACTAATAGAACATAAAGTCATATATTTGTAAAGCACTAACTTTGAAATATTAATATATAAAAATAAAATTCTGCTAAATAATATGGGAAAGTAAAAATCAAGTGCAAATTGAATCTTCAATGGAAAACAAAATGATTTATTCCAAAATTTAAAAGCGGCATACAATTTGTTATATCAGAAAACCTCTTGAGGGTATAAAATTATTTTTATATAGTTTGGTTTCTCACTTTGAAAGGTAAAGCGGCTTTGATATTATTTGTCTATGAAAAAATAGTAAAAACCATAGCTACTATCAATTGAGTACTTATTAATTACTTGCCAAGAATTATATATATTGTTTTAATAATTAATATTTAATTATTTCATTTTAATAGATGAGGAAACTGTAGCTCAGTGAAGTTACAGTGACTTATCACTCTCCTATATGGTAGAGACATTATTCACAGCCAGGTTTGAAATACTCTATAATTCCGTAATTTAACCCCATTCCAATGCAACTGTATTATCATGACCTGAACAAGTAGAAAAGTCCAAAGAATGGCTCAAGTGCCAAAAATTAACTCAGTTTTTCTCAAAGTATTAGCAGGACATTCTGGAAAAAAGAAATGAAGAGGAAAAGGTTCTAACATATTAATTTTCCAACATTTTGACTATGTGTTCTCATAGCTCATCATCTCTGAACTACATATTACACTTCAAATTACACAGCTGGCTTAGCAGTCTGAGTCGCTTTATTCCTGGTGTCAGATCAGATAAACCACTGGTCTGCTCAGGTATCATTATCTTCCTCTTCCAAATTATATTTTTCAGACAACATGCTTACTATTGTATTCTTTTGCTCAAAAAGTGAGGTTTGGGTAGAGGAGGAGGGAATGGGAATGAGATACTACATGAAATAATATACACCTGAAGTTTTTCAGCTCAGTGTCTGCATTTTTGCATACTTCGCTGGTGGAAACCAACACATATTCACCCTGTCCTGCCTATCAGTTTTCATAGAATTAGACTATGTAAGGGTAATAGGTCTTCACCTGATCTGGGCTGGGGCTTCTCTGAACATTAATAAACATTTAGTAGCATCAATAGAGACCTGAAAATTATTCATGAGGCAGAAGATTATAATATCATTGTAAACACACCTGGTTATTAAAATACTTGCTTAAATCTTTTTTGTTTTTGAAATAAAGTATATGGATATGAAGATAAACTCTGTACATGGTCATGAGAGACAGAGTGATTAATTTGACTTTAGAAAACACATATTAGGTTTCTATTCCTTTTGATTTGATTTTCATGAGTATCTGTGTCTGAGAAAGAAATAATAAGCTTATCTGCTGCTGGCTAGTGTTAATATATTCTTTGTCTATTTACGTAAGGATCAGGATACAGAAGTAAGTGATCTCTCAAGAAAGGTGGGGAGTTATTGGCAAGTGCCAGTGGATACAGATGTCAATGCTTAACAAAAATTCTCTACTCTAATGATTTTGCATAACTATTTCAGGGCGATCCTAAGCAACACATTTATGAAATACTGCAGGTGGCTTATGTGCTAAAATTAGTCATGTGAGAAAGAGTTAAATTCCATTCATGTTTGATGCTCTGAAAAGCATCTTCCCCAATCATGTCTGAAACAGAGCTAGGTAACAAGCATTACATCACCAGAATAACCCCTCATTTGCTAGTCTTTCCCTGAGGGCAGACAAAGGTTTGCACTTGGTTGAAGATGATGCTTTTAAAAATTAATCCTATTATGTGTAGGGAAAAGGTGTTCTATATGCTCCATTAAAGAGAAATACAGAAGCATTATAGGACAGTAATTTCCTTCAGCGACTTAATTTACTGTGGGTGTAGGTGTGAGGGCATATGTGTGTCTGTTTAAGGGAATACCAGAAGTTCGGTATATATGGGAATCAGGTACAAGATCTTGATTGATATCAGCCCTTTCATATGAGATTAATGAAGACATATGGCAAAACCAGGGTTAGATTCAATTTCACAAAATCAACATGATTTTAGACCTACTGAAACTCTTTGACAATTGAGACAAATAAACAATCACCAAATCCTATTGTCTGCATTAAACTTGCTCTGGAGAATGAGACTTAGATGAAAATGACATGGAAATGTTTAAAGTAAGTTCCTGAAAATAAGAATGTTTTGAGGAAAGTTAATAATTATCATAATAATTTATTTGGATGACCTCTGCAAACTTCAGACTCTGCAAAGTAATTCCATAGATTTCCTTGAAAGTGCTATAGCTTTGTCAGCATGATTAAAAATGTTAGGGTGTGTGTTCAGTTGTATAGAAATAAAAGAGATTTAAAATCAGTCATTTTGGATGTAAGATTTGCCTTTGTACATACTATTCTCTTTGTCTAACATGCCCTTCTCTCACTTCCCCAGCTGATGAATATTTATTCTTCTTTCTCAGGTGCAGCATAAACGTCACTTTCTTGGTGGAGCCTGTTAACTCCCCAGGCTAAGTTAACTGTTCATTCATTTATCAGTGAGACTTAGTAGAGTGATTTTTAATTTGCATTCATAGAGCATATTGGAATCTCTTGTGAGATTAACTCACACTGCATATGCCTCCTCCTATCCCAATATTGCATATTGTCAGTATGCACCACTGAGAAGTAATGTTTGAAGTGAGAGATATTTCTAATGGTGGGAAAGGAATGTTATACATATAAACGGGATGGATAAAATTTAAAATCTGGTTGGAATTCACTGCTGTAGTATGGCTGCTTTCCATGATGGCCTCAGGTTCCCAGGCAAGTACCAGGCAAACCCCAATGTGCAAATAGTTTTCACACTTCTGCTTACATAAGAGTTGCTAATGTGCCATTGACCAAAGCAAGGCACAAGATCAAGTTGAAATTCAAAGACTTGGAGTAAGAAGAGTGTCCAAGTCACCCTGCAAAGGGGATGTACACATGGGGACAAAATAAATGTGTGGCCATTTTTTATAATCTACTATAGTAGCCTCTTGGCTCCCAGTCCACCATGTCAGCCATATAATCTGCTGCCAGAGTTATTCTTTAAAACACAGATTTTATTATCTCAGCTTATGAACATTTGATGGATATTCACTATCTCTAGGATAAAATATAAATTCTTTGTTATGGCAATCAAGGTCTTTTATCTTCTGGCCCAACATCTTTATTTTGCATCATGTTCTAGCCCTATATTCAATTAGTCACTGTTCCCACACATGCCATAAACTGGACCAATAGATTCATAACAATTATTCCTTGAGCAAGACAGACATAGTTACTGCCTCGTGGAGCTTTTAGTCTAGTTGGGAAGATGGACATTAAAAAGGCAATTGCCTAAATAATAATTGACCTATGGCAGTGATATGTGCTACACATGAAATGTGTGCTGCATTGTGAAGGTGTCAAGAGGATCTGGGCCTGAACAGCACTGTGTATTAATGTGGCATATCCATGCCGAGTTTTTCCATGTAGAATAGAGAGGTGTAGAATAGACAGTGTTCTGTGTAGGGGAGACAATGTGATAAAGGTGGCAAGAAGCTTCCCTCAGGTAGAAAGCAGCCTGAACTCTTGGAAACACTGTAAGAAGGCCAGTATGGCTGACATGTAGGAGTAAAGACAGAGTTGCAGGAGATGACATGGAAAAGGTAGGCAGTGTCTGGTTATGTAGAGATTCTTAGAAAATATCAAGCATTTTGTATACTAATTTAAGAGCAGTGATTAAAGTATTTTTAACATTTGGAAAAACATTTGAGGCAGCATAAAATCAAATGAAGAAACTGTTCTGTGTTTGCACATTTCTCTAATGAAGTGAGTTTAATATCTGGGGTGAAAGGAAAGGAGATAAACACAAAAATTAAAAAATAAATTGAGATTCACTAAGGTGGGAATAAATTCAGGCTCTTATAGAAGAGTACCTCAAGGAGGAAACATAAATCAGATATGGGGATCAGAGAAAGATTTGTAAAGTTGCAGAAAAGCTGCACGATTGATGGGACACCTGAGCAGGGAAGAAAGGGAGAGAGAAAGCAATGCAGACACAGGGAAGAGTAAAAGCAAAGGTGGGTTGGATCTGACAATAAATCTAATATAATGGAGGAGGCGAAATGAGTTCATTATGACCAAAGCACATGAGGAAAACAGCAAGAAGAAAGAGAGGAGGCTGGGGAGGTGATCATGGGCTATATGGGGTCAAGAAACTTAGGCTGGGTGATGGTAGCCGTAGTCACTGTGTTCAGGGTGAATAAGCTTTTAAAAGAGTCTTTCATGAATAAACTTGGCTATTTACATATTTAGGAGTGATCATTTTTGTAATGTGAAAAACTTGTGAGAAAAATGTAAATTACTAAATAATTTTAGAAGAAAGTAGTGAAGGGGAAATTCATCTTGCATTTTCATAAAGTTTCAGGCTATTGCATGCCAGTAAATCATTACTAAAGAAATTCTCTTTCAGCCTGGCATGCATGTCTAATCTTCTGTGTTCTCTCTTCTCCCCTATGTGGCTGATGACTTTCCCCCTTATGTTATTGGCTTCAGATTTCTAAAAGGCAGAACTAAAATTTGGCTTGCTATCATTTACATGATTCTTACTCGAAGACAACCATTTTTCAATGTCAGTATAAGAACAATAGGTACAGAGCAGAGGTTCTTTCATATTTAAAATTTGAGGTGATGATAGAGATGATGGAAAAAACTAATCATCCAGTTTATATGGACGCCTCCAAAAAAAATCCAAGGGTGGCATAGATGACAGGGTGCATAAAATGTACTCATGAAGGATACTAATAGCAACATAAAGGACACTAAAATGTCCTTTAAAAACTTAAGTAAGAATAAAATAGAAAGTACGTGGTCATGAATCTTTTGGCACCATCAATCCATCCTTCATGATAGGGTGTCTCCAGCTGGTGTGTTCTGTCATTGCTTCATTTGGAAACTTTATGTTCCCAGGTTCCCAGGGCCAAGAATGGAACAATTCAGATTCTTATTTAAGACACTTTGTTTGAATACTCTCTAATTCCTTGGCAAATAGTAAATTTCTACTTCAGTACATTATATATACTCCAAAGGTCCCAAATAATGACATTTCCAGATGTATCTAAGCAGAATTAATTTTGCTAGAATATTTTAGAAATTGTATATTCTGGCAAAGTTAAAGAATATATTTGTGCTCTATAAATTTATTTTTGGAGTGGAGAAAGAAGAACTGATGTCTCGTGTTCCTATAGTATTGTTTTATTTGTCTTTCTATTTTGTCTGATTCACTGTCTCTTTTAGAAGTACTCTATGGCCCATGTCAGTTCTCCACAATGCTACAATTACTTTTTAAAATCAACTCCCTCCCCCAAAAAGAAGCATGATTCCTTATCTGTGGCAAGGCAGCAGAACAAAAATTTCTTGCTTCTCTCATGTGAATTTAATCTTCCTGGTATACATATGTAATTGTCTAAATTAAATGCTTGACGAATTTTCCCATGCTTCTAAATGCAAGCCACTTAAGCGTGGCCTCTCAAACATCCACTCCAATGAAGGGGAGACAAGCTTCAGGAAAATGAAGTACAGGAATAACAACCAGAAAAACCTGAATGACATAGGACTGGAGAAATAGTATGACTCAGGAGATACTACAGAAAACACTCCACTTTCTCATATGGTTGATAGAAAAATGACACTTAAGAGCATGGTGAACCAGAGAGCAAAGGGCTCCTTAACAAGTCAGTAGCTTGCCATTGAACTTGGAAGGCAACCAGGAATCAAGTGCTACAGAGGGAATTTACTATATTTCTTCTTACATTCATCTGGTTGCTGAATCTTGAGGTTTCCACAAGTTTTCTAAATATATTGAGATGTTCATTATTGTGGCATCCTGTGGTCAGTAATGAAATAGAGAGGATTATTGCCCTAATGTGCTAGAAATGTATGAGACTGATCTATATTTCTATGCAAATTGTGTTGACTTCATTACCTTGGTGAGCTGTACCTACAAGGACTTCTCTCAACTGTTTACTTTGCAATTTGTATTTGTAGGGTGGCTAAGTTTTATTTTCCTTTATATTAAATTAAATCTGTATATATCTGGTCACCTGTATTATAGATGTAAACCATCATTCTCAGCAAACTAACACAAGAACAGAAAACCAAACACCGCTTGTTCTCACTCATAAGTGGGAGTTGAACAATGAGAACACATGGACACAGGGAGGGGAACATCACACACTGGGGCCTGTCAGAGGCTGGGGGGTAAGGGGAGGAATAGAATTAGGAGAAATACTTAATGTAGACAAAGGGTTGATGGGTGCAGCCAACCACCATGGCACGTGTATACCTATGTAACAAACCTGGACATTCTGCACATGTACCCCAGAGCTTAAAGTATAATAATTTAAAAACCTATTCAAAAAACCATAAAAAATAAAATAAATACCACTCATACCACTTAGAAAAAAATACCACTCATACCACTTAGAAGACAATTAGTGGAACCAAATAGCATGTCAGTCACCTGGAGAAAGTTTGAATTGCTTTCTGTGAACTCTAGCTATGACCTATCAGTGAAACCTTCTTTCTGACCATGGATGCTGTCAGCTGTCATTGCCAGATTCCATTTTAGTAGGCAGGAGTAACAATACTGCTATGATATTTCTGGTAGTTCTATTGAGAGCTGGGAAAATTACTAAAAATATCTCCCTTTCATGATGTCTTTAAAAATACAAGATCATCATACACTCTTGTCATCCTCTCCAATCCTTTCCCCTCCCCCCCCAATCCCTTTTGCCTCGAGCCACTGAACATTTGTATCAGAGTGGCAAATCTGTAAACTAGATAAAGCTTTCTGGAGTATCCTCCAAATCTCTTGGCAGGGCCTTAATCTCTGTAGTCTGAGATAGGAGCAGATAAAATCTCCCTTCCATAGGTATTTGTGTTTTAACATGGATCACTGAGAAACAACTATATAAAAAAACTCATCCAGTTCAAGCAAAGAAGAAAAACTTGCAGAGGCAATGGTCACTTCTCTTGTTCCTGTGAATATATTTTTTGTGTCTCAACTTTAACTGTTCTCTATAAAGGTAGATGATCCAATGTCAAAGACGTTCTACTAAATAGAAGTCTCTAGAAGTTGATTTGATTTCAAAGACCTAGACTTCACAGCAGCCATTCTGTCCATGTTGTAAGCCACAATGGAGGCCGTTGGCTTACTGATGATAGGAATCTCACAGTGACCATCAGTGGTTCTACCTGTTTTGTGAAATGATCAGTGTGGGTTCTATGATCGCAGTGTTAATAACAGTCTTCCAGAGGGGCTTTTACAATGTTCATCAACTTTTCTAAAGGATTGGAACAAGTTACCACTGGGTTAAAGTATAAGATCTTCTCTTATAGTAAAAGCTGGAGCTTTGAACTGCTTTATAATTATCTACTGCAAAATGTAGATGTTTTGAGTCAGACTGATTAGCCATATCATCAAATTAAATGATTGACATTGAAAACTGAAGTGGTTGGGAGTCACTTTAATTTGGTTCTTTGTAATCACAGATTAATAGTTTTGTAAAAATGATACAGTTAAAAACCATCCCTGTTTACTTAGAAACTGATTATATACACTTTCCCATGTTGTAGAACACACACTTGGGAGTAAGCAGTGCCAAACTACTTTCCAAATAAGCTTACTTTGCATAATCTGGAAAACATAAATTCCAGGTACTTTATTTATTGTGTGCACAGACATACCCAGGACCTCAAATAGTGCCTAGTATGAAGCAGCACTCACAAAATATGTTCTGAGTAAATAAATGAAGAAACAATGGATGTATCATTAATGAATATGTGTCGTTGAATTAATGACATAGTTGCTATTACTCTGCATGAAAGCTTTTGTTCCCATTAAGTTAACTTGAGGGGAGTATTTCTGTAATGTAAGGATGACACTACAGGTTTTAAAATACAGAGAATGTTCATACAAATAACCAGTGGTCTGAATAAGAAGACTGAAATCTGGTGTGAGCCAGAGATATAAAAGAAATGGGCCAGGCACGAAGGCTCATGCCTGTAATCCCAGCACTTTGGGAGGCGGAGGTGGGCAGATCACAAGGTCAGGAGATCAAGACCATCCTGGTCAACATGGTGAAACCCTGTCTCTACTAAAAATGCAAAAATTAGCTGGGTGTAGCACGTGCATCTCTAGTCCCAGCTACTCAGGAGGCTGAGGAAGGAGAATTGCCTGAACCTGGGAAGTGGAGGCTGCAGTGAGCCGAGATCGCACCACTGCACTCCAGCCTGGGTGACAGAGTGAGACTCCCTCAAAAAAAAAAAAAAAAGAAAAGAAAAGAAAAAATAAATGTAAGATAGGAAGCTAACCTTACAGAGGCATCCAATCTAGTTAGGAACAACTAAGTAAAAGTGCAAGGCAGTATAGGATTAAGAACAAAATGAGTAAGGCAAATGAAACCTGTAAGGAGAGTCTGGATAAGATGGGAATAAGCATGAGTGCTTTAAAGTTGATTCACATGAGAGTTGGGCAAAGAACAGACGACACTGGAAGAGAGTTTAGGCCAGAAAAGTCATGAGGAGGATAGTGGTAATTGAAGTGTGAAGTTGTGTACTTCTGGATTAGTAGTTTAGTAGGAATGGAGAGAAAATGTGAGCAATGTGCACTCGAACGTACACACACACACACACACACACACACACACACACTGTTTTTCACCAGACATTATGCTTGGCAATTCACCTACATTAACTAGCTTATGTAAGGTGATTATTTCATTTAATCTTCACAACAACTTTATAATATAGAAACTATTATCACAATTTTTCAGATGATATAATTGAGGCTCAGAGTGGTGAAATGATTTACCTAAGATCATAATTGTTTTAAGCAGTAGAGTTGGGATTCAAACCCAAGTTAGCTTGACTCCAAAGCATAGTCTTTTATGAAAGGTTGGACATAATACAAAAAGAGCAGGGAGTGAAAGATGAATCCAAACTTTCAAATGCAAAGCATTAAAAGGAAACACAGACGGAAAGCTGCTTACAAAGCATTCCAGGGGTTTTCACCCCATCTCTAGTAGTTTCTTAGGAGAATGATACTGAGCTTCTTTGTAATTCCAGACCCTTTCCTGACCTTATGTTTGACATATTGACTATATGTTGGAATTTTGAGGAATGGTTTGGCCAGATGGAGTCTCAAATTAAAAGGTCCCTTTATAGGGGAGATTTCCTGCCCGGTGGAGATTCTTTTGAAAAATTCAAAATGCTGGGGAGGGACAGCATTAGGAGATATACCTAATGCTAAATGACGAGTTAATGGGTGCAGCAAACCAACATGGCACATGGATACATATGTAACAAACCTGCACATTGTGCACATGTACCCTAAAACCTAAAGTATAATAATAAAAAAAAGGAAAAAAAAAGAAAAATTCAAAATAAGGCACCAGATATTTGGGGAAAATTCACAATTGTATACAGTATCATACTTCCTTCTTTCAACAGACCACGTTGGGCCTGCTATTGAGCACATAAAGCCTTTTGTAATGTTTCCTCCTTTCCTTTGATTCTCTGTTCCCTCCACCAGGAAAGAGCCCCTTCCTCTCTTTTGCCCATTATCTACCCTAAATATGCATACTTGAGTAAAATTCATTGAACCTTTAAGATTCATCTCAAGAGGATTCCAGAACTGGCATCTCCACTCTTGCTTATTCCAAAATCCTTTGAGTCATACTTGATTGATTCTTCTCTTTCCCTCATATCTAATTGTTTAACCAATCATTCCAACTCTCCTTTAAAATTATATCTACCATCTAACCACCTCTTAACATCTTCACCCATTACAACCTGGTTCACGCCCCATCATTTCTTACTTGGATAATTAAAATAGCCTCTTAATAGGTATCCCTATTTACGGCTTTACCTCTATACGGCCTATGTGTCATTCAGTAGCCAGAGTGACACTGTTAAAATACAAGTCAAATGTCATTTCTTTGCCCCAAATCCTCCAATGGATTTCCACTGCCTTAGAGTATAATTCAAATATCCTTCCTTGGTCTATAAGATGGGATTGCTGCTACCTCTTTGACTATTCTCTATCACTCACTTCCTTTCTGTTTCAGTTACAATGGTCCCCTTGCAGCTCATAAAAACCACCAACCAGGCCCCCGAAGGTCTTGCGTTTGCTGCTCCACTTGCCTGGAATGCTGCTCCCTCATCTGTCCACATGACTCCCTTCTTCATTTATTCAGGTTACCATAAGCCTTCCCTGACCACCTTTTCTAAGAAACTCCATGCCACCATTCTCTAGCCCTCTTATCTTGTTTTATTTTTGTATCACTAAGACACCGCCTTGTTATATAGATATGTTTGTATTTGTTTATTATCTGTCTCCTATAACCAAAACGGAGGCTACTGGTGAGTAGGTACTTTGTCTCTTTAGGTCACTGTTGTATCCCAAGTGCCTATAAACATGCCTGACACATAGCAGATGCTCAATAGCATTGAACAACTAAATGAATGAACCTAATTTGAAGAATCTGAAGGGCTATACTAAAAACAGTAATAATCAAGAGACTGAAAATAAGCCAGTGAAGATAGAGATATAAAAAATGAAAGTCACAAAGGGACCTGACACAATTTTCAAAATTGTATAACATGGTCAAAAAGTATCAAATCTCTATCAATGATTGAATAATAAACAGTTTAGTTAGAATTAAAGACATTTAGGTGAGGTTGTATTACCTGCACAAATTTTATTGCAAATCTGTGTATCTAAGATCCATGGAAAGCTCAGGGTAAGACCTGAGTCAAGATATGTCTTCAGTGACACTAGGATTTCACCAAAACCCCAGAAAAAAGTTAGTAAGTGGAGCATGCTTTGAAACCAATTAGAAAGCAATCAGACAGTGACGAGATTGTCCCCTGAGGTTTTTCAGAACAAAATGAATTTTGGATAGGTAAGCTGAATGATATGTGGATGTTAGATAAATAAATATCTTTCTTTTCTACCCTAAGTAAGAGATTAGTCTTCAAGTTCTTATGTAAAGGGTAGATTATTATTTACCAAAGTGTAGCCTCCCATTCAGAGACTATGGATTCCACATCCCTTGTACTCCACACATGACTATATTCAGGTCCGTAGAAAGCTAGCAGATGTGATGCATGCACCTTCTAGTTCAATTTTATTAAAGATGGATTTTCTTGTTCTGGGCTCTCTCTTTCACTTTTCCTTAGAAGAGAACATAAATGGGGAGGCAATTCAACTTCAACCATGTGGATAAGGACAACACTCAGGTGGAACGGTGTTATGGGATGAATTGTGTCCCCTCTAAATTCAGATGTTGAAGTCTTAACCCCAGTACCTCAGAATGTGACTATTTCGGAAGACATAGTCTTTAAAAATAAAATTAAGTTAAAATGAGGTTATTAGCATAGGGTCTAATCCAACCTTCTAAGAAGAGGAAATTTGGACATGGACACATACAGAGGGAAGACAATGAGAAGACACAGGGAGACAATGGTCATCTACCTGGCAAGGTTGCCTCAGCAGAAACATCCCTACCAATCCCCTGATCCTGGACTTCCAGCCTCCAGAATTGTAAGAAGTAAATTTCTGTTTAAACCATTCTGTCTGTGGTACTTTGTTATGGCATCTCTGGCAAACTAATATAAACAGTGGGATGGGAGAAAACAGTATCCCTGAATGAAGCATAGCTGCCTAACTCCATTGACTGCCTCCCTAATTCCAGATTTTTATGGGAAAGAGCCAAATTATCTTTTTTTTTTGAGACAGAGTCTCACTGTGTCATCTAGGCTGGAGTGCAGTGGCACAATGTGGGCTCACTGCAACCTCTGCCTCCCAGGTTCAAGCAATTCTCCTTCATCAGCCTCCTGAGTAGCTGGGATTACAGGAGTGTACCACCACACCTAGCGAATTTTTGTATTTTTAGTAGAGATGGGGTTTCACCACATTGGCCAGACTGGTCCCGAACTCCTGACCTCAAGTGATCCACACTCCTCGGTCTCCCAATGTGCTGGGATTACAGGTGTGAGCCATCACGTCTGGCTAGCCAAATTATCTTGAGTCAATGCGTTTTGGTTTCCCTTTGTTATAGTCCTTCACCTATACTCAAGTATAATACTTAAAAGGAAAAAATGGAAACAACCTAAGAGTTTAACAATAGAAAAAGGATGACCCAATTAATGATATATGCACTGAACATAACCACAAACCAGAACCTCAGCATGTCAAATCAGTAAAACAAGTTTAAGTGCATAAGTCATATATATTCCTCAAACTATATGGTTGCTGCATGCATAAAATACCTGGAAGCAACTCTAGTACAAAATATAATGATAATGTCAGTTGCGCTAGAGGAGTAGACATTCTTTTCTATAAAGTGTGACTTCTTTACTTTTGTAATTTAAACCAGTTTCATCAACAATATAATGTACCTTTACATTAGACTTATCATCTTTACAAAGACTTATCACTTTAAATTTTACTATCCAATTATATTAAGACACTAGAGAGAGGAAAGTCACTCTTAGACATTAACCTCATCTATTTTTATTTTAACAAAAATGCCTACACATCATTTCTCTTTCCTATCTCTTCGCTTTCTTTACAACAGCAATTCTTTCCTGTCTATTTTATTCCTTGTTTTAGTATAAACCAATGAGTGGAAAGGCATTGTCAGAGTTGGAATACAGGGAGGAGAGATGGCAGGCAAAAGGGAATAGACACTCCAGTTCTTCTTATTCCACCTCAATCCCTGCAGGACGCATCATAAAATTGAAGCAAAGCTACTAAAGCTTCAAAAGGGTAGAGAAATGTCTTTGCATTAGCTATGAGAAATAAATGAGGCCCAAGAACTCACCCATAAGAGCATGGTTAATTGAATTAACAGCATGGAAGTCATTAATAAGACTGTTTAGCTGACCAAATCCATTCGATGAATTAAGAACAGTATAATTACGAGTTTTTGAGTCTAGGACTACATACTATTTTCCAATGTGTTATTCATAAGAAGCTATTTACTACTCATAGCACATAATCTCATTTCTATCTTTTGAGAATACAGCCTTCTTTGTCAGAAATGTATGAAGTTTCTTTCAAAGCGACAATAGAAAATAGTTTAAAAAATTGCCTGTGAAAGTAGGTATACCTAAGTGTAAAAAAGTAATAATCTATATAGCAAATATAAACTTATAAATGAATAATTACTCACTGCATGATTATTAGTAATGAAAAACAATTCTTAGACATGCAAAATAGTGTTATCACACATGCTTTTAAATACTGTTTCTTCTTTTAATGTCACCAGTTAGGAGGGAGGAAGTATGTTCAAGTAATAGAAGAGGAATGTTAAGCATTTGTCAGAAGCTGGACATATTGATGAACTGCCAATTTCTGTAATTGGAAATCAATACAAAACAAAATAGCATTTCAATTTAGTAATAACTTTAAGGTCCTATTTATTTCCCAAGACATCCAGAGAGGCATGTCATTGCAGGAAAGGCCTCACTTGGATGTATGTTGAAGAAAAGAACATACTGGTTGGCAAGGTGCTTAGCAAACATTACCTTCCACAGTGAACAACCTACCTGGACAGTAATAATAATAGTGAGAAACTATAACCGAACAACTGAATAATCATGTAGAAGTGATTATGGCATTGGATATGAATTTGAACTATATGATCACTAATTTCATAAGATTTAATTGGACACAGAGAAAAATGCAGGCAGTGCTCAGTTTTCACAGTAGTGTAAGACCACAAAGATGACTGTTGAAACAGTGCAAAGCAATTTTAATAGTCAATGGGAGAAATTATATTTGTTTAGTGACCTTTAAAAATTTTTTGTCAAAACATTAAAAGTTCCCTTACTGTGGTTTATAAATGTATAGGGGATTAAACATAGTAGTAAAATTAATATTACTGATAATAGTAAAACAAATATTACTATTTACTAGTAGTAAAACTAATAGTAAAACTACTATTCACTAATAGTAAAACCACTAGTAACTACTAGCAAAATTAAACTAATATTTAAAAAACGAATGCAATTTAAAATGTTGGAAACATTGAGAACTGAAGTGTTTTATTTCTCTGTAAACATGTTGCAAAGCATAGTTTGAATGGTGCTTGCCTTCTTTTGGTCATACAATTGATGATTAGGAACAAGCATCTTTTTTTTTAAAGTCTTTTTTTTATTATACTTTAAGTTTTAGGGTACATGTGTACAACGTGCGGGTTTGTCACGTATGTATACGTGTGCCATGTTGGTGTGCTGCACCCATTAACTTGTCATTTACATTAGGTACATCTCATAATACTATCCCTCCCCCCTCCCCCCACCCCACAACAGGCCCCGGTGTGTGATGTTCCCCTTCCTGTGTCCATGAGTTCTCATTGTTCAGTTCCCACCTATGAGTGAGAACATGTGGTGTTTGGTTTTTTGTCCTTGTGATAGTTTGCTGAGAATGATGATTTCCAGCTTCATCCATGTCCCTACAAAGGACATGAATTCATCAGTTTTTATGGCTGCGTAGTATACCATGGTGTATATGTGCCACATTTTCTTAATCCAGTCTATCATTGATGGACATTTGGGTTGGTTCCAAGTCTTTGCTATTGTGAATAGTGCCGAAATAAACATATGTGTGCATGTGTCTTTATAGCAGCATGATTTATAATCCTTTGGGTATATACCCAGTAATGGGATGGCTGGGTCAAATGGTATTTCTAGTTCTAGATCCCTGAGGAATCGCCACACTGACTTCCACAATGGTTGAACTAGTTTACAGTCCCACCAACAGTGTAAAAGTGTTCCTATTTCTCCACATCCTCTCCAGCACCTGTTGTTTCCTGATTTTTGAGCTTCTGAACAGCAAAAGAAACTACCATCAGAGTGAACAGGCAACCTACAGAATGGGAGAAAATTTTTGTAATCTACTTATCTGACAAAGGGCTAAGATCCAGAATCTACAAAGAACTCAAACAAATTTACAAGAAAAAAAAAAACCATCAATAAGTGGGTGAAGGATATGAACGGATACTTCTCAAAAGAAGACATTAATGCAGCCAAAAGACACATGAATAAATGCTCATCATCACTGGCCATCAGAGAAATGCAAATCAAAACCACAATGAGATACCATCTCACACCAGTTAGAAGGAGCAAGCATCTTTTTTATGCCTTGGTGAACTGGCAGATTCCTTTCTAAGTATGAATCAGCTTCCAACATTTTATCCTTTGTCCTTCCAGTGGCATGAAATATCACTGCAGGTTCCTTTAATGTGAAGTTTTTTACATCCTCTGGGACATTGTCATCCTTTCCATCACAGCCATTTTGTTCATTTATGTGGATAAATCGTTCCCATCAATGTTATCTACTTTAACTGGGTCACCCAGTTTTCTTTACTAATGAAACAAAGATTTCTACAAGGATGATTTCCTTCAACGACTGATTTTATCTACATCTGTTTTGTTTATCTTGGCTATAGTTATAGTGAAACTTTTCACCGATACTCACAAAGCAGCCACCACACTTTCCCTGTGGCAATTTGAAGCCAAATGTTACTTAGGAGTTTTGTGGCATAACTCATCTTAAAGTTCCTCCCTCTCAGTTGGGGGATCATCCCTCACCTCAGGTTAAGTCCTGATGAACAACTTGAAGAGCAACATGTCACAACCTATCACTTGCCTGCTCCTATGGGTGACTGAGTCATGGCCTCACTGGCAAGGCCTTCTTTACCAAGTCCATGTCCTCATTACTACTTTGGCTCCGTGAACCAGCAGGCTGGCAAGCTAGATACAACTAATCATATGAGTGTCTTTTATGATAGGATTAGAAAAGCTCGACCTTCCAGGTGAAAGTTTCTGTGCTTTTACACGATCGTTTGGTAATGCTCTGTTGGATGTCCAAGATACCCCAAACAGTAGAGCTGAATGGAGCCACTAATATAATTGCTATCATTTAACTGATAACACTGACAGCTAGTGAGGTGGCAAAGCTATAGGGCAACAGGCTAGGTCTCCCAGCCCTGTTCGTCTCATACCTTTGTCTCTTTTCCATCTCCTTTTAAAATTTTTATATATACTTAGATACACAGAACTACAATTTGATTTAATAGTCATTAACAAGTTAGACTTCATGTGACATGAAGTGAGTATCTATATGTGCTACTAAGCATACACACCCACCAAAAATGCTCATGTAAAAATTGCTTTCAGAATACTTTTTACTTTCAGTAAAAAACGTTCTTACTTAAAAAAGAAGAAAGCATGGAAGTGATATGAGACCAAAAAAAAAAATACTCTATGAGAGAAGAGTCTTATAAAATGCACTGAACTGAACTGCTGGGTAAGCTTGCCTTACAGGCAGTCAAGGCTGTGAACTGCAAACATCCCTGCTTTTCTTGCCTCAAGCTGGTTATCTCATGTTGTCAATGCCATCTGGGTGCATCACAAATGTGGTAATTTTGCAATGAATGTATAACTATAATGTTACAAGAAACAGAATGACAGTAAAGAAAACAAATAAGGCCAGGTTTTAAAATAAAATGCACTTTGCTCTTTCAAGTTGAGAAATTCAAATAAGTTACTCATCTCTGACCTAAGTGATTGAACATGAAAGATTAAATAAATAAATGAGATCATTCCCTAGTGATTTCAGCATGTACACAACACACACACAGACATATGTATATACATACAGACACACATGTTCATGTTGAGAGCCATCCCTGCTAGAATAGAGTTCCAACCATGTCAGAGACCCTATGTATTAGAGCCAATGAGGGCAGCAGTGTTTTCTTTGGTAAGGTACATCTGTACTCTGCTCTTATTTACACCATTTTGTCTCTAGAACGCATTGTTGCACATATGTGTCCTTAGGGTTTTCTTTTTCTTTTAGGTTCAAATGGCTTACGGTCCCTGATGTATCTTAGAATCTCACATATATAGGGCCAGTACCCTAGGACACTTCTAACTATCTGCATTTTCTATTTTATTCAACAATATCCTAGAACTTGGGTAAACCATCAGCTGATGACCAGATTCTAAGTGAAAAATCAAAATCTAAATTATTTTTAAAATGGCATCACCTATTCTTTTCAGTTTCTCTGTAAGAAGGACACACCTATAACTAACAAAGTTCTTGATGTGGCACTGTATTTTTTGGCCAGAATAGTCAGTCTTATACAAAAAATATTTCTAACATAAAAATGTCACCACTTACTTTACTATATTCATGCCTTCATAGACATCTAAGACTCCC
The DNA here is from genome assembly GCF_009828535.3 of Hylobates moloch. Taxonomy (NCBI): domain Eukaryota; kingdom Metazoa; phylum Chordata; class Mammalia; order Primates; family Hylobatidae; genus Hylobates; species Hylobates moloch. The sequence goes on from NW_026652277.1 coordinate 58,339,832, forward strand.
AGGCTACACTGAAAATCTGAATGCAGGTAAATACATGACAAAGATAATGGAAGCAAAATCAGATTAGAGGGTCAGGCATCTAGAAGTACTGGAGCCCAGTTTCCGCTTTTGTAAAGAGAAGACTGGGTTAGAATTTTTTTTTTTTACTACTACACATTTGTTGCCTTGTATCTTTCATTGACCACAAAAACTTTAGCTTAGTTCCTTTTCTTTATTCTCTCTAAAACACAAGTGAAAAACACTGACTTCAATTATCTAGATAATCACCTAGATCTGAAATATAGTTAGGGTTGGCAGACATACCCTAAGCTGCCTTCTGGCTCTAAGAGTGAATTGGTTGAGCATAGAGCATATTTGACTAAGCGTAGAGTAAGATGTCAACTCCCAAAATTCAAAACTATGCCCAGGTCTATAAAAGGCCAGCTGTATTCTATCAATAAAAACTGTACTACAAGAAATTTGATCCCTAAATCAAATGTTAATGATACAATTAGAAGAGAGGGAGAAAAGGAAGAAAGGAAGGATGAAAGGGAGGGAAAGAGAGAGGGAGGGAGAAAGTAAATATTTAAGTCTGATTAAACTCTTTTCCCTCAGAAGAAAGAGGTGATGATTAATAAGTTAATAATTCCCCCATAAATGAAACTTCTCTATTTTTAAAATATGTAAGGTGGAATTTTTTTATCTTCTTCACCTATCAAAAGATATTGGTTTATTACCTTCAAAGTCCACATCTCCAACTAATTTTGTCTTTCCTGTCACTGGATCATGGACATAGTTGATACCCACATCAATTACAGCAGCACCTTCTTTAACCATATCAGACGTAATCAACTTTGGAATACCTGAAAACAAAAAGAGTTGTTTGTCCTTCAGCATAACAAAAGTGTATATATCTGTTTTGGTAGGCTTTAAAAATACAAACACACACACACACACACACACACGTATGTGTAATATATTGTTCCTTAAAAAACAGGCCATTGATCATTTCTGATCTGAGAGAAGAACAAAGATGATTAAGGCAGCACATAAGGACTTCTGCGGATGAAATCCTGCAGGAGCTAGTCTCTCACCTCAGAGATCGCTCACCTGACATCACAGGGATACCTGCTTGAGCAGCATCCTTTTGTATGTCACATACTATGAATGGCATGGGGAGATTGCGGACATGAGATAGGCTCCTGCTGAGGTGTGGTGGAGTGGAGCACAGTGAAAGCAACTTGGAAATCGGAAGGAGGAAAAGCAAAAAAGGGAGGAAGGGAGGGAGGAAGGGAGAGAGATAGAAAGGAAGGGAGAGGGAAAGAAAGAATGAAGATAATAATAATTCATATTCCCCAGGGTTGTCATAAACAGTAAAGGGCCATACTCATAATGGCATCTCATCAACTCCAAACCTGCAGTGCTAAGTGCTATCTTGAGCTTTCTTTTTATTTTTTCTTGGTTTCTTTGAATCACGATGTCTGTATATGATTCTGAAAGGTGTAATGTATAGTAAGCTCTCCTCACTATTGATCTGTTTCAGTTTGAAAGATAGATCTACAGAGATCTTATGCCACCATCTATTTCCTGCAATTATTTTCAAATTTTGTTTCAAATACAACAGTACCAGCTAACAATGGTTAATGTTCCAGTTTTTAAAAAAATAACATTTAACAATCCAACCACAAATTTAATAGATTAAAGCAATAATTTATTATTATGTCTTATGGTTCTGTGGGTGGACTGAGTTCATCTGGATGCATCTGACTTAGGATCTTTCATGTAATTGGAGTCAGATACTGTCTGAATCTAGAGTCATCCAAAGGCATGATCAGGCTAAAAGGACTCACTCACATGGTTGCAGCAGATGCTTGTGATTGGCTGGGAGCATAGCTAAGGCTGTCAACTGGAACACATACGCATGAACTCTCCATGGGGCTTGGTTTCTCACAGTCTGGCAGCTGGCTTCCAAGAGTGAGTGTTGCAGGAGACAAGAAGTATTAGTTACCAGCCTCTTAATGCTTGGACCGGGAAACTAGCATAATGTCACTTCTGTCATATAATATTGGTCAAGAAGTAACACAGTTCACTCAGATCAGGAGGAGGAACAGAGACTCCACTTCTCAATGGGAGGAGAATCAAAGACTCTGTGATCATCTTTATTATTCTATCACAATGCTTCTAGTGGACATGGTGTCGGTAGGTGATGTTCTCACATTTGTATTCTAGATCTCTTGCAGGAAAAGCCTACCCACTGCATTGTTAGAGACATTCTAGCACCTGTACTATCAATTTAAGCATTACAGGCGGCTTAAATGTCACCTTGTAACATGATTTTTACTGCTAGCAAGAGTTTAAAGGCTATAAACAAATGGTCAATGTCAACATACATATAGCTATGGGATAGCTTTCTTAGTCTCATAATGATGTAACAGAAGAGTCACCAATGTTTGAGATACATTTTTCCCTTGCTTTCCTATCTGATATAGAACTTATCTATTTTATTGGTTCTGACATAGGTACTATACATTGCTCCAGATAGTCATAAAATCCTGTTTCTTCTTGGCATCCAATAGAAAGAGAAGACATACATTGAGTACAGCTGCAGAAAAAAGTTCAAGATAAAAATATTCATAAAATAGTTATTATAGTCCAGCTACTATGCTAATGGCAAAGATCCCAGTCTCCCTCTGATTATTACAACATCTCAGAGAATATTAAATAGCAATGAACAAATGGCAAAATTTTTAAAATATAGGAAAGTGTGAGCTTGATTTTAATTCCCAGGAAAATTACAAAATGGAAAATAACTTTAAATATGTGTCTTCTTTGGATAATGATGCTTTATATATCCACTGTAGAAAATTTGGAAAAAATATACAAATTTAATATGAAAATAAAAATCACGATTATCTTACTATCCAAAGAAAATAAGTATTAGTATTTTTAGTGTATTCCTTTCTAGGATTTCAAAATATTTATATACTAAATATAAAATATGAAACTTGTATTTCCTTAATGTTGTGTCTCACTGTGTATCTCACCACTCTGTCACTAAATTAAAATGTGAGCATTTTCCCATTTCATTTTATTTGAAAATTAGAAGCTATATGAACTAATTAATTATATGGATTACCATAAAAATGTATTCATTCCTGCAGTGTTTCTATTTTGCTATTATAAATAATGCAGTGATGGTCATTTACGTTCAGAAAACGATAGGTAATTTCTTAACTACAGCATCAAATTTTAGAAAACTTTTCACTGAACTCCTATAAATGGAAAAATGTAGGTTAGATGAAAGCATCTATTGGTGGAGTCATAGGTAATTAAATAACATATTACAAAACTGTTGACCAATACATTTGTAAGGTCTATTGAGGTCTTCTGTGAAAAATATTTGTCAATACCATGTTCAAATTTTTAATAAATAATTTGGAAGAACACATTGGCATTGTGATGGTTTTATCTTTGTTCTCCTCCAGATCCATTTTCACCTTTTTTCTGCTTTACTCTAGGCCAGCGGTGGGACTGATCCTTACAAAGGTCTTGTGTGCTTCTTATCTCTCTTGGAACCACGTCATGGCCATGATAACGAGCTCAATCTAGCCTACTGAAGAATACAAGTACCGTAGAGGAAAGCTGAGTCACTTTAGCTGAGGCCATAATAGACTGATCAGCCCCCTGCCAACAACCAGTGATGGCAGATGCTTGATGAGGCTCCAGAAAGATCATCAGAAATGACTGAGTCAAGGTCACAATAACTGATCAGCTGAACCATGGACTCAGGAAAAATTTTTTTAAAGGTGGTTGTCTAAATGACTTTTTGTTTTGCTTTTTAAGATACCAGTAGCTACATAGCACATATCTGCAAATGACCAAATTGGACAGAATGGCTACTGGGTTGTAATTTTGGAAGGATGGATTGTAAGTATCAAGAAGAATCTGAATGGGAACAAATGTATAATTCTCATGAAGTGCTGTACTTGAGTAAAAACTCAATACAAAACTAAGATGGTCTCCAGGTACAAGGATGTAATATTTTCCAATATATTTTTAGCAAACTCTCTGGAATAGTTGGTTGTACTTCAGAGGCTGATCTAGGGAAGAATGATTAGAACCAGTCTAGAAATCATGTCAAATTCTTATCACTTGCTATCAAACTAGCTGGTTCAATTGCTTATTACTGATTTGCAATAAGATAAAATCTTGTGCCACAACATAAAGCAACTATCTCAATAAACACAGTTTAATTCAGCTAACTTTATTATTTTGTTTTGTAGCAAGAATTTTTCAATGAAATAAGTGGTGTGTTGATTTATAGTTTGGTGCAAGCTCCCTGTCTTCTTGCAGACCTATAACGTATAGTTTGCAGAGGGTAAGAAGTAGTCACAGACCATCACCAGTGCACTGACCACACAGTGAAACCCTCTGGACTAGAGGAATGGTTAAATGAACTTAGGCTACCTATCTCAGAAACAAACAAACAAACAAATGAATACACCTAAAAACAAAACGAGAAAACCTCAATAACTATAGTAGTTTCTTCAATATGTTAAACTGCAAATCAGGAAGATTTTACTCCATATGGTTTCAGAGAGAAGAAAGGAAAAGACACAAAGGGAGGGAGTATCTTTTAGCTCAGTATAAAGAATATTCTAAGGATAATATAATATACCACAAAGAGAAACTCTATAGTGTCCTTATTCCTTATTAGCAATATTCAAAATAAAGAAGGGATTGAACTGGGAAGGTTAGTTGTAGGAGGACAAATCCCCAGATGACCTTGGCTGCCCCAGCTCTTTCCCCTGCCACTTAACAGTGACTTTCTTTTTATACCATTCTAGTTCTAGAATGGGGCATCCTAGTAACTAGAATGGGGCATCTTGAGACAAAGAGAAAGTGTTGGGTACAACCTAGGCTATGTCCTCCTCCCTCCTAGAACGGGATGTTCCTCAGGGCTTCAGCTCAGCAATTCAAGTGGTATCTAGGGTGTATTGAGTTCTCTCAGCTGTGTCACAATGGGGCAAGCACAGATGAGACTCCATTCACCCTGGGCAGTTTCCTGAGCCTTGGGAAGCTGGCTCATCAAGGATTCTAGGCTTCTGTTTATTCTTGCTGCATATCTGTGAAAAAAAAAATCTGCTTTGGCTGATTTGTGTGTGTTCTGTCTCACCATTCTTATGCAAGCAATAGAGGTACTGGGACCCCTTTTGCTCCTCCATGCTGTCCTCATGGTGTTGGGACTACAGAAGCATCTAGGTGTTCTCTAAGCTTCTGCCAGACTTACAAACTTCTGTATTAGTTATGCCTTTCAATTCTATGATTTAAACATTCTCCTTTGTCCTTTCAAATTTTAAAAAAAACTTTTTTTCTTTTCCCAAGTAATTCATTTCTGAAGTTGTGTTGACCTTTGACTCTATCACTCATTCTACTTAAGAAGATACAGAAATTATATAAATTATATTTAATGGTTGGAATTATGAAGAACATGCAAAATCTCTATTTTAGTTATGCTAAATACACTAAGTAGTCCACTTACATTGCTGTCCTGTAGAGGCAAATGATTGGAAGCACATCGTTGCTCAATCAGTGTATTTTTATAGATATTGAAAAGAAATTTCTTAGACTTGATGTGTTTAATTCCCCAAGTATACAAATGCAATATAAATTCTTGTCATTTGATAAAACAGAATCAAAATCGATTTAAATATTAGATAAATAAAAGACATATACCATTAGGATGCACAATCCGGATATTTTTCTTTTTGTTAGTGTTGAAAATGAATGATTTCAAGTGAATGATTCCTATGAGCTTTACTTTTTCTGTTGTTGCTATCATAATTCCATGAGAACAAATCCTTAATTTTTATACATAATTTGAGGGCTCAAGCATTATATGTGAGAACCAAAACCATTTACGCTCACATAGCTTATATATTATAAGCTGTAATATTAACATTATTCTATTATTCAGCTGTCTTCATCTACATAACTTTCTTACTCCAGGAAACTCTTGCTCAGAAAGACGGAAGTGGAAAGTGATCTTGTCTCAGGAACTTACGAAGAACTCATTTAATGAATATCAAACCTTTTGATGTTTCAGTAGGTAGTATCAAACAGCTGATTCTGTAGGATGTTTTGAAACCTTTGCTTCAAAACCCTCTCTTTGTATCCACCAATCCTAAACTTTCATATTATAATCATCCAATTCTAAGCAAGCCTCCATAAGGCATGTTAAAAGACTTGCCTTGCAATACCACTCAGGACATAGGCATGGACAAAGACTTATAATGAAATCACCAAAAGCAATCACAACAAAAGCTAAAATCGACAAATGGAATCTAAGTAAACTAAAGAGCTTCTGCACAGCAAAAGAAACTATCATCAGAGTGAACAGGCAACCTACAGAATAGGAGAAAATTTTTGCAATCCACCATATGACAAAAGTCTAATATCCAGAATTTACAAGGAATTTTTAAAAATTTACAAGAAAAAAACAAACGACCCCATCAAAAACTGGGCAAAGGATATGAACAGGTGCTCCTCAAAAGAAGACTTTATGTGGCCAACATACATATGAAAAAAAAGCTCAACATCACTGATCATTAGAGAAATGCAAATCAAAAGCACAAGGAGATACCATCTCACACCAGTCAGAAAGGCAATTACTAAAAAGTCAAGAAACAACATTCTGGTGAGGCTGTGGAGAAATAGGAACCCTTTTATATTGTTAGTGGGAATATAAATTAGTTCAATCATTGTGGAAGACAGTGTGGTGATTCCTCAGGGATCTAGAACTAGAAATACCATTTGACCCAGCAATCCTATTACTGGGTATATATCCAAGGGATTATAAACCATTCTATTATAAAGACACATGCACACATATATTTATTGCAGCACTATTTACAATAACAAAGACTTGGAACCAACCCAAATGCCCATCAATGATAGACTGGATAAAGAAAATGTGGTACATATACACTGTGGAATACTATGCAGTCACAAAAGGGAAGGAGATCATGTCCTTTGCAGGGACATGGATGAAGCTGGAAGCCATCATCCTCAGCAAACTAGCACAGGAACAGAAAACCAAACACCACATGTTCTCATTCATAAGTGGGAGTTGAACAATGAAAACACATGGACACAGGGAGGAGAAAAACAGACATTGGGTCCTGTTGGGGTGGGTTGAGCATCAGGACAAATAGCTAACCTATGCGGGGCTTAAAACCTAGGTGATGGGTTAATAGGTGCAGCAAACCACCATGGCACATGAATGCCTACGTAACAAACCTACACATTCTGCACATGTATCCTGGAACTTAAAGTAGAAAAATAAAACAAAGACTTGCTTTGAAACAAACTCTTAACATCTTATAAATATTTCAACTTTACCTCCACACCCTAACATGTTACTAAGTTTAACTGGCTCTCCAGGAGCAAAAATATCTCTGATGTATAGAATTTGATGATTTCTATAACATAAATAGTCCTACCATGGCTGACTTCAAGCTACCAATGTGACCTCACTGAACATGAATTGGGGAAGAGATGCTCAGAATCAATCTCACCGGCTGGTGGAGCAAGCTTCAGCATACCACTGCTACTAAGGCTCTGTCAATGCAGTTCTCACCCATGCTACAGTAACCATAAACTAAGATTTGTCATATCATTGACTTGTTTGGGTGATATTTTTGGGGAACCAGCATTCAATAATCTTAAAGATTCACAAAGATCTAGTCAAGAACTTATCTTGTACATGATCCAAGACCTTGAGTCAAAAAGCATGAGTGCCTTGTGGCATATTGAACTTCCTGCTAGGATAAGGAGTTGTTGGTCTCTCCTACTGTTATGATGAGGTATGGCTCACATTGAGTCTGACCTCTTATATATTTTGTTACTTAAAGTTCCCCATGCACTGCATTTATTTTGTCTTCTATGAATAAGAAGCCCTTTTTAAGGAATCCTTTGATTGATCAGATTTGAACAACTTTTATCCTTGGTAGAAATCAGTTTTATTATTAACTACACTATATGTCTCTATCCCTATCAATTTTTTGTATCTCTATAAAAGCAAAGTTCACAGAAAGGGAATGGGTGTAAACCAGATAAATCCATCCTCAAGCGACTTTGACAGGCTGGGTGTGGTGGCTTATGCTTGTAATCCCAGCACTTTGGGAGGCTGAAGGAGGTGTATCACTTGAGGTCAGGAGTTTGAGACCAGCCTGGCCAATATGGGGAAACCCTATCTCTACTTGAAAAAAAAAAGAAAGAAAAAAAATCAAACTGATCTTGAGGACTGAGAAATTCAGAAAGTTCCTCTGAACTTTGGAAAACTCTGGAAAAACTTTGCCTCAGGTCACTTACCAAAATCTTATGAGTGCTTTTCCCAGTCTGTCTTGTGAAATCTCTCCAAACCTGACTGTCTGTGAAAACTGCACGTGTGAGGTTTGCACCTGGAGAAGGCCCAGCCAACAGGCCATGAGGGGCTGAGGCGGGAGGTACACAGCGGTAGTTTCACCTGATGGTTCCTAGACTCTGCTGGACTTGGCTCAGTTTAAACCGAAGACCATTCCCCCTCTGACAGACTCTTTCTTTGTACATGTATTTGTACCATAACACAAATTCTTATATTTACTATCTTTCTAAATGGCTTAGTTTCACTAAAGATAATTTAGAATTATAATAGACATTTTCAAGGAGTTTTGATATGAACAAAAGTGTATATTTGAGAGGTGCCTTAGAACATAAAGGAATAAAATTCCAAACATCAAATGATCTACATTGTTAATGTGTTTGAGGAAGTATCCAAAATTATTCAGACTTCAAAATTGTTCCCTTAAAAGATTCCTTTGTTGAGGCAAAAAAATACAAGTGAAATATTTAATCTCTTTTAGATTCCTTCAAACTTCAACACAAACGTAATGGCCTTTATCCTATTATTCTTCTTCTCCCAGCCTGTTTCTCCATCTCCTTCTGATTTGTTCCCCCTTTCTTCTGGCTGTCCAGAAACCCCTAAAGTGCATTATCTTATAAAGTTAAGCCCCTGTCAGAACAGAAAAAAACTCTTATTGTTAATTTTAAGACCATCTCATTCTGAGCTAAAAGCCATTATTAAAATGTACCCAAAGCCTCACCATGATAAAATTTGCAGACACATCAGTAATAGTTTTAGGAATGTAAAACCCATACTTGTCAATTCGGTATCTATTACTTCATATGGTCAGATACAAAAGAACTGGATAAAAAGGCATAATACAAAGATCCCGAATTGCATAAGAAATCAGAGGGATTTTGCCAGCTGTAGATTTTGAATGTCTTTTGGAAGCTATCCCCCAAATCATTCCTGTGAACATAGATTGGACTCTGATTCAGTCCCATAAGCAAAGAAAGAGTCAGTTCATTAGGGAGTTCAAGGATAGGTTATTTGACACCTTTTGACAGAATTCAGAAGTAAACACTGATTCAGATGAAGCCTCACTTTCTGCTCATTTTCTTGTGAATGACCTTAAGTCAGAAATAAAAGAGTTAAAACACAAGAAAAAGCAGAAACGGGAAACAGCCTATTGCCAGACCTCTAGCACCCTGTTAAACATTTTGAAAGGGACTTGGCACAAAATTCAAATAAGACTTAAATCAAATTCAGGCCCCTACAGATAAAACAATCAGATATTACCAATCATTAAACACTCCCTGAAAAGGGAGTTACTCGGTAAAGACATTTGCAGATACTGTAAATAGAAAGAACACTGACAAAAAAGTTAATACATTAAAAATAAAGGGAAAAAATGAAGGATGTAAGAATGGAAGTGCTTTAAAGGAAATCAAATGCCCAGTTTCTCATTTTACCCTTAAATTCACAAGAAGTTTCTTATAATGTTAAAAGAACAACCTTTTGATTGATATAGGTATGATCATATTAGCCTTAAACTCTTCTATTCTTATTCAACATTCCCCTTGGAATAAACATACTATGCAGGTGGTGGGCATTTCTAATAACTCCTAAACATTCCTTATGTCCAGGTTTGGAACAGAAATACAGTCATTCTTCCTCTGTGATCCCACACCTGTTAATTTGATACTCTGAAAGTGGAGTTGCCAGATTAAATGATGTCCTGATTATCTCTTTCTTAAAATCCCTTAGGACGCCCTATTCATAGCTAGTTTGGATAATGACGTAGACTTACCAATACCTTTGCATCCAAATCAAGCCCAAATTGAAGATATCAAAGAGATGCCAGAATTTTTATGGGGAAAACTTTGGTATTATCACAAACATTATTGGGGCTACATCTATCCAGCTTCAGATTGGCCTCTATCTGCACTTACATAATACCCTCTTAAAACCACTAGCTATGCTTCAAAGAGAATAAAATACCTAGGAATCCAACTTACAAGGGATGTGAAGGACCTCTTCAAGGAGAACTACAAACCACTGCTCAACGAAATAAAAGAGGATACAAACGAATGGAAGAACACTCCATGCTCATGGATAGGAAGAATCAATATTATGAAAATGGTCATACTGCCCAAGGTATTTTATAGATTCAATGCCATCCCCATCCAGCTGCCAGTGACTTTCTTCACAGAATTGGATAAAAACTACTTTAAAGTTCATATGGAACCAAAAAAGGGCCCGCATTGCCAAGACAATCCTAAGCCAAAGAACAAAGCTGGAAGCATCATGCTACCTGACTTCAAACTATACTACAAGGCTACAGTAACCAAAACAGCATGGTACTGGTGCCAAAATAGAGATATAGACCAACGGAACAGAACAGAGCCCTCAGAAATAATACCACACATCTACAACCATCTGATCTTTGACAAACCTGACAAAAACAAGAAATGGGGAAAGGATTCCCTATTTAATAAATGGTGCTGGGAAAACTGGCTAGCCATATGTAGGAAGCTGAAACTGGATCCCCTCCTTACACCTTATACAAAAATTAACTCAAGATGGATTAAAGACTTAAATGTTAGACCTAAAACCATAAAAACCCTAGAAGAAAACCTAGGCAATACCATTCAGGACATAGGCATGAACAAGGATTTCATGTCTAAAACACCAAAAGCAATGGCAACAAAAGCCAAAATTGACAAATGGGATCTAATGAAACTAAAGAGCTTCTGCACAGCAAAAGAAACTACCATCAGAGTGAACAGGCAACCTACAGAATGGGAGAAAATTTTTGCAATCTACTCATCTGACAAAGGGCTAATATCCAGAATCTACAAAGAACTCAAACAAATTTACAAGAAAAAAACAAACGACCCCATCAAAAAGTGGGCAAAAGATATGAACAGACACTTCTCGAAAGAAGACATTTATGTAGCCAACAGACACATGAAAAAATGCTCATCATCACTGGCCATCAGAGAAATGCAAATCAAAACCACAATGAGATACCATCTCACACCAGTTAGAATGGCGATCATTAAAAAGTCAGGAAACAGCAGGTGCTGGAGAGGATGTGGAGAAATACGAACACTTTTACACTGTTGGCAGGACTGTAAACTAGTTCAACCATTGTGGAAGTCAGTGTGGCGATTCCTCAGGGATCTAGAACTAGAAATACCATTTGACCCAGCCATCCCATTACTGGGTATATACCCAAAGGACTATAAATCATGCTGCTATAAAGACACATGCACACATATGTTTATTGTGGCACTATTCACAATAGCAAAGACTTGAAACCAACCCAAATGTCCAACAATGATAGACTGGATTAAGAAAATGTGGCACATATACACCATGGAATACTATGCAGCCATAGAAAAGGATGAGTTCATGTCCTTTGTAGGGACATGGATGAAGCTGGAAACCATCATTCTCAGGAAACTATCACAAGAACAAAAAACCGCATGTTCTCACTCATAGGTGGGAATTGAACAATGAGAACACTTAGACACAGGAAGGGGAACATCACACACTGGGGCCTGTCGTGGGGTGGGGGAAGGGGGGAGGGATAGCATTATGAGATATACCTAATGTAAATGATGAACCAATGGGTGCAGCACATCGACATGTACCCTAGAACTTAAAGTATAATAATAATAATAATAATAAAAAGAAAAAAATAAAATGAATTTTGGCCAAAAAGAAAACCACTAGCTAATGACTCAAACTAACATTTATCTTTCTATTTAAAAAAAGAATACCTAAAAACCCCATTGTGTAGGGATACAGATTCATTCAGGACCTTAGGTCCATAAATTCTCTGTGGTAGCAAATTTGAATTCTATTTTATCTTTGTGCATCCTAAGGCTACATGTTTTACAGTTTTAGATCTGTATTTTGTTTTCTTTAGTGTCTCCTTGGATCAAAATAATCTATACTTAACTGTCTTCTGGAAATATCCAACGATACACCTTCTGCTATTATGCCTTAGAGTTTACGAAGGCACCATCACACTTTTCACAAGTCTTCAACCTGGACCTAAATAATTTCAAATTTCTGTGTAATTCTACTCGTATCATACTGGTGAGGATTTGAGGCAGAAAATATATTTCAGAAGATATGAAATCAGACTGTGAATTTGAAGTTTCAAACAGTTCAAAGCGCTTTTATGTTATGCTGGTCCATCAGCAGACATATTCCTGAAGTACATAGGTAATGAAAGTACATATAACTTATTCATACACTATTTATGTATTATTCATTATTATATATAATGTATTTATTATGCATTACAAGTATAAAAAACTAGCTACTAGATTTTACAGAAACATTTTGTGCTGTAAACTCCCATGATGATATTTAGTAGTTTTCAAAACTCCCATATTAGTTATCCAAGTTTCCAATAAACTATATTAACCCCAAATTCTGAGTCATTGAGTAGCATATAAAATTGAATTGTTACATACCTATAATATTATCATTTAGAAAATTCTATCTAATAAAGATAATTATACACTAACACACAAAGAAGGCTTATGGGGAAAAACTTGTGTTTTTTCCTCCCAAGATAATTAATCCTTTTATGAACTTATTTCTGGTAAAAGAAAGGGTCTATTACTAATGCAGAATTTCAAAAGTAATTGAGATGATAACATTAGAGTAAAATAGTCTCCTTGGGAAACTTAGTAAGATTTCTGATTTATCTAATATTTTTCTGTTTCAGGTGAAAATCTCTTTGATAAGTAAATGAACCAATGGATAATCTATATAGATTCACACTACTTTAAGGCTTATGGCTTTCTCATCAAGGGATTGTAAATATGCTATTTTGTGATTCATTATATGACAAATATAAAATAAATCACCAATGTTGCCTAGGCAAAAATATACCGAATAAAGGTAACATAGAAAAAAATGATAGTAATACCTAAAGCAAACAGAGCACTAGTCTACACCGTACTAGGAGCTAAGCTTTCCCTAATGTGAAGGTGTGACCACTAGCTCTTCAGCTAGGGAGAGGCTATATCCTTATTCTCACTAATTACAGCCCCAACTGGGTATTTTCATATGTGTATTTGATAATCTCAGAATTGAGTTCACATGAATTAAAAAAATTAATCACTTCTCTATGGATACTCCTATCACAGTCATCTGTAACTCTTCATGAAATGGCTCAGTCAAGCCATCCTGATAAAAGGAAGCACCATATTTACACATCACTTTAATTAGTAGAGTTCAAAGGGCTGTGTAAACATTATCTAATTAAACTTCACAACAATTCAGTGAAGCAAGAAAAGGTTTACCCATTATCCTCATTCACAGAAGAAAGATTTTGAGGTGCTGAGAGGCTAAATGATTTCTTAGTTTCACAATGATGAGTCAGAGGTAAGGCTGGGAACAAAACCAGAACTCTAACTCAGATATAAAAGGAACACCATGGAAATGCTTACTCAGGGGGATCACTTCTTCAGCTGGAAATTGTCCTACTACATAAATAAAGATAATAATTAGAATGGAATTTGTGTGAATGTATGCTTCTTTCTAGATTAGAAAAACTTTCTTCAGCATTATTTGTTTTGCAGACAGTAATATAATGGCTAAATGCATCCTAGCTAAATAGAGCCTACATTAGTAATACAAAAACCTCAGTGTCTTCTCCCAGATATCCTCCTGTTATTTCTAGAAAGCCTCAAGAAGTATTTACAACCCAGTGAGTCAGTGGCAGTGACCACAGAACATTTCCTGTTATTTTTCTTTTCTCTGGCTTCTTTGGTTCCTATCTGAACAGATATGCCTATGATGCCTGTCATGAGAATAATATTCATGCCAAGGACAATATCTGAATGCCCCCAAAGCTTCTACTCCTTGTGGTACCAGGATGGTGCTAGGTTCCTTACAGATCTCAGGGCCAGTAGGGCCCTGCTCTGTGCCATATTTGATCATCTAGGGCTTTGGAATCCTTTTATATTCAGAAATTCATAGGATCATTCAAGCAGTTCCATCACCTTCTTCCTTGGATATTTCTCCAAAGTCAGTGGACCTGTGGGGTCCAAATGTGTGCTTCTCTTTTCTTCCTCCCACCAATCAAACCTTATTCTCTGAGGGCACCTGTAATCCCAGCACTTTAAGAGGCCAAGGTGGGAGGATCACTAGAGCCCAGGAGCTCAAAACCAGCCTGGGCAACATAGGGAAATCTTGTCGCTACAAACAACAACAAACAAACAAGCAAACAAACAAAGTTGGACACGGTGGTGCATGGCTGTGGTCCCAGCTACTTGGAAGGCTGAGGTGGGAAGATTGCTTAAGCCAGGGTGGTAGGGGTGGGGGGTGGGTTGAGGCTACAGTGAGCCACGATGGCGCCACCAGCCTAGGCAACAAAGTGATAAGCTGTCGAAAGAAAGGAAAGAAGGAAGGAAGGAAGGAAGGAAGGAAGGAAGGAAGGAAGGAAGGAAGGAAGGAAGGAAGGAAGGAAGGAAAAAGAAAGAAAGGAAGGAAAGAAAGAGAGAGAGAAAGAAAGTGAGAAAGAGAAAGAAAGAAAGGAAAGGAAGGAAAGGAAGGAAGGAAGGAAGGAAGGAAGGAAGCAAGCAAGCAAGCAAGCAAGCAAGAAAGAAAGAAAGAAGGAAAGAAAGAAAGAAAGAAAAGAAAGAAAGAAAGAAAGAAAGGGAGAAAGAAAAGAGAAAGAAAAGAAAAGTATTTCCTGCAAACAGACACCAGTGCATTTGGGGAATGAGGAGAGTCTGCAGGCCAGTGGGGACAACAGGCAAGGGTCTATATTACCAACTGCCATGTTATTCACATAGTATTAAAGTCGAATGGAATGGGTTTCAAACATTTTAGAACCATTTATTTAAAGGAAAATTGTTTACCAAGCTCAGTATGTAAAAGGATCAAGCAATGAGAGATATATTAGTTGAAAAGAGGTAGAGGGGAGCTCTGCTACCAGCCAAATCCCTTTAGGTTCCTCAGAGCTCAACTTGAAAAACCAATTAGTCCAATTTCTTTCTTTTAAAGATGTACCTCCTGAAGGCCAGATAGTCTAGATAATAATACAAAGAAATGAGGCCTGATATTTAGAAAACAAATTACTTTTTTACAATCCCTAGTATTCCCTTCTTATGCAGTCTTAGATTTTCCCTTCTCCTACAACCTTTAAGCATTCTAGCAGCAGCTAAGGCATTCAGTGCTGATTGTCTCAGAAAAGTGATAGAGACAGGAAAGAGAAGTGGAGACCTTACTTCTTGGCTTCAAGATTTCAAAAGCCTAGCACTTTAGAAGAACAGAGACTGAAACAAGAAAATGGAAGGGTTGAGTTATAAAAGTCAGGAGAGTTGGAGAAGTGGTGAGAGCTTAGACTTCAGAGGTTCCCAGGGAGATGTTGCTAGTCAATGCTCCCTGGGCTGTGTCTTGGAGAACTGGCAAAATCCCCAGTTTTGGTTTTAGAAATCCAAAAACAAAAATATACTTTTCCTATAGCCTGTGTAGTGGTTGGAAAGGTGGTATGGTCCCAAATAATTAAATAGATGGAAGGATGGCTAAAGCAGATGCCTTAGACACTGTCTTAGTGTTTCCTGTGTACCTAAGGATGACAGCGTAATAGAGAGATTAAAGCAATTGGGCAAAAAGGGGCACTTCTGCAAGTGCATGTGTAGGCAGTTGGACAAGGACCAAATCAGATGATAACTAGCTCATTTGATGGGAGTTTAGAAACATAATAGTGAAAACTAAATGCCCCTACCATGTCTTGATACTTATATGAAACCTCTGGAACAACAGAAGAGTCCACACAGATGAAGCCTGAGTTTCTGCTATGTTCCAGTAACTTTCAATGGTTTTAATGAAAAAGTCAATAAAGTTTGAGAGAGGGGTGTTTAATGGATGTATACAGATACAATGGTCTGAATCACTGGTTACCAAATTACTGAACTGCTCTAAAAATTAAATCAGATCTACAAATATCAGAATCTAACACATAAATAATTGACTTCAACATATTTAAAGTAATTTGAAAGAAAAATTAAATGGTGCTTTGTTAAAAGAAAAAAAGTAATGACGTCTCCACATCTGCAAATTAGGCAAACTGCATTTCTTCTTCACCCATCATACAAAGTATTGCTCTCGAAATCTTGCTGGACAACTGTTGATATAGAAAATATTAAGCTTGGCAAATCACATGATAAACCAAAGTACTATTTTACAATGTATTTTAATATTATTCATGACAAAAATAGTATCCATGACAAAAATACTAGCCATGGCAATTTTAAGTGCTTGTCTAGGTATCTTTGTTCCTTGGCTAAAATCTAAGGCTCAAGTTCAGATTTTAGGTTTTCCAGCTTAATAACTCAATAACCTTGGACAAGTGTCCATGTAATCCTGTTTCCTTCCCTGTATAATTGGGATAATAGCAGTCCTTCATAAGACTGGATACAGAAGTAAATGAATAATGTATATAAAGTGTTTAGCACATTGCCTGGCACATCAAAAATATAGCCAATCCATATTCAGAGTATGCCACAGTTATTCACACATTATTAAGAGGTCTTGCACGTTTCCACTTGCCCTCTGCCATTTCTGCCATGGCCATGAGAAGGTCATATCTGGGCCTGTAAGCTGGTCTCTGGATAAGGATGAGACACGTGTGGAACAGCTACAGTGCATCATACAAACCCACATTAGAGCAGAGCCCTGGCAGACTTGCAGACACATAAATAAGCCAGCTGAATTACAAACAAATAAATGAATCAATCTGAGATTAGCTGAGCTCAGCCTAGTGCATCAATCCCCCACCAAACCATAGACTTGTGGGTTAGAATAATGATGACTATTGTTTAAGCCACTGAGTTTTGACATGATTTCTTCCACAGCAATAGCATGAAGTAAAAAAAAAATTCTTACTATCAGTTATAACTAAAATACTTGAAATATGGGTTATAAATAGATATACACTCTATCTATTGTACTGTGTTACACATGTGCAGTAAATTCATTTTCCAATAGATCCTAACATCTCCACATGTAATAATATGGAAGGTTTCTTATTACTACTTCAAATCACTACACACAAGAACTTTTCATTCATAACCCCAAATAAATCAATTTACTTTTTATTTCCAGAAAATTAAATAACATATTAAGGTATAGAAACAAATAACACAGAAAGCAGTAAAAAAAAAAGAAATCCATTAATATTAACACTGTTGAAACTCAACCAATAATAAGCACTTTGGAATATTTACTTCAAGTCTTTTTTTTTAAGTTTGTACTTAAAAATATTAAAACAATTGAACTATAAATTCATTGCCCTTTAAAATATTAGAATAACAGATATAGATAAAGCATCTCTCAAACTTAATCCTCATTCTTATCTCTTACTAAGTGGATATATATTCTAACACTCTAATTTTTTCTCATTCCTTTATCTATATTATGCATCCATGAAATATAATATACATATGAAATATTGAGATGTTTTTAAGGCACGGGAATGGAATAAGGGAGAAGCACACACTAGATGTAAGTTACTTGGAACAGTCTAGTTCTTGGGTTGGAGGGGTTGAGTACATAGGTATTCATAATTATGTCATTATGTTGACCATATATTCTGTAAGCTTGATAATTTATAATTTTAGTAGTTTTTTTTTGTAGATTACATTAGATTTTCTACATAGATAATCATGTCTGAAGACCAAGACAGTTTTGCTTCCTCCTTCCTAGTCTGTATACATTATATTACTTTTCTTTACCTGGTGGTACAGAACAGGACTGCCAATACAATGTTGATAGATGTGGTGGGAAGGAAAATCTTTGTTTTGTTCCTGATCTTAGGGGGAAGCATTCATTCTTTCACCATTAAGTATGATGTTAACTGTAAGGTTTTCACAGATGCTCTTCATCAGGTTGGGAAGTCCCCTTCTATTTCCAGTTTGCTGAGAATTCTTTTATCAGGAATGGATGATAGATCTTGTAAAATGTGATTTCTGAGATTATCAAGGTATTTTATTTTTGTTTGTTTTAGTTTGCTAATATGGTAAATTACATGGACAGATTTTCAAAGGTTAGACTAATCTTAGATTTCTGGGATAAACCTTATTTGGTCATGATGTATTGCCCTTTTAATATACTGAATTACGCAGGCAAGAGAAAGAAATAAAGGCATCTCAATAGGAAGACAGGAAGTCAAACTATCCCTGTTTGCAGATGACATGATCATGTATTTAGAAAGTCCCACAGTCTCAGCCAGAAAGCTTATTAAGCTGATAAACAACTTCCTCAAAGTCTCAAAATACAAACTTAATATGCAAAAATCACTAGCATTCCTATATAACAACACCAGTCAAGAGCCAAATCAGGAATGAACTCCCATTCACAATTACCACAAAAAGAATAAAATATAATACCTCAGAATACAGCTAATTAGGAGGTGAAAGATCTCTACAAGGAGAACTACTAATCGTTGCTCAAAGAAATCAGAGATAGTACAAGGAGGAACTGGTACCATTCCTTCTGAAACTATTCCAATCAATAGAAAAAGAGGGAATCCTCCCTAACATATTTTATGAGGCCAGCATCATCCTGATACCAAAGCCTGGCAGAGACACAACCAAAAAAGAGAATTTCAGACCAATATCCTTGATGAACATTGATGCAAAACTCCTCAACAAAATACTGGCAAACCGAATCCAGCAGCGCATCAAAAAGCTTATCCACCATGATCAAGTGGGCTTCATCTCTGGGATGTAAGGCTGCTTCAACATATGCAAATCAATAAATGTAATCCAGCATATAAACAGAACCAAAGACAAAAACCACATGATTACCTCAATAGATGCAGAAAAGGCCTTTGACAAAATTCAACAACGCTTCATGCTAAAAACTCTCAATAAATTAGGTATTGATGGGACGTATCTCAAAATAATAAGAGCTATCTATGACAAACCCACAGCCAATATCATACTGAATGGGCAAAAACTGGAAGCATTCCCTTTGAAAACTGGCACAAGACAGGGATGCCCTCTCTCACCACTCCTATTCAACATAGTGTTGGAAGTTCTGGCCAGGGCAAACAGGCAGGAGAAGGAAATAAAGGGCATTCAATTAGGAAAAGAGGAAGTCAAACTGTCCTTGTTTGCAGATGACATGATTGTATACCTGGAAAACCCCATTGTCTCAGCCCAAAATCTCCTCAAGCTGATAAGCAACGTCAGCAAAGTCTCAGGATACAAAATCAATGTACAAAAATCACAAGCATTCTTGTACACCAATCACAGACAAACAGAGAGCCAAATCATGAGTGAACTCCCATTCACAATTGCTTCAAAGAGAATAAAATACCTAGGAATACAACTTCCAAGGGACGTGAAGGAACTCTTCAAGGAGAACTACAAACCACTGCGCAATGAAATAAAAGGGGATACAAACAAATGGAAGAACATTCCATGCTCATGGGTTGGAAGAATCAATATCGTGAAAATGGCCATACTGCCCAAGGTAATTTATAGATTCAATGCCATCCCCATCAAGCTACCAATGACTTTCGTCACAGAATTGGAAAAAACTACTTTAAAGTTCATATGGAACCAAAAAAGAGCCTGCATTGCCAAGTCAATCCTAAGCCAAAAGAACAAAGCCGGAGCCATCACGGTACCTGACTTCAAACGATACTACAAGGCTACAGTAACCAAAACAGCATGGTACTGGTACCAAAACAGAGACATAGATCAATGGAACAGAACAGAGCCCTCAGAAATAATGCCACATATCTACAACTATCTGATCTTTGACAAATCTGACAAAAACAAGCAATGGGGAAAGGATTCCCTATTTAATAAATGGTGCTGGGAAAACCGGCTAGCCATATGTAGAAAGCTGAAACTGGATCCCTTCCTTACACCTTGTACAAAAATTAATTCAATATGGATTAAAGACTTACATGTTAGACCTAAAACCATAAAAATCCTAGAATAAAACCTAGGCATTACCATTCAGGACATAGGCATGGGCAAGGACTTCATGTCTAAAACACCAAAAGCAATGGCAACAAAAGCCAAAATTGACAAATGGGATCTAATTAAACTAAAGAGCTTCTGCACAGCAAAAGAAATTACCATCAGAGTGAACAGGCAACCTACAAAATGGGAGAAAATTTTCGCAACCTACTCATCTGACAAAGGGCTAATATCCAGAATCTACAATGAACTCAAACAAATTTACAAGAAAAAAACAACCCCATCAAAAAGTGGGCGAAGGACATGAACAGACACTTCTCAAAAGAAGACATTTATGCAGCCAAAAAACACATGCAAAAATGCTCATCATCACTGGCCATCAGAGAAATGTAAATCAAAACCACAATGAGATACCATCTGACACCAGTTAGAATGGCCATCATTAAAAAGTCAGGAAACACAGGTGCTGGAAAGGATGTGGAGAAATAGGAACACTTTTACACTGTTGGTGGGACTGTAAACTAGTTCAACCATTGTGGAAGTCAGTGTGGTGATTCCTCAGGGATCTAGAACTAGAAATACCATTTGACCCAGCCATCCCATTACTGGATATATACCCAAAGGACTATAAATCATGCTGCTATAAAGACACATGCACATGTATGTTTATTGTGGCACTATTCACAATAGCAAAGACTTGGAATCAACCCAAATGTCCAACAACGATAGACTGGATTAAGAAAATGTGGCACATATACACCATGGAATACTATGCAGCCATAAAAACTGATGAGTTCATGTCCTTTGTAGGGACATGGATGAAACTGGAAACCATCATTCTCAGTAAACTATCGCAAGGACAAAAAACCAAACACCGCATGTTCTCACTCATAGGTGGGAATTGAACAATGAGAACACATGGACACAGGAAGGGGAACATCACAACCTGGAGACTGTTGTGGGGTGGGGGTAGAGGGGAGGGACAGCATTAGGAGATATACCTAATGCTAAATGACGAGTTAATGGGTGCAGCACACCAACATGGCACATGGATACATATGTAACAAACCAGCACATTGTGCACATGTACCCTAAAACTTAAAGTATAATAATAATAAAAAAAAGAAATCAGAGATGACACAAACAAATGGAAAAACATACCATGTTCATGGATAGAAAGAATCAATATCATTAAAATGGCCATACTGCCCAAAGCAATCTATAGATTCAATTTATAGATTCGAGAATGTTGACATTCTTACAGAACTAGAGAGAACAATTGTAAAATTCATACGGAACCAAAAAAGAGCTCAAATAGCCAAGGCAATCCTAAGCAAATAGAACAAAACTGGAGGCATCACGCTACCCGACTTCAAATTATATTTACAGGGTTACATTAACCAAAACAACATGGTACTTGTACAAAAACAGACACACACCAATGGAACAGAATAGAGAACCTAGAAATAAGACAGCACGCACACATAAATATACATATATATGTATACATACATATACACATATGTATATAGGATTACATTTAGATTAAAAATTTGAAACTACTTAGGTGTAACTGACATAAGAAAAAGCTGTCCATATTTAATGTAAACAACTGGTGAGATGAGAAATAAGTACACACTCTATTCCTCTATTGGTGAACGTTTTAGCTGCTTTCAATTATTTACTATCACCAACAAGCTGTAATAAACATTTCTGAATATACAGCTCAGGTTTTTTTAGACACCTAGAAAAATAATGAAATCTCTAGGTCATATGAAGTGCACATTTTCAGATTTCATAACATTGTCAAATTACCTTCCACAGGGACTATAATAAAGCACAACTTCATCAGCAGCATATGCAAGTATGTGCTTCCCTGGATCCTTGCCAACATTTGATATCATCAAGCTTTTCATTTTTTGCCAATCTGATGTGTGCAAACAGTGTCTCATTTTGTTTTAATTTGCAGTTGTCTGATTATTAGTGACAGTGAGCAATTTTTATATGTGTATTAGCCATTTAAATATCCTTTCCTATAAATTGTTCTTTTAAAAGTTAGGTTTTTGTATTTTCAACCACATATTTAAAAACATATTTATATATGCTGGATACTAATTCTTTGTTATGTATAATGCAAATATTTTCTCCCAATAAAATGCTAAAATTTTAACTCTAACAGGCACTTGTTCTATAGATTTTAGGAATTATATGTATATATGTCCAGGTTTTTTTTACTCGCATATTTGCCTGTGTATTTGTGTTTATCTTTTCTAAGAAAATCTTACCTGCTCTAAATTTATGACCAAGTTCTATTAAGTTCTCCAACAAGTTTTATTTTTGTTGTTTTTAATTTATGTTCTTTATCTCATCTGAAATAGGTTTGTATGTATGGGGTAAGGTAGGAATTTAACTAAATTTTTTTCCTAAATAGGAAGTCAAATATTTTAATACTATTGATTGAAGTATTTAGTTTTTCCCCAGTGTTTAACGACACTAACCTATTTACATAGATTCATACATATGAATGTGTTTCTGTTTTTTCATCCTTTCTCATTAATATATTTGTATTTTCTTATATCTATGCTTTAATTTTAATTACCAGTTCTTTATGATTTGAGACAGAATAAAATACTACTCTGTTCGTAATAATTAACATTTGTTGAGACAGTCAGCGTTCTAAGTGCTTTACATGTATTATCTCTATTTGACCTTAGAACAATATATGATGTAGATGTTATTATCCCCACTTTGGAGGTAAGGAAACTGAGGAACAGAGAGCTTGAGTAACTTATAACTTAGGTAGCAAGCTCACACAACTTGCAAGTGGGAAAGCTAAGAAGCAGAAGAAAAAAAGTCTTCTTATGCTTTTTCTTCCAATTAATCTTTATTCTTATAAATATGTGGATGCTAATAATAATTACAAGTTGCTAGGCATAATTTTGAACTATTTCAAATAAATCATGACATATGGTCACATTATTTATAAGATAATGCTTTTCTGGAATAAATCTTCCTACTCTTGTGTAAAATCATGAGCCTTTGGATGGTATGGAATTTATTGCTTTATTTGGTAATAATAGCATTCTTATGTGAATAAATTCTCCCACGCAAAAACATGGGTTAGAGCTCTACTTGCTCAGACTTTTCCCTTTGATTATATATTTGAAAATTTCTTTCTATGTTCTTGTTTGTTTAGTTTTATTCCAATGAATTTTATAGTTTTATTACTACTGTGAGTGGAATATATTTTCTATTACATTTTCTAATTATATATTATTGATATCTGTAGATACTACTATATTTATGTTGTTATTGTATTCATCAATGTTGCTGAACTTTCTCATTAGTTCTAATATTTTATCAGTTGATTACCTTGAGCTTTATGGATAAACTATCATACCTTCAAAGAACACCACCTCGTCTCCTCTTACAAGTCTTTGTCTCCTAACTCATGTCTGTCAACTTGTTGTATTAGCCAAAAACACCAATAATACAATGCTGGAAAATATAAGTAATAGTTGTTATCTTTGTCCCGCCTTTATATAAATGGGAATAATTCTAATGTTTTACAACAGAGTATATATATTTTTCTATTTATTTTCAGTTGATATCCTTTATTAGATTTTTAAAAAGCACCAAATATTGACAGCTTGAAATGAGATTTTTAAAAATTGTTTCTTTGTTTTTTTTTTTTTTTAAAACACAGATGGGTATACACTTTTAATAACTGCTTTTTTCTGCATTTATGGAAGGTTATGAGTAATATTTTTAAAATTTTGAATTCTTGTTTTGTATTCTTTTCACACACTATGGTTTAAATTTGCTAATATTGGTAATAAGACTAGAACAAAGGTTTTTAAATTCTCCTGATGTCCTTGTCTTGTTTTGATATGACTATCTTAGTTTCATAAATTGAATGAAATAATGTTTCTGCTCTTCCTCCTCCTTCTTCACTTCTCATGAATCACACTTCACAAGACACAAATGATTTATTGTTTGAAGAATCAATAGAAATGATCTTGAAACTGTCTAGTATTTATGTCTTTAACATAAAGTATTCTGCTTACTATTTTAATTCATTCTATAGTGAGTGCCTTAATAGCTTTTGTACTGTTTGGGCCAAATTTGGTAATATTTTCTAGGCTTTAATATTTAACCTAGAGATCAGAGAGCGAAGGTGGCTGACTAGACAGACAGGAAGAGCTTCTTCCGCTAAGAGAGACAAGACCATCAAGTAGGTCAGCACACTCCAAACAGATCTTCAGAAAGAAGGCATTGAGAGTGGATACAGGGAGGATTCACAGCCAGGGGCTGACAGTGTAGAAAACTGGGAACTCCCAATCAAGTTGCCTAACACCAAGACTCATTCCTGGCCCCAAGAGAAGGGGTGAGTAAAACAGACACAGAGTGGCCCACTCTCGCCACAGACATTTGGGATCCTAGCTATAGGAGGCCCCACAATCTCCACAGGCAATTGAGTTGCCACAGAGAACTGCCAGGATAGTTGGCACAGCCAGAACTACAGTCTGCCTAGAGCCCAGAGGGTTTGGCATGGGAATGGCTGCAGTGGAGCATGATCATAAGTGCCCATTCCCCAAGGCTCATCATACTCCTCTAGGTGGCTTTATCTTTCCCTGTCTTTCTGTAAGATGCTACTCTACCTCTATTGGTATCACACCTAAATTTTAGGCTCCATTGTCAATTGATCGCTCTACTGTTTCAACAATACCTTAGGGGATTAATGGCTCCAATGTCTAATCAATTATATTCAAGCCTCTTTGTAGGGCAATCTTCGAGGCCAGTCTTTTGTTCTAACCCAAAGAGAGTTTTTCTTGGCTTTTTCATTCCCTACTTTTCTCTGTTAAACACACAGCTGATCTATGGTTTAGCTTGTTGTGCTCATGGACTACCAGTCTCCTCCAAATTATCTTGTATCAAAATTGTCATTGTTTTTGACAGGGTCCTCAGGTTTGAATGTACCTATGGTCTGTTTCAAATAAAGAAACTTCTCTTAGGAAGAACTATGGAGCTCTCTGTTTTTGCAGACTACCTGTTTTTCAAAGCAAAACTCTTAGGCACTTCTCCAGATCTGTGCCTCAGGGACAGGTGCAGTGACCCAGTGCTGCTAGAATGATAATCCTGTTACTAGTTCATGCTGGCGGTTGGGAGGAGTGGAGTGGGGATGAATGGTGGTATCCCCTGGTCTTCCCAGCTTCTGTCTTCTGGAACGAAATCTTTACCTGTGCTGAGATGAGGATGAATTAGACCCAACATTGTTGACTTGCAACATGTAACATATAACTTCTACCCTATGTGTGGGTGCTGGGTGGGAAAATGGAGTGCTAAATTTAGCTGCGTTGTTTAAATAGGAACTTCTGTAATACAGGCTTGGGGAGATAAAAAGTTCTGGCTGCCTGCTCCTTCTGGAGAGATGCCAGACTGGGATCTGAGAGACAGCCTTGTGTTCTTAGCTGCAACTGCCTGGAATAAAGTTTTTGTCATACTGTGCTGGTAGAAGATAGGTGGAAAAAAGTAGTGGGTCATGGCTCAAATGCCACAGACTTGCATTTCTCTTACAGAGATTTAGTGGATTTTCTTGAGTAAATGTTTATGCATTTGCTATATGACCATGATAAATTTCTAAAGTTTTAAAATGATTTTAAAATATTTTTCACAAGTTATGTATTTTTTTTTACTGGGGACTGGGTTCACAGACTGGTTACACCACCATTCTGGAAGTATCTCCCTGTCCATAGTTTTCCTGACTTAATAAAAATATTGTTCTGCACTGATATTTACATTTCTATTGTCACCATAGAACGAATTATTTCATTTTTAATGATGAATGTTTAAATCAAATTTGCTATAATATATATGATGTTAGATGTTTCATATTTTATAAAAAAATTTCTAAAAATTTTGTATTGATTCCATAAATTTTATGCGTGTATATATAGTCACCCCTTGAAATACATCTGATATTTGTTCTAGAACCCCCCACATATACCAAAATCCTCATATACTCAAGACCTGCAGTTAGTCCTGAAAAATATATATATAAAGTCAGCCCTTGTTGGTTTCACATCCAAGAATACTGTATTTTCCATCTTCATTTGGTTAAAAAAAATCTGTGTATAAATGGACCTGTGCAGTTCAAAACCATGTTGTTTAAGGATCAACTGTGTGTGTGTGTGTGTGTGTGTGTGTGTGTGTGTTATGTGCCTATCTTCTAGCTAACTATCTCATATTTTCTTTGTACATTCATCCATCAATGAATGCCTAAGTTGATTCCATATCTTGGCTATTGTGAATCATGCTGCAAGGGACACAGGACTGCAGTCATCTCTTCAAGATACTGATTTCAATTCCATAGGCTACATACTTAGAAGGGTGATTACTAGTTAATATGGTAGTTCTATTTTTAATTTTTTTAGGAACCTCCATACTGTTTACCATGATGGCTTAACCAAGTTACATTTAAACTAACAGAACAAGGATTTCTTTTCTCCACATCCTTGCTAACATTTGTAACCTTTTTTTTTTCCAGCATAGGCAACCTAACAGTTATGAGGTAATATCTCATTACAGTTTTGATCTGCATTTCCTTGATTACTAATGTTGAGTTTTTTCATATACCCAATGGCCATTTGTATGCCTTTTTTAGAGAAATGTCTAGTCAAGTCCTTTGCTCACTAAGAAAATCACATTGTGTGTGTGTATGTGGATTTTTTGCTAATGAGTTGTAAGAATTACTTATGTATTTTGGATATTAACCTCTTATCAGATATGTGATTTGAAAATCTCTCATTCTGAGTGTCTCCTTTGCTGTGAAGAAGCTTTTTAAGTAAAATTCCATTTGTCTATTTTTACTTTTGTTGCCTGTGCTTTGGCGGTCATATCCCGAAAACTAACGCCCAAACCAAAGTCCAGAAGCTTTTTCCCAAAGTATATTTCTCCATTCAGTTCTGTTAGCATTTGCTTTATATTACATATTTAGGTTTGCTAAAGTTTGATACATACATAGTTATAACTGTTATATCCTCTAATTAATGGAATCCTAATTCTTGATATAATTAACTGAAGTTTTGGACTTAAAGTCTATTTTGTCTGTTATTAAGATAGTCCCTTCTGCTCCCTTTTGGGTATAATTTTCATGAAATATCTTTCCCCATCATTTCATTTTCAGCCTCTGTGTGTCCTTAAAGATAAAGTGAGTCACCTGTAGACAGAATATAGTTGAACTTATTTTTTTTTATTTTTTCATCCACTGTGTGTCTTTTGATTGGATTAAATCATTTATATTTAAAGTAATTTTTATAGGTAAAAACTTACTATTACATTCAAGCTGAGAACCATGTCAAGAATGCAATCCCATTTACAATAGCCACCCACATAAAAATATCTAGAAATACATATAAACAAGAGGTGAAAGAGCTCTACAAAGAGAATTACAAAATACTGCTGAAAGAAATCAGAGGTGACACAAACAAATGGGAAAAAGTTCTGTGCTCATGGATTGGAAATATCATTATCATTAAAAGGGCCATACTGCCTAAAACAATCTACAGATTCATTGTTATTCCTATGAAACCACCAATGCCATCTTTTCACATAATTAGAAAACAAAAATTCTAAAATCCATGTAGAACCAATAAAGAGCCCAAATAGCCAAATAAATCCTAAGCAAAAAGAACAAAGCTGGAAGCATCACATTATCTGATTTCAAACTATACATTACCCAACTCCAACCTATACAGCCATAGTAACCAAAACAGCATGATGCTGGTACAAAAACAGACAGAGATCAATGGAACAGAATAGAGAACCCAGAAATAAAACTGCACACATATAACCATTTGATTATCACAAATAGTTACACGTTTCCCCGCTGACAATCATTTGATTATGACAAATGGTTATAGGTGTCCCCATTGACAAAAATAGCAACGGGGAAAGGACTTTCTATTCCGTAAATGGTGCTGAGATAGCTGGCTAGCCATATGCAGAAAGATGAAATTGGCTACCTTTTGCCATATTCAAAATTAACTCAAGATGGATTAAAGATTTAAATGTAAAGGCCAGGCGCGGTGGCTCACGCTTGTAATCCCAGCACTTTGGGAGGCCGAGGCGGGTGGATCACGAGGTCAGGAGATCGAGACCACGGTGAAACCCCGTCTCTACTAAAAATGCAAAAAAAAATTAGCCGGGCGTGGTGGCGGGCGCCTGTAGTCCCAGCTACTTGGAGAGGCTGAGGCAGGAGAATGGCGTGAACCCAGGAGGCGGAGCTTGCAGTGAGCCAAGATCGCGCCACTGCACTCCAGCCTGGGTGCCTGGGTGACAGAGCGAGACTCCGTCTCAAAAAAAAAAAAAAAAAAAGATTTAAATGTAAGGCCTCAAACTACAAGAATTGTAGAATAAAATCTAGGAAACACCATTCTGAACATCAGCCTTGGGAAGGAATTTATGACTAAGTCATCAAAAGCAATTGCAACAAAAATAAACATGGAGGCTGGGCATGGTGGCTCACACCTGTAATCCCAGCCCTTTGGCAGGTACCAAGGCAGGCAGATCACTTGAGGTTAGGAGTTCAAGACCAGCCTGGCCAACATGGTGAAATCCCGTCTCTATTAAAAATATATAAAAATAGCTGGGTGTGATGGCATGCGCCTGTAGTCCCAGCTACTCAGGAGGCTAAGAGAGGAAAGAGATACCATCTTATACCAGACAGAATGGCTATTATTAAAAAATCAAGACAACAGATGCTGGTGGGGCTGGGGGGAAAAAAGAACACTTATATACTGTTGGTGGGAATGTAAATTAGTTTAGCCACTGTGGAAAGCAGCTTGGAGATTTCTCAAATAACTTAAAACAGAAACAGAACTACCATTTGACCCAGCAGTCCCATTACTGGGTATTATCCAAAAGGAAACAAATCATTCTAGTAAACAGACATATACTCATATGTTCACTGCAGCACTCTTTATAGTAGCAGACATGGAATCAACCTAGGTGTCCATAAAGAATGCACTGGATAAAGAAAACATACTACATATACACCATGGAATGGTACACAGCCACAAAAAAAGAATGAAACAATGCCCTTTGCAGCAACATGGATAGAGCTTTAGGCCATTATCTTAAGTGAATGAACTCAAGAACAGGAAAGCAAATACCACATGTTCTTACTTATTAATAAAAGGGGGAGCTAAACTTTAGGTAATCATGAACATAAAGATGGCAACAGTAGACACTGGAGACTACTAGAAGTGGAATAGAGGGGGTAAACAAGGCCTGAAAAAGTAACTACTGGTACTGTGCTCACTAGCTGACTGATGGAATCACTTCATACCCCAAACTTCAGCAGCATACAATATACCCTTGTAAAAAACCTGACATGTATCCCCTGAATCTAAAAGTTGAAATTATTAAAAAAAAATTTACTATTTAAAAAAAATATTTTCTTACTGTTTTCTAGTTCCTTTCTTCTTTCTCCATTTTCCTCTGTGACCAATGATACTTGTAGTATTATGCTTTGATTCCTTTAGCTTTTGTATAGCTACTTACTACATGTTTTTTTCTTTGTGGTTACCATGAAGCTCACATAAAATATCTTACAGTTACAACTGTATTCAAGCTGATAACAGCTTAACTTTAGCTGTATACGAAACCTCTACACTTTAACTTCTCCTTCCCCCACAAATTGTTACTGATGTCACAATTTACATCTTTTTATACTGTATACCCGCTAACAAATTCTTTTTTTTTTTTCTGGAGATGGAGTCTCGCTCTTGTTGCCTAGGGTAGAGTGCAATGGCATGATCTCAGCTCACTGCAACCTCCGCCTCCCTGGTTCAAGCAATTCTCCTGCCTCAGCCTCCCGAGTAGCTGGGATTACTGGCACTTGCCACCACACTTGGCTAATTTTTGTATTCTTAGTAGAGATGGGATTTCACCATGTTGGCCAAGCTGGTCTCGAACTCCTGACCTCAGGTGATCCACCCACCTCGGCCTCCCAAAGTGCTAGGATTACAGGCAGGAGCCACCATGCCCAGTCCATTAACTAATTCTTGTAGCTATAATTACTTTTACTTTTTTAATACCGTTCTCTTTTAATCTTCATACTAAAGTCAAAAGTGATTTATACACCACTGTTAGAGTATTAGAGTATTTTGAACTTGACTATATTTTTACCTTTACAGTGAGTTTTATACCTGTTTTTATGTTCTTAGTATACTTTCATTTCAACTTGAAGAACTCAATTTAGCATTTCTTTTAACGCATGTCCAGTGGTGATAAACTCCCTCAGCATTTTTGTTTTTTGGAGGTGGGGGAGGTTTTTCTTTCTTTTATTGTTTAAGGACAGTTTTGCTGATATATTATACTTGGTTGATAGTTTTGTTTGTTTGTTTTTATTTAGCACTTTGAATATACCATGACACTCTCTTGGCCTTCAAGGTTTGCTGAGAAATCCACTGCTGAGAAATCTTATGGGGGTTCTCTTGTTTAAGATGATTCACTTTTCTTTTGTGGCTTTCAAGATTTTCTTTTTTGCATTTGACATTTGAAAATTTTATTTTAATGTGTTTTGGTATAGACCTCTTTTGGTTCAATCTATTTGGAGTTTTTTTAGGGCTTCATAAAACTGAATGCCCATTTCCCTCTGCAGTTTGAAAATTTTTCAGCCAATATTTATGTTTAATTTATTTGGGGTTCTTTGGGATTCATGGATCTTGATAGTCATTTCCCTTTGCAGATTTTAGAAGTTGTCCGTTAATATTTCTTTAAATAAGCTTTCTGCCCACATTTTGTTCTCTTTTTCTTCTAGACGTCCCCAAATGCATTTATTGGTTTTCTATAAGGCAGTCCTGGCACCTGGATCTGAAGGCATGGACCTCATCCTGAGTCCATGGACCCTGTCCTGGTACTGGGGTCCACTGAGGAAGTCTTGGCATTTGGGGTCACAAGGCAGATCTATCTGGTGCCTGTCACTATGGGGACAGGCCTAGAGTCTGCATATATAGAGGTAAGCAAGGGGCTTGGGTCCATGGAGCCAGCCTGGTGGTGAGGTAGACCTGGGGCCTGAGTCTGCATGGGCAGGCCTGGGTCCTGGTCTTCTGGTGCTGGCCTCTAGCCCAGGGCCATGGGGTAGTTTGAAGCCTAGGTCGACAGGAGCTAGCCTGGTTCTGAGGTGGGCATGAAACCTGTGTCAGCATGAGCAAGCTGGGTTATGGTCCTCTGGTGCTTGCCTGGAGCCTGTGGCCATGGTGGTGGCCTGAAGCCTGATGCTTGTGGGAGGTGGCCTAGCTTTGGGGTTCACTGGGGTGAGGTTGGTGCTGGGATTTGCAGCAAAGCTGAGGGCTCACTTCACTCTCCTTCTTCCATAGAGTGGGAGGCTTGAGGAAAGCGTGATGTGGGAAATGTAAAAATGTCCTTCCTACACTCTCTAATTTGTCTTTTCTTATTTGTATGTTCCACTGATGTGCTATAACATCTTACCCACATTCCTTAGCTCTTATAAAGATATTTTCTTGCAATGGATGTTTGTTCAAATTCATGTTTCTGTGAGGAAGCGAGTGCTAGAAACTCCTATCTTGGAATCCTGCAGATGTCACCCCAAATATAATTATTAATGTTATTTTACAAGTCAGCACTCAGATGAACATATATATTTTGGTGGGGGAGTGGCTCACTTTTGCATCTTCTCTTCTACTACTGCTTACTAGAATCATTATAAAGGAAATCAGATTTCTGGTTCCTTATATAGCTAGAAATTTCTTCATTGCACCATTCTACTGAGTGACAGTTTAGCTGGGTATAAAATTCTAAATTAATTTTTTTCCCTCAAAAGTTTGAAGCTATTACTCTATCATCTTCTAACATCTAAAACCATCAATAAGTAATTAGGTTTCACTTAGATCTTAGTTTATTTGTAGATATTCTCCTTACCCCTTATAAATTCTAGGATTGTTAATGTTCTGAAATTTTAATATATGTATCTAAAAATATTTTAATATTTCTCAGAAATAGGTAAGTAGGTAAGTTTTAGCACTATCCAGGAAATAGTAGGACAATATCCAGATAGAAAAATATTTCCATTATTTCAATAGAAATTTGCCGAATAGCTACTATGTGCTAGGTGATATAGTAGGTGTGAGGGATAAAACCATGAACAAGGCAGCCAAAAATTCCTTCCCTAATGCAGTCTACATTTTCATAGGGAAGATGGCCAGTAACCATACAAATAAATAGATACATAATAAAATGTTGGGTAATGATAAATGTTAGAAAAAAAAGACTGCTATTTTTAAATAGACCTCTCTACACATATACCATTTAAACAGAGACATGAATTAAATTAGAGAGTGTGATTATGCAAGTTAGTGATTTTCAAACATTTTTGTTTCAGAACTCCTTTATGTTCTTAAAAATTATTGAAAATCCAAAAATTATATCTAATGATATTAACATATAATTACTTAATAACTTATATTTAATGATATTATCATATAAGCAATTAAAATTGATGAATTAAATATTTTGAAAAACAGTAAGTCTATTATATGTTAAAATAAATAACACATTTCAACTAACTATATATTCCAAAATTTTTTTAAAATAAGAAGAAAAGGCACTGTCTTACAATTTTGAAAATCTTTAAGGTCCAACTTAACAGAAAGACAGCTAGATTCTTTTTTTTTGAGACAGAGTCTCGCTCTGTCGCCCAGGCTGAAGTGCAGTGGTGCGATCTCAGCTCACTGCAAGCTCCGCCTCCCAGGTTCATGCCATTCTTCTGCCTCAGCCTCCCGAGTAGCTGGGACTACAGGCGCCCACCACCACGCCTGGCCAATTTTTTTGTATTTTTAGTAGAGATGGGGTTTCACCGTGTCAGGCAGGATGGTCTCAAGCTCTTGACCTCGTGATCCGCCTGCCTCGGCCTCCCAAAGTGCTGGGATTATAGGCGCGAGCCACTGCGCCTGGCCAACAAACAGCTGGATTCTTAAATCTTCTTCTGTATTCAGCTTCATATACACATGTAGTTGGAAAAGGCAGGAGTGTTTTACTAGCCTTTTACGATAATTGTGGATATCTTTCTTTGATTCTATACCAAAACTTGACAAGTGATAGTTTCTTAAATGTTAATTGCAATGTAGAATTTGAAGCCACTTCAATGAACTCTGTCATATTCATACTCCATAATCTGTAATGCTAAAATCCACTGGTCTGTGTTGCATTTTGAATGGATTCCATGACATTATGTATTGCTTATTTGGAAAATAGCATTTCACTGAGTTTTGTGGATATCCCACATTGCCACATATCATTATACAATATAAAAACTACATTCATTAACAGCACTATTGATCTCATGAGAAAAAAACATTAAGTATTAGAAAGCTGTCAAGCTCACAGTGGGGATACTGCTTTTGCTTGAAATCAAACTATGGCTTAGTACAGAGGGCTAGTATAAATTCACTAAAACTCACCTGGGTGCCTTTGGCACCTATTACTAGACTTTGCTTTTATATCTTCCTTCCCATTGACAAAAGCAGATGATTCAGCACTCTGACCCATTTCCTGCAAAGCCAATAGATGGTTCTATCTCTACCCCCAAGTGAAGACTACCCACTCATCTATCTTTCTGATCTGAGGATTATACCACTTCCCAGAAGACTGGAGAGATTGTGGTGATGAATGTAACAAATAAATAGATGGTTCTATCTCTACCACCAAGCGAAGATTACCCACTCATCTATCTTTCTGATCAGAAGACTGGAAAGATTGTGGTCATGAATGTAACAAGTGACTTCACTCTTCATGTGAGACCCCACCCCCAACGAACAGGGAGTGGCATTTTCTCCCACAGGCCCAACCTTAAACATATAATAATCACATAACAACAGTAGGAACAAATAGTAACAAGAGATTGTTTTGTCACACCTACCAACAGATTGAGCAGTGTTATTTATAATTTTGATCCCCCACAAAGTATAAAAACAACACTGTTTTGGGCCAAATCTCACAGAGCCCACTATAATACGTGAGGTCTGTGTACAAGCCAAAGTCAAGAAAGAACGGGTGATTTGAGAGAATAAAAAAGCTCCCTTTACTCCTAAGGATTTAATGCGTGGCTCTGTTACCTTGCCTACAAGCTTTGTTTTGGGAGAATTTATAGGTGCTTATGATATACTTGTGATGTAAGGACCAAACAAAAAATAAAACAACATATTCATATTCATTTAGCAACATGAAAAACATGCAGAGAAAGAAACTATGAACAGGCCTGAGATGGAATCTTGTAAATCAAAGGAATAATTTTTTAAAGTAAAAAAAAAGTTTATTAAAATCAAACAAAACAACAAAATATCAAAATAAACCAAATATTTTTTTAAAAAATCAGCAAAGTCCATAAATGTGGATTTAAGAAAGCTTCAAGACTTTGCCTCAAATATGTCAAAGGTCTTCATGGCAGAGTTTTTATGCTACCATAACAATCCCATCCCATTTAGCCTAATGGGAATGTGATGAGACAGTATCCTCACATTTGGGAGTACAAAGATAACCTGCAGAGTTCCTGTCCTCAGGGAGCTTGAAACATACTATTTGGAAGATGACTGGCATAACTGAAATGTGCTGTGATAAAAATATATCTGATTTATGCATAGTTAAAACTGGCAAAAGAAAACTACAAAAGTCTTCTTGGCTACTAATCATAAACTCTTAAAAAGCATATGGCAGCTGAGAGGCCACATCCTTTGGGAGGCCTTCTGTGCCACAGCAATTCTAACACTCCACCAAGTCCCCTTCTATAGGTACCTATAGCATCCTGCACCTCTGTCTCTCACCAATTTTCAAATTATGCTGTTACATTTGTATGTTGTTACTTGATTAGTGTCTATTAGAGTAGACTATAAGGTCCATTTAAAAATATGAATGTGAAATGTTATACATTAGGAGAGAGTTATAGAATTGTAGTTAGAACTTTGCAAACTTTTTGTAAATTTAAACATATGTTGGTTTTTTGTTTTCTTTAAATATGCCCTTTCAGTTCTATTAAAAAGTATTGCCAAGGAAAAGAGACATGTGACCAACATAACTATAAATTCCTGAGCAACAGCTATTTAAGGCTGATGCCCGCTCTTTCAAATACATTAACACTTACACTTGATATAAAGCAAATAAACAAGAAAAATTAAAAGCAAATCCCACTGTCCAAAATCATGGCAGCCACAGCCAAAAACAGAATAAACAATCAATATCAGGAGCTTTAGAGTAAGACAGACTTGGTTTCCAATCCTAATTCAGCTATTTTATTGTATGATCATAAGCAAATCAATTCACTTTAAGCCTCAAATTTTTGCATCTATAATATAGAAATAATAACCTTACTGACCTCATAAGAATGTTGTAAGATTTAAATAAGATGATGTTTCAGAAATGCTCAATAAATATTAGTTATAATAAATATTGTAAACACTGATATTTAAAGAAATGATAAGCCTATACTAAAACTCTATACTGAAAGATTACATTAAAGTCTGTTTGCTACCAACCACTGTTTTTAAAAATAATGTACCATGATACTCAGAACTATGAGAATATTTTAATTATTTAATCATACAGAAAAGATTAAATGTCCCTATACGTGCTTTTCTGACCATTTTTGTAGTCTGTTTTTATTTTATTCTTTTACTTATTTACTATATGCTTTAATTAAATTGTCATTTTTTTGACAATTATAGATTCACAGGCCATTGTAAGAAATAATACAAGATACTATACAATGATAATATCTTGCCAAACTATAGGACAATATTACACCCAGGATATTGACATTCATACAGTTAAGATATAGAACATTTCCGTCATCACAAGGGTCCCTCATGTTGCCTTATTACAGCCACACCCAGTTCCCTCCCACATCATCCTGTCCTTGACTCCTGGAAACCGCTAATTTTGTCACTTTCAAGAATGCTATATAAATGGAATCATATATTCTATGATTGAACATAGAACATGTGAGATTGCCTTTTTTACTTCATAATTTGCTGGAAATTCATTCAGGTTGCTGTATCAATAGTTCATTCCTTTTCACTGCTGAGGAATATTGCATGAATGGGTATACATGCTTCTTTTTTTAGCAATGTCAAGAAAATTAATAAGACAAATTTAAGACTAGACAGGTTTTTTTAAGGTCTAAAATACTTATATAGTGCCAGGTGTGGTGGCTCATGCCTGTAATCCCAGCACTTTGGGAAGCTGAGGCAGGTGGATTGCTTGAGTTCAGGAGTTGGAGATGTCCTGGGCAAAATGGTGAAATCTCTCTCTACAAAAAATACAAAAATTAGCTGGGCATGGTGGTGTGCACCTTGTAGTCCCAGCTACTTAGGAGGCTGAGGTGGGAGGATCACTTGAGCCCAGGAGGTCAAGGCTATAGTGAGCCCTGATTGCACCACTGCACTCCAGCATGGGAAATAGAGAGAGACCCTATAAATAAAACAAAAAATTAAAAATTAAATAATGATATTGGGAAAAATGGATCTGCACCTATTTATTACAAAACATGCTTCAGTTAAAATATAGATTTATCTTTGGCAGACATAATATTATAGAACAAGTTATTAATGTCATCTGGATAATTCTATGGGCTTGAGGAAAGAGCTCAGCAATAAGGAATGTTCAAGACAGAGAATAGAAAAAGTCATTTGATAATGGTAAAAGTAAGGAACTCAATTGAGAGCAGGTTGAGGGGTTTCTTTTCTCTCTTTGCCTCATATTCTTGCCCCACTCCTTCCTCTTGGTGCTAATAAAGAACTAGATGACTTCTTTCTACTACATATATGGAAATGAATTTGAAAGCCGAAATTATCCTCTATTTTAGTATCCCCAGGGCTTCCAGTTTCCCATATCTTTTTTAAAAAGCTTTATTGAGGAATAATTCACACACTACATGATTTATCCATTTAATTCATATTTCTTCTTTGTCCCAAGAAAAGCTAAATAATTAAAGGTGTTTGGTAGTTTGAAGGAGACTAGCCATTTCAGTTTAATACATTGTTTCCATGCTCCTCTATATTAAAAAAGTAACAGCCACAGAAAACAACATGACAGCAGGCAGAATCTTGCCAGTGATTGGAAATGGGTCATCTAAATATTCTTTATTTTGCTTTATAATATGAAATCAATCCTTTCTGGAAAATTTGCTTAGAGAATTCAGAAAATGATAAAAAGGAATATATATTTATCTACCAGAGATAACGTCTCAAGTTGTATTTTTAAATTCTATCTTTGTTTTGTTTGTGAGTGTGTATGCATGACTGTGTGTGGTCATATCTCTTTCTAAAATGAATATAATCAAATACAAATGTTTTTAAAAATATAATTTCATTGGATCTATAGAATTCCTATAGATATACACCATCATCCGTCATCCATTAAATATTCCAACATTGTTGAATGTTTAGAGTGTTTCCACTTTTTGCTGTCATAAATAAATTTATAACAGATATCTTTGTATGTTATCTCTGTAAGCCTCAATATAATTCTCTTTAGGATAAATTTCTAAAGGTAGTATTTTGGGAACCGCGATAATGTTAGTTAACAAGCTTGTCTCCCAAAAATGTTTTAAAAAATATTTATTTGTATTTGCAGAAACGTACTTATGTTTACTATCTAATTCTGTAGCTAGGCTGCAGTAAAACTAACGCCATTTCTCGAGTTCTTTCCAAACTGCTCAAAACCCTTTGCAGAGCTTCCACTACAACGTCATAAAATATATCATTAAGTAGAGGAGGGGGAACCCCTTCAAATGTTTTTTTATTCAAGAAAAGTAAATTTGGGGGTGGTATCTTAGTGACCTACAAGAATGTATGTTGTTACTCTTAGTACACATGGAGGGATTCTCACTCCTTTTGATATGGTGCACCACATTATTTTTAAGAATATCCTGACCAACTACCCTGGGAAGGATGTATATGGTAATGTGGATTTGGGGGTGTATGTGTATTTTACAGAGACAAGGAATCTTTCTGATTTTTGTTAAAATAAATATAAGCAGGAATTATGAAACACATAATAGAAACTCAACAAAAACATTATTGCAATGCACTTGCCCCTTTTTACAATGTAATATCTGATTCTTATATTATTATCTTCATCTGAAAGGCACATATTAATAAAATTCTGAGTGAATTGCCTGCAATCTACACACTCAGAGAAAACCTGAGTTATCTGAATTTGTTCCAACCACAATCATAAAGCCCACACTTCTGCACAATACTCGTTAATTCTCACATTTTGTAACAAAGGTAAGTCATTTTTAAAATGAGCAATTATGAATTAAACAAAAATAAACGTGGGGGAAATGTGCTTCAGCAAAAGACAGAGCCAGAAGCCTTTTTTTTTCTTTCTTTCTTTTTTTTGTTAATTATACTTTAACTTCTAGGGTACATGTGCACAACGTGCAGGTTTGCTACATAGGTATACATGGGCCATGTTGGTTTGCTGCACCCATTAACTCGTCATTTACATTAGGTATATCTCCTAATGCTGTCCCTCCCTCTGCCCTCCCCCACCCGAACCACAACAGGCCCAGGGGTGTGATGTTCCCCACCCTGTGTCCAAGTGTTCTCATTGTTCAGTTCCCACCTATGAGTGAGAACATGCAGTGTTTGGTTTTCTGTCCTTGTGATAGTTTGCTCAGAATGACGGTTTCCAGCTGCATCCATGTCCTTGCAAAGGACATGAACTCATCCTTTTTTATGGCTGCATAGTATTCCACGGTGTATATGTGCCACATTTTCTTAATCCAGTCTATCACTGATGGACATTGGGGTTGGTTCCAAGTTTTTGCTATTGTGAATAGTACCACAATGAACACACGTGTGCATGTGTCTTTATAATAGCATGATTTATAAGCCTTTGGGTATACACCCAGTAATGGGATCACTGGGTCAAATGGTATTTCTAGTTCTAGATCCTTGAGGAACCACCATACGGTCTTCCACAATGGTTGAACTAGTTTACACTCCCATCAACAATGTAAACGTGTTCCTATTTCTCCATATCCTCTCCAGCATCTGTTGTTTCCTTTTTTTTTTTAATGATTTTTTTTATTTCCATCAGTTTTTGGAGAACAGGTGGTGTTTGGTTACATAAGTAAGTTCTTTAGTGGTGATCTGTGAGACTTTGGTGCACCCATCACCCAAGCAGTATACACTATACCCAATTTGTTGTCTTTTATCCCTCACCCTCCTCCCACCCTTTCCCCCAAGTCCCCAAAGTCTATTGTATCATTCTTATGCCTTTGCATCCTTATAGCTTAGCTCCCACTTATGAGTGAGAACATATGGTATTTGGTTTTCCATTCCTAAGTTACTTCACTTAGAATAATGATCACCAATTCCATCCAGTTTGCTGTGAATGCAATTATTTCATTCCTTTAACGATCGCCATTCTAACTGGCGTGAGATGGTATCTCATTGTGGTTTTGATTTGCACTTCTCTGATGACCAGTGGTGATGAGCATTTTTCTTGTGTTTGTTGTTTGCATAAATGTCTTCCTTTGAGAAGTGTCTGTTCATATCTTTTGCCCACTTTTTGATGGGGTTGTTTTTTTCTTGTAAATTTGTTTAAGTTTCTTGTAGATTCTGGATATTAGCCCTTTGTCAGACGGGTAGATTGCAAAAATTTTCTCCCATTCTGTAGGTTGCCTGTTCATTCTGATGACAGTGTCTTTCGCTGTGCAGAAGCTCTTTAGTTTAATTAGATCCCATTTGTCTCTTTTGGCTTTTGTTGCCATTGCTTTTGATGTTTTAGACATGAAGTCCTTGCCCATGCCTATGTCCTGAATGGTATTGCCTAGGTTTTCTTCTAGGGTTTTTATGGTTTAGGTCTAACATTTATGTCTTTAACTACATAAATGAGTAAAAAGAAAGGACTTCCATAGAAAGTTGCCTTAGAACGCACCACAGATATATACCAATACACATTCCTTCCTTCTCAGAACTGCTGTACTTCAGAACCAAAGCCACACCTAAAGCAGGTAGCCAGGTGCTCCGTCAGAGTCTCCATAGTACATTTCAAACACCACCTCTCTATGGATTATTACATAAGCACTGACATGTATCATTTTGATCACTACATTTTTTAAATACCAATTTTCCTAGGTATTAATTAGATATGCTGATGCTATTAAAATGACACAATAATGACTATAGATCTAATAAAATTGTTCACCTTCTGATAGTCAGCACATGTCTGCAACAGACATTCAGTAATACCATGCTCTGAATACACCATTGGAATGATGACTTCACCTACAGAAAGGCTTATATTCCTACCCACAGTAGAAGTAAAGCAATGGTATTTTCTAGTTTTTTCATTGAAGACAGTAATTTCTCAGTTAATTCTTTGCCTCTTCCCTACCTTTCTTTGAACTCGGCAGGTGCAAGCTCTGAGTCAGTGGTGCTGATGCAATGCCATATTAAGCTTTCATGAAGTGGAACAGCCCCAAACAAGGTATGAAAGAGAATCTAAGGCTGAATGAGTCCTGAAAGGATCATCTTCCCCTATGAAGACCTTCCTTACCTTCTAGGAAAAAAGCTTAAACCAAGACCAAGATAAGCACTTGACTCCTTTTTTTTTCAGACAGAGTCTCACTCTTTCACTCAGGCAGGAGTGCAGTGGCACGATCTCAGCTCACTGCAACCTCCGCCTCCCGGATTCAAACTATTCTCTCAAGCGATTCTCGTGCCTCAGCCTCTAAAGTAGCTGAGATTACAGGTGTGCACCACCACGCCCAGCTAATTTTTGTATTTTTAGTGAAGACTGGGTTTTACCATGTTGGTCAGGCTGGTCTTGAACTCCTAACCTCAAATGATCTGCCCACCTTGGCCTTCCAAAGTGTTGGGATTATAGGCTTGAGCCACCGTGCCTAACCCGTTAAGCAGTTGACTTCTAAAGAAAGGAATTCATTCATTGAACAGGGAGTTTTCTAGTCCTAAAGGCAAGGTTTTCACCAGGTACAAGAAACACAAATATAAATAAGACATGGTCCTGGCTGCTGGAGGTCACAGAACAGTGGATTTCATTCCAGTGCTGTCCCAATATAATTCTTACTATTCCCTACTCATCACATATGTCATGTAGGTCCTTTCTTTGTATTTCCTTTCTCCTTCTCCTCTTTATTATTTTGTTATACTTCACAATATGATTGAGAGAGGACTTTTATCCTTTATATGAAAGCACCCTTGTCATCCCATGTTACCACAACATATTTAAATTTTACAAAATGTAAAGGCATATTTTATGCCTGACATGGGTGTTATTAAATGGCTTTTTTACAACTATAAAGTACGACTTCATATAATCCCATAAAAAGTAAGGTTTGTTTAAAAAAAAAAACCTAAAAAGAGATAAATCCACTGAAAATATGGTGGGGAAAAATGCCTTATACCTCCTCTTCGGTGTAAGTTCAGATAGCATGTATTGGAGTCTCTTGATGAAGTGAGTGATAATATTCATGGAACATATCCAAAAAGGCACATAAAACTTAAAGTATGATTTTTAATCATCTACTGACACATTAGGAAAATACATGTGCATTACGCACCACTCTCTATTAGATATGTGAAGCCTATCCTGTTTTTCATGCAGAGATAATCATTTACTGGCATGACTGAGCTAGAGAGAGAAAGCTTTCAATCCATACTAGCAATGTAGACCCTGGCGTGTCATAAGTTGCCTTGACCTGAGCCCCAGGGCAGTTGAATGGATACCACAAGTGTGAAGGAATAAAGGACAAGGTGAGACCATAGAGAATACGCTGGATGGCTAGAAAAAACTACTGAGCACATCCATAGCATGTAGAACTTTCGTTTTCAGGTCCTAGTTTTTAAAGAATAAGAGTGAATAAGTCAATGATGTTTCAAGCAAAATTTAGGCAACCTGGTTTAGAAATCAAATAATCAAGCCATAAGGAATTGAGAAAACAATTTATTTGTGTTTTAGAAAGCATTAACATAATCAAATAATGGACATGGGAAATCCAGAGTTACTAAAACCAGGCTGTTGGTCACAGAAAAAAAGTGCTGTGAAGATACAATAGGCTGTGAGCAATAAAACTGTCAAAATCAGGTCAAGTTGGTAACCTGGACAAGTCAGATAATGGAAATTAACTGAGCATTAGATGGTCACAATAAATCCACTATGCAAAGACTACAAATGCAAGCAAAAACAAAAAATTCGGCCTGCTGGAAACATTTCTTAAAGAAGTTTACATTACATTAAAGAAGCTTAAATTTAATCTTTTACATGTAAAAAATTAAACATTTATGAAGTGAAGTCCATCATTTTATTTTTAGGACACAATTTTATCTCCACTATATGGCACATTTTGGTTTATCAAATACATTCTCTCATGTTACTCAAACAATGCTTTCAAGCTGATAAAGTTGGGGTTACAAAAGAACAACAGGTATGAAACAACAAAGCTTCATAAAAATACCAGTTTTTTCTTATACAATCAATTGAAGTAGATGCTGGAATAAGAATAGGCTATCTTTCATTGGCACTAGGTATACAGAAGCAAGAAGGCAATGTTATAGAAGTAACCATATCAACCAACACACTTCAAATATGTCTGAAATAGAAATTCAGTCCATGCACTATAAACAGACTTATTCTAGATGGTTTTAT
Organism: Hylobates moloch; assembly: GCF_009828535.3. NCBI lineage: Eukaryota > Metazoa > Chordata > Mammalia > Primates > Hylobatidae > Hylobates > Hylobates moloch. The sequence continues at coordinate 58,382,861 of NW_026652277.1, forward strand.
CCATGCCTTCGTGTCCAATACCCCTGATATTAATGACTTCCAAAATTATCACTCCAGAACACAGCTCTTTCCCAAACCCCACACCCACATATCTCAACCCTCTCCTGGACTTTTCCACCTGAATATAACACCTAGTGTCATCAACTCAACACATTCACATTGAATTAATTATCTCCTCCCACTCATACATCTTTACTTCTCTCAAACCTTGCTTCTTTTCTATATACCCTTCCTTGTTAATGGCAACACCATATACTTAGTCTCTAAAGCCAGTAAGTCTTTCAAGTCAACTTCCTGTTTTTCCTTCTCACTTTCATCTACTCCTGTATTAGTGTAGAACCACATCAATGCTACTTCCAGTTTTATCCCTGCACAGGGGCTATCCAAGTGATCTTTCTAAAATTCAAATATGATGTTATTCCAGTGCTTCTAATTATTTAAAGGTTGCCTATAACCTGCAGGATAAAATTAAAATTTCTTAATTTATTATGATGTCTGATTTTTCCTAAACGTTATGCTTCATCTTTCACAACTCACAGACAGGCACTTGTCATTTTGAAAGAGTAAATATTTTCTTTGCTATATGCATAGCATTTTATAGCTCTAAGTTGCCAGAAGTCTCATTGCCTTTTATTCTGCCTAGTGAATTTCTGTTCATTCTCTGGGATGAAACCCAACTCTTTCATTTACTCTTCAGAGTCAGAGGAAAAGAGCTATTACTTCCTCTCCAATGATGCTCTCTCTCTGTCTCTGTTTTTATTTTTCAATCTATCTGTGTCTCTTACACACACAAACACACACACACACACACACACTGTCTCCTTTTCTAAACAGATAGACATGTACATATATATACACACATGTATCTAATATTGCACTAGCAAGCTGTATTACACTAATTTGTTTGTACATCTTTCTCCTCTACTAGTGTCTGGACTTCTCAAGAGCTGAACCAAGTTTATATATATATTTTTTTCTATTGCCTGCTGTATGGCTTAATATGTACCAGTGGCCAAATTAGTATTTGCTGGATGGATGAATGAATGAGTCTCGAAGAAAATATGTATAAACTTAAACATTACAGAACTGTTCATAATAGCAATAAATTGGAAATAGCATACATATTCATCAACAGAAAATGGATACTCAGCAATTGAGTATTATAGAAATAGTGCTACATCTATTAGCATGGGCAAACTTTCAAGTCATAGTATTAGTCAAAACAAAGCAAGTTATAGAAATATAAAACAGGTAGATTGAAAATATACATAATATTCACACCAGTCAAATTTAGGTATTGATAGCATAAGTGTTAACATTTTAATTAACATTATTCTTATACACTTTTGGGTATATTTAAGTATTTCCTAACATAAACCTTTTAAAGGCCTGGACATAAAAATATAACAAAGTGATAATATCAAAGGCTACAGACATAACTTGAAAGGAAGAACCTCACTTCTTCCCAAGCCCATGATATACATGTATGGACCCAAGTAGAATTAAGTTTAAATGATGTACCATTTGACCATCTAAAGTATATTTCCAAGGAAGTCTGTGACTCTCCACAGTGAAGAAAGATCTTTGATCTAAATTGTTCTTTACTGAAGCTTTTTTGGATATTGCTATCAATGCTTGTTTTACTCATGAAAAATCAGAAGTAGTACATATATATGTGTTGAGAGAAGAGCCTCAAAAGAAAAAAAATCAACCTCAGCTAACCATGTACTAATAGCATAGATTGAAAACACTTACAGATGAAAAGATTAAACCCCCCTTTTCAAAAGTCCCTGTAATTAGAACAAGTTGAGGAGAAAAATGCAAGGGTCTCAGTCAAATGAAGAAAAAAAAATTAAACTTTGTGATGGTTCTGAGGTGATCAATCTTGGGAAAATGTTTTTGCTTATTTGAGGCTAATGAGCAAGAAAACATATAAACGTCTGCACATGTTTTTGTACAGTCTATATTACCAAAGTATCCGAAAGTTAAAGACAAAGGCTTTTCATAATAGACAATAAATTTTCATATATTTTCATTTAAAACATGTTGTAATTTTAGTGATAGGCTCACCACACAATAGGATAATGAAGGGAAGGGAAACTACATTCACTTAGTGGCCATTATGTGCTAAGCATGTAATTCTCATGACAGTTTATAAACACTAGTATTACTACCTCCATTTTGCGACAGGTGAAAATAAAGCCCAGAGAGTTAGATGAGATTTTTAAAGTTAAAATTGAATTTAAAACCAAACTCTCCTTACTTTAAAGACCATGTTTCTTTTGATACTACACCCTACTTCATATTTGAGTCCCTTTCCCCACACACCAGGCTTCTATCTTCTCTTGTGGAAAGATAAGGATCTAAAGCTTCATAGTATACTGATTGGTAATGATAACAGGCCTAGAGAATGGGTTACAAACGAGACACAGCTATCTCCCCTCTCTATTAAAACTTTACATAAATGTACAGGTAAGGTATGAAATATGCTTTACTATTAAACACATGTGTAAGCCTCTATTATATGCCAAGCTTAAATGTTCATTTGTTTTTAGAATATAAGTAATAATTACTAAGAAAATAAACTTAAGACCAATATGATAAATATTACAGGTTACTTGTGCAAATAATCTAAGATGTTTACAGCTGTTTGCTGCATTATTCATAACAGTAAAACTCAGGGAACTATCTAAATGTCCAACAGTCAAGAACTGAATAAATAAATTTTAGTATATCCATAGTGCTCAATACTATAGAGTCATTAGAAGTCTGTTTTGGAAGAAAGCATTTTATAAAGAAACAGGTACACAGTGTAGAGCTGCTAAATACAAATAGTATATACAAGGCAAAAGAATTGTTTAAATATTTAGATCTATGTATAAATATAAAACAGTACAAGGTCAAACATCAAACTGTTTACCTTATTTCACTTTGGTTGGGATTAAGGTTCTTTCCCTCCCTCTCTATTGTCCAAGTTTTCTAAGTTTTTGCAGTAAGGATGTATTACTGACACCAAGAAAAATATCAGTAATCAGGCTGCCCTCTCAGGTATTGACAAAGTTCACTGCAGACCAGGGAAGCTTTGCTTACTTAGTAACTTAGGCTTTGGGCATGGGTTGAGAGGGCCAGAATAGCCTGAGGTGGGAAGATGAGGTAGAAAGAGAGAGAGAGGGAGACTGGGATGGTGGATAAAGGCCTGAGAGAAAAAAATCCCTTTCATCTAAGTGCCTCGACCTTCCCTATCTCCCCTCTCAAAGTCAGGTTGTTCCAAAGGAGGGAGAGGCAATAAGGAATTCATCCAGGGAACAACAGAATACACATCTATGAACAAGCGCTGATGTCATCCTGAGAAGTCATACATCTTAAGTATAAAAATAAAGTTTCCATAAAGTTGGTCCCTCATGTGTAAATCACTTCTTAGATTAATTTATTTATGCTTATAATAACTACTCTACTCTGATACTATATTAGTATCAAAAGCAACCATGAAGTATATTCTTTTAGTTATTCTAAGGTGTAGCTTAATAATCAACTGATTTATCATTTCTAAATTGTTTAAATATTCACATGCAATGTCTAACATAGAACACATTAACACATAACACTTATTGAATATCTGCAATATACTGGGCACTGTGCTATGCTCTTTACATGGATTGGCTAGCTTGATTACACTATGCAAAAGGTTTTTTTTTTTTTTGAGAAGCATTAAATATTATTTATTTGGTATTACACATAAACCACACTAAAATGCCTTTCAATAAGTAAAAGGCATCATTTTAGATATGGGAAATTCTACTTAGATCAGCATAGTTAAGATAGAAAATATAAAGTAGACATTGCTATGAAAGGTTACTTTTATTATTATCATTTAAATCACATCAATGAACAGATTGAGATTCAGAGATGAGACCGAGCTCACAATCAGCAAGTCTCAGAGCTGGAATTTAAATCCTGGAATTCCTACTTTAGAAAGGCCTGTGAATTTTCACTACTCTGTACCATGGAAATAATGGCAACTTGTAGGAAGGAGGGAAGGAACTCTTTTTTTTTTTTTTTTCCTTTTTATTTATTAATTTATTTATTATTATTATTTTTTTTAATTATACTTTAGGTTTTAGGGTACATGTGCACAATGTGCAGGTTTGTTACATATGTATCCATGTGCCATGTTGATTTCCTGCACCCATTAACTCGTCATTTAGCATTAGGTATATCTCCTAATGCTGTCCCCGCCTCCCCCCGCCACCCCACAACAGTCTCCGGAATGTGATGTTCCCCTTCCTGTGTCCATGAGTTCTCATTGTTCAATTCCCACCTATGAGTGAGAACATGCGGTGTTTGGTTTTTTGTCCTTGCGATAGTTTACTGAGAATGATGTTTTCCAGTTTCATCCATGTCCCTACAAAGGACACGAACTCATCATTTTTTAAGGCTGCATAGTATTCCATGGTGTATATGTGCCACATTTTCTTAATCCAGTCTATTGTTGTTGGACATTTGGGTTGGTTCCAAGTCTTTGCTATTGTGAATAGTGCCGCAATAAACATACGTGTGCATGTGTCTTTATAGCACCATGATTTATACTCCTTTGGGTATATACCCAATAATGGCAATACCATTCAGGCCATAGGCGTGGGCAAGGACTTCATGTCTAAAACACCAAAAGCCATGGCAACAAAAGCCAAAATTGACAAATGGGATCTCATTAAACTAAAGAGCTTCTGCACAGCAAAAGAAACTACCATCAGAGTGAACAGGCAACCTACAGAATGGGAGAAAATTTTTGCAACCTACTCATCTGACAAAGGGCTAATATCCAGAATCTACAATGAACTCAAACAAATTTACAAGAAAAAAACAAACAACCCCATCAAAAAGTGGGCAAAGGACATGAACAGACACTTCTCAAAAGAAGACATTTATGCAGCCAAAAAACACATGAAGAAATGCTCATCATCACTGGCCATCAGAGAAATGCAAATCAAAACCACAGTGAGATACCATCTCACACCAGTTAGAATGGCCATCATTAAAAAATCAGGAAACAACAGGTGCTGGAGAGAATGTGGAGAAATAGGAACACTTTTACATTGTTGGTGGGACTGTAAACTAGTTCAACCATTGTGGAAGTCAGTGTGGCGATTCCTCAGGGATCTAGAACTAGAAATACCATTTGACCCAGCCATCCCATTATTGGGAGGGAAGGAACTCTTAAGTGGAGTAGCAGAGGTTAGCAAAAGAAGACAAGCTGGACAGTAACAAATAAGAAATGAGATATGGAAAGGACTATAGTATGAGTGAAGCCATGAAATGTGCTGGCATCACTCAGGAAGCACTCAGGGCTGTAAGTGAGCAAGTTGTACTCCCGGGTTGCATGAGCTGTGGGGATGGTGGAGCTATTTCCTTGCCCCACCCCTTGGAACATCTCAATGTCCTGGTCTCCTGAAAATTATGAACCCTGTTTCAAGGAGGAGGAAATACACCCGGGGGAAAACCCTATTGAGCCCTAGGATAATGTTGGATGGGAGTGTTTCTAAGACTTGATAATATGATTGCAGAAGTGGTGAAAGGAAATTAGTTGGTCACTTTGTACTTTATGACAAGTAACTATGAATATTCTGAATTACTAAATTGCTCATTTATCCTGTTTTATATCATGGTATCTGTCATTAAAAGTGTTGCAATAGACACTCTAAAGTTACAACTGTGAAGGTTCATTTGTCACGCTGGAAGGGATGGCTTAGTGGCCAAAAATGCCAGCTTTCACCACCGCGACACTGCATCCAGAGCTTGACATGCAAGTGGCATTGACTCAGCAGCTCATTTCCTGAATATAGTTTCAGAGTTTACTCAGATGGGTGGAGGGTATTGTGGACAATGTCCAAAAAAACTTGCCTATCCTGCCGAATAATGAAGATTCCTAGAATTTTACAGACTTAGGATAGCCTACAGTTTCCTTAAAGCAGATACGAGAAAGCCCAATGATCTCCAACATGATCTTAGAATTGATACTGGCTAGCTTTCCCTTCTTTATCAGTAGCTTGTGCAAAGCTGATTTAGCCTTTCCCTAAACTGCTCCTCCCCTTTCAATCATCCAATACTCTTACTGTGCTTTAGATGTCAGTAATAGTCTCCTTACTCTTTCTTCACCTTTCCCATAATTTCTTTTTTTCTTTTTTCTTTTTTTCTGAGACAGAGTCTTGCTCTGTTGCCCAGGCTGGAGTGCAGTGGTGTGATCTCGGCTCACTGCAACCTCCGCCTCCTGGGTTCAAGTGATTCTCCTGCCTCAGCCTCCTGAGTAGCTGGGATTACAGGCACCCACCACCACACCTAATTTTTGTATTTTTAGTAGAGACAGGGTTTCACCATGCTGGACAGGCTGGTCTGGAACTCCTGACCACAGGTGATCCACCCACTTGAGCCTCCCAAAGTGCTAGGATTACAGGTGTAAGCCACTGCACCCAGCCACCTTTCCCATCATTTCTTAATCTTAACATTTACACCTAAATCACTGCATTCATACACTTAATGATATGAACTACTCTTTCATGAATAAATATTTCACTTTTTATTGCTTTAGCAACTACTTTATGATGACAAAGTGGAATAATTTGGTAGTTCCCAAAAATAATGCTACACTTTGTAAATTCAACAACTAGAATAATTCCATCTTAAAAAAATTAGATTATATTGGCTAAATATGTATCAATTTGAAAAAGTCCTTATTTTAGTTATAATCTCAAAATCAACACAGCTCACATTTACTGGGCAACCACTATGTGTTAGATATTGTTCTAAGCACTTACCTAGCAAGCTTAAAAAAAAAAAAAATACCACGCCTTCACCTGCTGTAGTCTAATGAAGATAACTATAAACAGGTACTATGTGCTATAACCATGGTACATTAAAGTACTCTAGAAACTTGTTAACTCTCTCTGTGAACGCAGAGATTTGGCTTTGGGTAGGGACTTGAAGCTACTTACTTCTAATTGCATAGTGTGACAGGGTCTGATTCTGCAGATCTAAGCTTCTAACTGAGTCTAATTCTCAATTTTGGGTGGCAATTTTAAAAAGGTGAGTGATATATAAGCCAGTAGGTGTAGTACTATGAGAAACTGGAGGGATGACATTAATATTAACATAAGCTAATATTCATGTCTCAGGATCTTCACACAAGATTTCCTCTTTTACTTTTTTCAAGCTCGTGTCAAGATTTCGCCACCACATTCTTCACTCTCATCTCTCAGACACTATCATTCTTTCTGATATATATCACACAATCCTCCTCCTCTACTCTGAGTTCTCCTAGATCAGATTGTTTCCATATATGCTGACATTCTCATTATGTCAGTGATCTAGCCCTCCCCGTTCTGGCTACCTCTGCTTTTAGATCACTATTTCCTTTTTACATACCCACTGCTATTTGTATTTGTTTATTTCCCACACACAATGCATGATATGGTCATTCTGGTAATACTTTATTCCTATTGTCTGGTTATATGGGATTTCTTTTTTATATTCACTCACATTTTTTCTATAATTTATAAATGCCTACATGTTTTATCCCTAACTTCCTCAGGTAATTATTAATTAACTGGAAATGTAGCAATCTTTAGTTATTTCTTATAAATTCTCAATTTTCTTCCCCTGAATTTCCCATTGGCTAAATATTTATTTCTTCAAGAAGACTGCAGAACTATATACAAATCTGTCTTCTACATTCAACATACTTCTGTATTTAGTAAGAGACATTAAAGGTGAAACAAAAAAGCAAGGAACAGGACTTGTTCCCACTGTCTTTGTTTAAAATGTCTTCTAACTAGGATTAGGATGGTGTATGGCCAACTTGGCTACATCTGAAGTAGCTGCTCACCTGACTGGCGCCCTCTGGTGGTAAGAAAATACCCTCAGCGGGATGCTTGTGGGACAGCCTCAACACCCACCACACCTAAGGCTTCAGTACCTCCTGGCTCCTGTCTTGTTTGTTTTATATAGGCTTGAGTCTTCCTTGTCCTTCTCTTCCTTTATTTTCCTTTTCTTTTTCTTTTCCTGTCTTCTTTTTAAATATCTGTAATCAAGTCTGATTTAGGCCTTTACAAAGAAAGCTAGAGAGGATAAACTCAAGGAAGACAACAGTGTTGGCATTATGGCATAAGCTTTGACTTAGTTACAAGAGAATATCAGTGTTTCTGGCAAGTGGATTGTGACCACCCATGTGCCATTTGTCATAATAATAAAACAAACCATGAGTAGGAAGGCATACTGAGAGATTTTCCTCCACTAGAATAAAATATTCATTCAATATAATATTTGATGTTATCTAAGGACAATTGTCAAATATTCTGTACAAGCTGTTAACATTAGTCAAATAATACCTTTTATGGATAATGTGAACTTCATTTGCCTAAGGTTAGAAATGGACAAAGATGAGCATTCAAATTCCTCTTTACTCAACAAATTCTGTATCTTGTGTGTGAACAGAAGTGTCTCTAAAAAGAAATCAGTATAATACTTATCTACATGAAGGTATCAGTGGCTGAAGCAGTATTTCACTTAATGTTGATCTGTGGTCTGAAAAAGTTTACCAACTCTCTAAACATGCCTGACTTCTGTCAACGCAGTTCAAAAATTTGCATTTGATATCACCCAAATGTAATTTTTCAGAAAAACAGGAAATGTGGTTATGTTTATCTGTACCAACTTATTGATTTTTTTTTCTGGGAAAAAGAACATTTCTATTTTTACTCTATGAGGAGCCAACTACTGTTCCTGCAGTCACATATATATTCTGGGTTCCAGAAAAGGGCCTATAGAAGAATCAGATATTTTATTAAATTTGATTGAAACTATGTGTTCAAATACAAAACAAATTAGAGCAAAATCTAGATCCATTAAATGAGATTGCAATATCCCCCTCTCTATTTCTACTTTTACACCTCTAGAGTCAGTTCTTGACACAACTGCAGACATAAGGTCTGATATGTTTTTAAAGGTGTGATCAGTCCTTTAAAACCTAAGTCAGACCACGTTGATCTGCTGTCAGCCATTCTTGGCTTATATCAAAATCCTAACCATGGCCGACAATGTCCTTCATGAGCTAACCCTGGCTACCTTCCCAACAACATTTCCTACTAGTATCCTCATAATTTATTAATATTTAATTAAAAGCAGAGTAATATAATAAGCCGTCAAAGACCTGTGTTCTGGAATACATCAAGCATGCTCCTGCCTAAGGACTTTGGTGTCTGCTGTTCCCTCTGCTCGGAATGCTCTTCCCCCAGGAATGGTTCTTGATTTGTGCCTTTACTTCATACAGATCTGCTTCCGTCGGTATCTCCATGGGAAGCAGAATCCACCCCATATAGTAATGAAATAATTTTTACAGCGATATATTCAGGCTAAGATAAAAACAAAAGCTGTTGCAGCTCTTAGAGATTAGAAACTGGAGGAAGCTTGTACCATTCCTAGGTCTGTAGGGGTGAGGAAATGGTGTTACTGCAGCCCAGTGAGAGCCTTAGCTGTCAGGGAAAGGATGCTGAGCAAAAGCTATCGATGCAGGAGAAAGGAGAAAGACAGTAGAAATGGAAGAGAGTAGAGAAGAAACACCATGACTTAACGTTTCTCTTCTTCTCCTTCAGATATCCTGCTAGTGCCAAACCTTGCTGGGAGCCAGTGTCAGAGGAACATAGGTGAGGCCATCTTCATTAGTCAGCCTCTCAGGGCCAGACCAGGCAGGGAAGGGCAGACATTGGGGCTGGTGGACAAATGAAGAATGGCCAGGACAAGAACTCTACTCAAAAGGTCACCTCCCAAGAAAGATCTTCACCAATCAATCAATCAATCTAAAACAGTATCCCCAAAACACTATTCCTTCATCCAACTTCATTATAGCACTTATCATTATCTGACATTATATTTTACTGTTTATTTGCTCTCTCTCCCACTAAGATGTAAGTTCTACGAGGGCTGACATTTCATCATTTGTATCCATTGCTGTATTCCTAAAATTTAAAATAGATACTGCTGCATAGGAAGGGTCCAATATTTATTGAATGAATGAATAAATTTAGTACTGTCTTTGTTATTCAAAAGTACACGTTTAATTAAAATGAGAGTATATGATAAACTCTCAAATATCTGTAAGTGAATTATCCATACACAAGCCCCATATTCCAGCCTTTTCTATGTTCTAAAATATCTTTCTTGTCAACTTACCCTGTAGGAAAACACAAATAAATTTAAATAAATTTAATCTTATGAAATATAAGTATACATATACATATATTCCATAAAGCTTTCTTTTATATATTTAGCTATGTTGTTTAATTTATTGAAATATTTTGATAATGTTGAAAGGGGATGATTTTTTTGTCAACCAAAATGGGGCAAAATCCAATAAACATTGACAAATAATGCTCTATGAAATCCCACTTATGTTTTCATCTATTTTGCTAATCACTGTAGTGATAAGGAACTTACTATCTCAAGAACTGGTGACTTTGAGGCAGCTTTTATTATTATAAAAGTTTGGGCTTGGGTTTTTTTCTTTATGTTAAAAAAAGAAAGTTGTTGTATCTCTTTAGGTCATGCTTTCTTTCTTCCAGACCAAACATCCTCAGTTCATCAGACCAAATTTCATATGTCATCACTTTTGGAAAGATTCTTATCCTAGATACTCTCCTTCGGACATGGTCTCATCCATCAACTTTTCCCCTAAAGTCTAGACTTCAGAACATAATTCTTCAGCCTGGCTGTGTTTAGGGCAGCATAGTGACTATCTTTTCCCCTCACCTGAACATTCTATGTTCCATGATACGACTTGAAAGTACAAGTTTTATTGTTCTCCATAGCTACAATGTATTATTTACCTGCACCAACCTTTTTCTGTAAATGCTGTTAAACCATGTTTGTCAAAGCAATTAGCAAAGTGCACATTGTTCTTGTGCTTAATCTGTCATCCCAAAAGCTGCTTGGGTTTTCCACAATGAAGTAACAAATGCTAACATAGGCACAATGGACTGATATAATGATTGCCAAGAGACAGAATCCAATCAACAGAAGTTAGTCATACATACAGCTAATTCTCTCAAAAAGCTTTCAAACATGTCAGCATTTAGGGCAGGAAGTATTCTGCTGATGACATTCCAAAAAATAACAGTCACTAAGAACTTACCTGCAGCAACTATGATAATATCTGCCAGCTGCGTATGAATCTTCAATTGTTCTTTGGGGGTATATCTGTGAGCTATTGTCACAGTTGCATCACCTGGAATACAGAAGAATTTCTATCAGTGATTACTGAACTTTTAAAAATTTTACAAATGCTCTAAATCTAGAAGAGTTTCACCTATTTCCTAAGAGTAGAAAGGCTACTTTGACATGACTAAATCACTTTGAACACAAAAGCTAGACAAGAAAACCAAGAGGAACCAAAATATTGTACCCTTCAATTAACTGAAAGGAAAATCAAATGAGACCAAATTAGGGTAAGTGCCGATCATCATAGGAGAGCTGTAAGTAGAGTCCCTGAAACACAGAATTTGAAAATTCTGTGTTGACTGGTTAATACATTAGTATACGGGACACTCATTGTCTTCATAATGACAGGCAAACAAATACTAAAAGCAACAAGATAAGTGAACAAAAAATGGGACAATATATTGTGGGAGCACAACTGAGAGATTAATTCTGTCTTGAGAAGGTGTCTAGGAAGGATTCCTAAAGGAGGAAATACATTTTTTAGGTCTTAATGCATAAGCAGAAGTATTCTAATCAGGTAAGGAAGAAAAAGGCATTCCAAGCTAAAAGAATAGCAGGAAAAAACTAACCAACTTTGAAAGTGGGTATTTAGAAAATAGCAAAATTTTTTTGTCATAGGTTATGGTACATCACAGGAAGTTTTTATATGAAAACCTTAAGGGAGTGATGAATGAACAAGAGAGGCAAGAGATTCCAATATTTAAAGTGTGAGCCATGAAAGGAGAGTGAGGGAAAGTTGGTGATAAAGTGCAGTCTGGTAAGAATATGGCTAAGACTGCATCTTGTCTTCTCCTGGAAGATGTGCAAATGCTACACAGTTAACCAAAACAACAAAAGTTACATGATCACCATTTTTAGAAAAACTGGAAGACCTAATTTCTACAGACTCCAAAAACATGTTAAGAGTTACCAAAAGCAGCAATCAGTAGATACCATACAGGGAGAAAGGCAGCAAAGAAATGCGGAGAATGACAACATGGCCGGCAGCGGCAGATCTCTGAGAATTGACTGCAAAAATACACTTCTATGAAAAGTTTATCCCAAAGTGCAAAAAAATATAGCTTTCCTAATTGGGGCAGTGAGAACAGAAATAAAGGCAGAAAAGCCTTCCGGGACCCAGTATAGTTTAGAGTGGGTGGGAACACACTTACATGGAGGGGCTATTTTAGAAGAAAGCAATCTGACTCTGTGAAAGTAATAAAGGAGTCAGAAAGCTGCACAGGACCTCCTCTAACCCCCAGCAGAAGTGTCCTGTAAACAGTAGATCTAAAAACATCCAACTCATTCAATGATGAGTAATAAAAATGGATGTGACACAGTATCAATAAAAGGATATTATGCAAGGGCAAACCCAGGGGAATTTGGGGAGTGATGAAGCTGTTCTGATTCTAGTGGTGTTAGACTAATTAATTTAATAGATGACTACATGCATTTGTCTAAATTAATGAAACTGCACACCAAGAGTAAATTTTACCATATGCAAATTTTTAAAAATTCAATAGAAAGATATATTTAAAAAGTGTCAGAACCAAGACAAAAGGCAAAACAAAGGCAAAAAAAAATTAAGAACTTACCAATGTTTAATGTACCAATAAACTCAATAAAAAATGTCTTGGAAAAGTTGAACATTATGACCAAATATTATATAAAAATAGTTATTTTTATTTGTTTTTAACTTTTAAGTTCAAGGGTACATGTGCAGGTTTGCTGTATAGGCAAGCTCAAGTCACGAGGGTTTATTGTACAGATTATTTCATCACTTAAGTATGAAGCCTAGTACCCATTAATTAGTTTTCCTAATTCCCTCCCTCCTCCCAACCTCCACCCACCGGTAAGCCTCAGTGTCTGTTGTTCCCCTCTCTGTGTCCATTTGCCCTGATCATTTAGCTCCTACTTATAAGTGACAGTATGCAGTATTTGGATTTCTGTTCCTGTATTAATTTGCTAAAGATAATGGCCTCCAGCTCCATCCATGTTCCTGTAAAGGATGTGATCTCATTCTTTTTTATGGCTGCATAGTATTCCATGGTGTGTGTATGTGCGTGTGTTTGTATGTAGTGTGTGTGTATATACACACACACACACACCACATTTTCTTTAGTCTACCGTTAATGGGCATTTAGGTTGATTTCATGTCTTTGTGACTGTGAATAGTGCTGCAATGAACGTGTGCATGTGTCTATGATAGAACAATTTATATTCCTTTGGGTGTATACCCAGTAATGGGATTGCTGGGTTGAACGGTAGCTCTGTTTTTAGGTCTCTGAGGAATTACCCTGCTGTTTTCCACAATGGTTGAACTAATTTACACTCCCATCAATGGTGTATAAACATTCTTTTTCCTCTGCAACCTCGCCATAATCTGTTATTTTTTGACTTTTTAATAATAGTCATTCTGACTGGTGTGAGATGATGGTATCTCATTGTGTATCTACAAATGATTCATGTAAAAAAATGAGAGTAAAGGACTTTATAGCCAGTCAAATCTGCCTCCAAGATTAAAAGTTGCAAACAATTTTGAAAATGCAAGAATTCAGGAAATATTGTTCCCATACGTCTTTCCTAAGGAACATGCTAAAAGACATAGTTTACTTAATCAAAGTATGTCTGAGGAAACTAGCAAAAGGACTGCGGAAAGTTTTGATTATAATTATAGGACCAAGACTTCAAAAAAGTGTGAGGATTGGGGTGACAAACTGCTATAGCTTGAATGTTTGTCCTCTTCCAAACTCATGTTGAAATGGAATTGCAATTGTAACAATATTAAGAGGTGGAACCTTTAAGAGGTGATTAGGACACCAGTCCTCTGCCCTCATGAATGGATTCATGCTGTTATTGCAGGAGTGGGTTCCTTCTAAATGAACAAGTTCAGCCCACTTCTGTCTTGCTCTTGCCCTTTCTTTCCATTCTGCCTTCCATCATGAGATGATGCAGTAAGAAGGCCCGCACCAGAATGCTGGCACCTTGATCTTGGACTTTCAACCTCTGTAACTGTTCAGAAATAAATTTCTATTCTTTATAAATTACCCAGTCTGTGATATTCTGCTATAGCAGAACAAAACAGACTAAAACACAGACAAATGTAAATGGTCTTTGCTTTTACTATGCAGAAATAATGCAACTACCAAAATTAGAATGAGAAAGGGCAAAGATGAGAAAGTTTGTTGACTGCCTAATATGTAATAATAGGAATCAACAAATGTTTAAAAGCTGACCAACCAGATAATCAAAGTGTAAGAATATTTAAAAGTATAAAGTAAAAAATAAAAAAATATATATTTTTTCAAATAATTTTTACTGGCAAATAGCAGGTTGGAGACAAAAGAAATGGAATGAGGGGAGAAAATAAAATCATTTTATCATTTATTTATTTTACTAGAGTATCAGTAGCCACCCTATAAATAGAGAATTAAGAGTACTATATAATGTTGTAATTATTAAGGTAACGAAAACCTTCTTAAATATTTTTTTAATGCACAAAGAAAAAAACTGTAAAAAATAAAAACAATAAACAGAATAGAAAATGATAGTTTTACCATATATATTTATCATAAAAACAAATATAAATTTCCCTAAGTCATTTATTTAAATGAACAATATTTTCAAATTGACTTACAAAGCAAAATCTAATTATATGTTTGCTAATTCTATACAATATATATTATACACATAAACAAAGTTATTCGGAATTCAGAAATGTTGAAAGCAAACATGTAGCAGGAAAATGCCAAAAAATAATGCTTTCTGTCAAACAAAAATTCAGCACTAAATAAAACAAAGAGGCACACATTATAAAGTAAAAGAGTGATTCAAATAAAGATAGAAAAATAATAAATACATATGAAAAAGAAATAGAATTCCTTTAAGCAGAAATTACAGGAGATATATATAGAAACAAAATATATTGTATTTGTTTAATTTATTTTTGAATAACTTTCTCAGTTCATGACAGATCAAGGATACAGAAAATGTCAATAACTTAACTAATATTATATATATGACTATATAAAACTCAGAAAACAAATAATACATTTTCTTCTCATGTGCAAATGGTATAAACTTGGTTACAAAGAAAATTTTAATACCAAAAAGTAAATAATTAGACTATAATTTTATTTGATTACAACTCAATAAAATTATAATTATTGAAAAAATCGGGAAAAAAAAGATCCTTCATAAGGAGACCCTTTTATCGGAAGTTTTTAAAAATTCTTTTAAATAATTCTTGGGTCAAAATAAAACAAAACAACATTGCAAAAATTTTAGAAAGATTTCTAATGAAAACACTTCATATTAGATCCTATAAAATAAATATAAAGCAATGTTAAAAAAATTGTGGATAAATTATTATATCAATAAAACAGAAATAAGAAAATGAATCATTTAACTTTAGAAATTAAAGAACAATAAACAAATGAAACTAGAAAAAAACCATAAAAGTTAAAATGTATTTGATAAATCTAAAAAATCAGACTACTGTAAGAAACACTGTGATAATTCAATAAATTAATCAAGTAAAGATCAAATATACACAAGTAAATAGCTTTCATATATAACATCTTAGAAAATACATTGTAAGAAGAGGCCCCATTATAATAGCAGTACAAAAGATAAAATACTTAAAATAAGCTTAACAAAAAATGTGCAAAATCTATGTAGTAAAAGAAAATCTCCAGAATAACACCAAAAGATATAAATAAGACTAAGAAACTAGAAAGATAAACTATGCCCTTGGATAGGAATGTTTAATATCATAAAGATTAGAATTCTACCCATATTCATTACAAATATAATCAAAGTCCAATAAAAATGGACTTTTTGGAAGTATGTAATTTGATACTAAGGTTAATATAGAAAAATCAAAGATAATTAGGAAAACTTTGAAAAGGAAGAACAATGAGAGGCAACTAGCAGCCTTTTTTATTTTAGTTAGTACCACCTTCTACCCAGTTATTTACAGTAAAAGTCTAAAAGTCTCCCTTGGTTATTCTCTTTCTTTCACTCACTATAAACCCTCAAGAATGTCGAGTACATATTTACAACCATCCCAAGGTTATCAAATTAGAAAGCACCCACCCATCTCTGTTTTAGTCCTGGCCTCCTACATTTGAAAAGATTCCTTAATACCTTAACAACCCACTCAAGTGTTCTCTAATTCCCAATGAGACCCTCCCAAATCCCTAACAACAACAACAAAAAATCGAAACCAAAATGAAACTGAAACTTCCCATTTCCATCAGTACTGATTATTTCATCAAGAATTTGACAGAGACATGAAATCCAGTGATTTGTACACACATATAAGTAACAATCTGTAAAGTTTCAGGCAAAAGAAAAGTGTATCAGGATAAATTTCAATCTGCATGGAAAACCCTTGTAGGTAATTTCACTCCCATTTCAATACTATCAGGTTAACTTGATATTCCTCAGTGAGTTTGGCTGTTGATGTCCGTGGAAACTATCCAAGTCATATTTGAACTTGATTGATCAGAGTTTATGACTATACCAATACCAAACCATGGAAAGGCATTCAGCCTGTTATTCGGAAGACCTGATGATGAAGAGAGGTGAACCAAACAGCTAAAAGCAAATGTGTTCAAATAATGCCTCAGACTCTTCTGACCTTTGCTGGTGGGCACCTGGATGCCTGTTCCTGGTCCTGACACCTAGCTTTCCTATTAAACCTATTCTTATTTAACTCATCTTCCTTGGCACGTGAAAATTCTTGTCATTCCTATATTCAATTGTTATCGTCCATTAATTTTCTTCAACTAATCCTCTGGCTTGCTTCACCTATTTTTTTTCTGTCTTCTCAGCTTTTTTCCAAGGGCAGCTAGTACCAGCAAGTCGCAGCAGGTACTCAGGAATAATGCATATCTCTGACCTTCAGATGACTTTTTCCCACACTCACAGTTGTATCCTTCTAGAGTGCATATGAGAACACTGTGGGCTAGGGCCTCATTTTCTATCACACAGAACTAGATAAGCAGAGTCTATAAGTAACTATTTTGTGCCTAGTGTTTTATAATGTTTCTAAGACATAGGAAAAATAAAATACAGTTGTCCCTCAGTATCTGTCAGTATCTGAGAGGGACCGGCTCCAGGGCCCCTGCTGCACTAGCAGATACTAAAATCCACAAATGCTCGAGTTTCTGATATAAAATAATATAGTATTTGCATATAATCTATGCATATCCTCCTACATACTTTAAATCATCTTTAGATTACTTATTACTTATCATTTAGGTATAAGTAATACCTAATACAATGTAAATGCTATGTAAATAGTTTTACACTATTTTTATATTATTTTTGTTGTTATTTATATTATTTTTTTCTAAATATTTTTAATCACAGATAGTTGAATCCACAGATCTGGAACCCACAGATACAGAGGGCTTCTGTAGTTAGACTCTATCTTCTAGAATCTTAGAGTTTTCTTAGAAATTAGTAATTAATAGGTAGACAAGATATGTTTTTTATTGCGTAAAAATCTAGATTCAACCAAGAATTATCAACTAGGACCCACCTGAGCAGTTTTCTAGGATATCATTACCTCTGTAGTTTATGCAAAATAACATATTGTAGCAAACAGTTGTTAGTAATTAGCACAGAATGCCAATTTGAAGCAAATAATATTTGCTATTAAAAAAAAACAAAGCTAGAACAAACAGCACAATGTGCTTCATTTGTTAGCATCATTTTTTTTGGTGGCGGGGGGGCAGGGCTTGAAATTACCTTAATGAGGAATTCACTGTTCTTGGACATTTCCGGGCCATTCCCTACCTTCATTTATTCAATAATCAATAAATGATCCTATAAATCCCTTAAACAGGATTCTCTGGTTGTGTCTTGGCCACACCCTTGCAAAACTTGCATATAGTTTTTCAGTGGCTCTCTAGCCTCACTCTGAGCAGAATGAAATAGTTATTTGCTGAGTAAGCTAAAAAACCAGACCCTATGGAATGTTCCTGGTAAGACTGGCAATGAGTAGCACTGTCCAGGTGCCAGCTTTCAACTCTGGATTCTGTGTCTTTTACTCCTATAGTAAGACGTTTCCCTCTGCAACTCTATAGCCATCACTGAAAACATGATTCTTCTGTTTTACTTATAAAAAGATTTCACAAGCATTCTAACTATTGTCTCTGGAAAATAATTCATTTTATTGAAGAATAAAGAACTAAAAATCATGACTAAAAAAAAAAATTTATAGAAAGCATACCAGAATCATGCTAGGCAATGAGAAAACACAATTCTCTATTCTCATATGGAAAGCAGGTACACAAATAAGAATCATAATACAGTGTGCTAGGTTCCATGTTAGAAGGAGGTAGAAGTTACAGTGTTGTCAAGAGCATCATTATTTACTCCATCTGAAAAGGTGAGAAGGGCATGGGGCAGTTGAAGGTGTCAGAGAAGACAGATTATTAATGTGAGTACAAATTTCTTTTGCTTCTGCTTCAATTCCCCTTTAAATATGCTTTTTGTATCCTTTCCCATTGATAAACCACTTTCCAGAAAAATATGAGGAGAGCATATTACTTAGTCTTGACTAAGAAATTTTATGATAAGAGCTAAAGTCTACCTTTTTGCTGCTTCTACCATGATTCTAGATCTGTCTTCAAAAGAAACACAAAATAAGTCTCAACTTCCTTTTCCATGAGGCAAATCTTCAAACACCTGCCTGATCCTGAATCAGCAGGTAAAGCAAAATGGCAAACCAATCTGAGCTAGAACCTCACATGTAGAGTTTTGCTTTGTCACTTTCTCAGGATACGGAAAATCTGAGTCATTCCCAATATACTAGTTCATATCACGGTGTGGTTTAAAGGAGAAATCACTGAGAGAAAATCACAGGAAGGAAAACTCAGTAATCATACACAGAACAGCAATGGTAAAAAAGAAGCCTGAGTTCTGTTTTAGACAAATGAAGCCAAAAGATTCTAGATTTGAATATTTCTTTATCTCTGCAAGCTACTATTGCATCTTTAAGCAATGAATATGTAAATTATAAAAACAAACTAAAAATAATCTTTCTACTGAGAAACTCTATAGACACTAAATGCAATTGTGGTAAGGTAGTCAGGGGCAACCCTAGGTGACATTTGGACAAAAACCTGAAGGAAGTGAGGAAATACATTATGTAAGTAACTTGGGGAAAAAAAGCATTCCAGGAAGAAAGGAAACCAGGTGAAAAGACACTGAGACATAAGCACATAAGACATATTCCAGGAAAGCAGATACGGCTGGGGCAGGGGGCAGTGATGGGGCATGAGAATGGTAGGAAGTGGGTTAGGAGATACAGCCCAGGGACAGATCATATAAGGTCTTGCATATCATGGTAGGGAACCTGGATGTTATTCTGGTGTCATGTTGTCATAGGTGTTACAGGAAGACATGGGTGATCAAGACCTACGATGTGGAAAACAGACTGTGAATGAAAGATGGGACAAGGGTGGATGCAGGGAAACTAGGTTCATAAATATTTCAGTGTTCCAAGTGAGAAATAGAAGTTATCTTAACTAGGATCTTATTAGTCCAGGTGGTGATACGACAGGCATATTTTGCACAGATTGCTAATGTTAGACAAAGGATGTGAGAGAAAGAGAGAAGTCAAGGATTGACTGATAAATCAGAAAAATTGATGGTACCACTCATTAAGATGGTGAAAACTAAGGGGAGTAAAATTAGGAGTGAAGGTTTGCATATAAGATTGAAATGGGTATTAGACATGCAACTGGAGTTCTCAAGTGCATAGTGGTTATACGGTCTAAAGTATACAGGAGATAGAAATTATATTTAAAGCTATAGGGCTGCAAAGGCCCACTGAGGGACGGGCTATGAATAAAAAAGTCCTGGTGTCATTCCAATGTTTCCTTGAGAAATCATTCTCAACACTGACCACACTGGGGTTTTTCCATGGAGCCTTCTAAAATATACTTGCTGACACTCAGGTTCTACTTCTAACGATTCTGATTTAATTTTTATCTGTGTTGGGCATAGGCAGCTCTGTTTTTAAGGCCTCCTGATGATTCTAGTGGGCAGCTAAAGTTGAGAACTGCTGGTTTAAAAGTTGGGAGGAAAAGAATGTCCCAGAAATGGAGAATGAGAAGAAATGTTTAGTGAGGTAAGAGTAATGTTGCCAATGGTAGCTTTAATCTATGCTTAAATGATAAAGGAAATTGCCCTATAAAATGTGGCCCTTTTGTTAACAAGCATTTTATGAATATTATTCAATTTATTTTATAGTTTTCTGTTTATAAAAACCCTCAGGAGAAATACTTTAGTTTTAATATTAGAAAAATGTTTTATTTTTATTGAGCACATGTTTCTTTTTAATCTTAAAGACAATTCATTGGATTACTGTCATTTTTTTTCCCTGCTAACAAGCTCTCAGGATAAAATTAGTGAGCCAATCATAGCACATCTAGTTCAAACTCAATTAAATAAATTCATCAAATGTACATTCAGCACCATTATATAAAATGCAGTATGCTTGACAGTAGGAATATATCCATGCAGACCTAATAATATGCGTATCTTTAGTAAAAGTCTTTGGCTCTATTTTTAGTTCCAGCCCTCTCCTCCCCTTTTTCTTCACTATTCTCATTTGCATTGTGTTTTATACGTTGGTATGTGCTCATGAGGGTGGAATTTTTAGTTTTAAGTTAAGAATAGTAACAAGAAGGTGACTGCCAAGATGGCCAAACAGGAGCAGCTCCAGTCTGCAGCTCCCAGTGAGATCAATGCAGAAGGTGGGTGATTTCTGCATTTCCAACTAAGGTACCTGGCTCATCTTATTGGGACTGGTTAGACAGTGGGTGCAGCCCATGGAGGGCGAGCCGAAGCAGGGTGGGGCATCCCCTCACTCAGGAAGCACAAGGGGTAGACGAATTCCCTCCCCTAGCCAAGGGAAGCCGTGAGAAACTGTGATGTGAGGGATGCTGCATTCCAGCCCAGATACTATGCTTTTCCCACAGTCTTTGCAACCTGCAGACCAGGAGATTCCCTTGGGTGCCTACACCACTAGGGCCCTGGGTTTCAAGCACAAAATTGGGTGGCTGTTTGGGCAGACACCGAGCTAGCTGCAGGAGTTTTTTTCTTATATCCCAGTGTCACTTGGAACATCAGCGAGACAGAACCGTTCACTCTGGGGGGCTGAAGCCAGGGAGCCAAGTGGTCTAGTTCAGCGGATCCCACCCTACAGAGCCCAGCAAGCTAAGATCCACTAGCTTGAAATTCTCACTGCCAGCATAGCAGTCTGAAGTTGACCTGGGATGCTCGAGCTTGTTCGGGGTGGCAGGGGGGGCAGTCCACCACTACTGAGGCTTGAGTAGGCGGTTTTCCCCTCATAGTGTAAACAAAGCCACCAGGAAGTTTGAAGGAGGCAGATCCAACAAAGCTGCTGTAGCCAGACTGTCTCACTAGATTCCTCCTCACTGGGCAAGGCATCTCTGAAAGAAAGGCAGCAGCCCCTGTCAGGGGCTTATAGATAAAACTCTCATTCCCTAGGACAGAGCACCTGGGGGAAGGGGCGGCTGTGGGCACAGCTTCAGCAGACAAACATTCCTGCCTGCCAGCTCTTCAGAGAGCAGTGGATCTCCCAGCACAGCATTCGAGCTCTGCTAAGGGACAGACTGCCTCCTCAAGTGGATCCCTGACCCCCGTGCCTCCTGACTGGGAGACATCTCCCAGCAGGGGTCAATAGACATCTCATACAGGAGAGCTCTGGCTGGCATCTGGCGGGGGCCCCTCTGGGATGAAGCTTCCAGAGGAAAGAACAGGCAGCAATCTTTGCTGTTCCGCAGCCTCCACTGGTGATACCCAGGCAAAGAGGGATTGGAGTGGACCTCCAGCAAACTCCAGCAGACCTGCAGCAGAGGGGCCCGTTAGAAGGAAAACTACCAAACAGAAAGGAGTAGCATCAACATCAACAAAAAGGACATCTACACAAAAACCCCATCCAAAGGACACCAACATCAAAGACCAAAGGTAAATGAATCCACGAAGATGAGGAAAAACCAGCACAAAAAGGCTGAAAATTCCAAAAACCAGAACGCCTCTTCTACTCCAAAGGATCACAATTCCTCACCACCAAGGGAACAAAACTAGATGAAGGATGAGTTTGATGAATTGACAGAAGTAGGCTTCAGAAGGTGAGTAATAACAAACTCTTCTGAGCTAAAGGAGCATGTTCTGACCCAATGCAAGGAAGATAAGAACCTTGAAAAGAGGTTACAGGAATTGCTAACTAGAATAACCAGTTTAGAGACAAACATAAATGACCTGACGGAGCTGAAAAACACGGCACGAGAACTTTGTAAACCATACACAAGAATCAATAGCAGAATTGATCAAGTGGAAGAAAGGATATCAGACACTGAAGATCAACTTAATTAAATAAAGCAAGAAGACAAGATTAGAGAAAAAAGAATGAAAAGGAAGGAACAAAGCCTCCAAGAAATATGGGACTATGTGAAAAGACCAAACCTATGTTTGACTGGTGTACCTAAAAGTGACAGAGAGAATGGAACCAAGTTGGAAAACACTCTTCAGGATATTATCCAGGAGAACTTCCCCAACCTAGCAAGACAAGCCAACATTCAAATTCAGGAAATACAGAGAACACCATAAAGATACTCCACGAGAAGAGCAACACCAAGACACATAACCATCACATTCACCAAGGTTAAAATGAAGGAAAAAATGTTAAGGGCAGACAGAGAGAAAGGTTGGGTTACCTACAAAGGCACAAAAGGAAGCCCATCAGACTAACAACAGATGACTCTGCAGAAACACTACAGTCCAGAAGAGAGTAGGGGCAAATATTCAACATTCTTACAGAAAAAAATTTTCAATCCAGAATTTCATATCCAGCCAAACTAAGCTTCATAAGAGAAGGAGAAATAAAATCCTTTACAGACAAGCAAATGCTGAGAGATTTTGTCACCACCAGGCCTGCCTTACAAGAGCTCCTGAAGAAAGCACTAAATATGGAAAGTAAAACCCAATATCACCCACTGCAAAAACACACCAAATTGTAAAGACCATGGAAACTATTAAGAAACTGCATCAACTAATGGGGCAAAATAACGAGCTAGCATCATTAATGACAGGATCAAATTCACACATAACAATATTAAACTTAAATGTAAACGGGCTAAATGCCCCAATTAAAAGGCAAACACTGGCAAATTGGATAAAGAGTCAAGACCCATCAGTGTGCTGTATTCAGGAGACCCATCTCAAGTGCAAAGATACACATAGTCTCAAAATAAAAGGATGGAAGAATATTTACGAAGCAAATGGAAAGCAAAAAAAAAGCAGGGGTTGCAATCCTAGTCTCTGATAAAACAGAGTTTAAACCAACAAAGATCACAAAAGACAAAGAAGGGCATTACATAATGGCAAAGGGATCAATGAAACAAGAAGAGCTAACTATCCTAAATATATATGCACCCAATACAGGAGCACGCAGATTCATAAGCAAGTTTTTAGAGACCTACAGAGAGAGTTAGACTCCCACACAAAAATAGTGGGAGACTTTACACCACACTGTCAATATTAGACAGATCAATGAGACAAAAAATTAACAAGGATGTTTGGACTTGAACTCAGCTCTGGACCAAGCAGACCTAATAGACGTCTACAAAACTCTCCACCCCAGATCAACAGAATGTACATTCTTCTTGACACCACATCACACTTATTCTAAAATTGAGCACATAATTGGAAGTAAAACACTCCTCAGCAAATATAAAAGAATGGAAATCATAAAAAACTGTATCTCAGACCCCAGTGCAATCAAATTAGAACTCAGGATTAAGAAACTCACTCAAAAACATACAACTACATGAAAACTGAACAATCTGCTCCTGGATGACTACTGGGTAAATAACGAAATTAAGGCAGAAATAAATAAGTTATTTGAAATCAATGAGAACAAAGACACAATGTACCAGAGTCTCTGGGACACAACTAATGCGGTCTTTAGAGAAAAATTTATAGCACTAAATGCCCACAGAAGAAGGCGGGACAGATCTAAAATCGACACCCTAACATCACAATTAAAATAACTAGAGAAGCAACAATAAACAAATTCAAAAGCTAGCAGAAGACAAGAAATAACTAAGATCAGAGCAGAACTGAAGGAGAAAGAGACAAAAAATGCTTCAAAAAATCAAAGAATGCAGGGGATGTTTTATTTATTTTTTTAAGATTAACAAAATAGATTGACCACTAGCCAGACTAATAAAGAAGCAAAGAGAGAAGAATCAAATAGATACAACAAAAAATGATAAAGGGGATATCACCACTGACCTCACAGAAATAGAAACTAGCAGAAGAATATACTATAAAAACCTCTACACAAATAAGCTAGAAAAATCTAGAAGAAATGGATACATTCCTGGACACATACACCCTCCCAACACTAAACCAGGAAGAAGCCAAATCCCTGAATAGACCAATAACGAGTCCTGAAACTGATGCAGTAATTAATAGCGTACCAACCAAAAAAAAAAAAAAAAAAAGGACCAGATGGATTCATAGTCGAATTCTACCATAAGTACAAAGAGGAGCTGGTATCATTCCTTCTGAAACTATTCCACACAATAGAAAAAGAGGGACTCTTCCCTAACTCATTTTATGAGGCCAGCATCATCCTGATACCAAAACCTGGCAGAGACACAACAAAAAAAGAAAATTTCAGGCCAACATCCCTGATTAACATCAAAGTGAAAGTCCTCAGTAAAATACTGGCAAACAAAATCCAGCAGCACATGAAAAATCTTATCCAGCATAATCAAGTTGGCTTCATCCCTGGGATGCAAGGCTGATTCAATATATGCAAATCAACAAACAGAATCCATCACATAAACAGAACCAAAGACAAAAACCACATGATTATCTCAATAGATGCAGAAAAGGCCTTCAATAAAATTCAACACCCCTTCATGCTAAACACTCTCAATAAACTAAATATTGATGGAACGTATCTCAAAATAATAAGAGCTATTTATGACAAACCCATAGCCAATATCATAGTGATTGGGCAAAAGTTGGAAATCTTCCCCTTGAAAACCGGCACAAGACAAGGATCCCCTCCTCTCACCATTCCTATTCAATATAATATTGCAAGTCCTGGCCAGGGCAATCAGGCAAGAGAAAAAAATAAAGGGTACTCGAATAGGAAGAGAGGAAGTCAAATTGTCTCTGCTTGCAGATGACATGATTGTATATTTAGAAAACCCTGTCACCACAGACCAAAGTCTCCTTAAGCTGATGAGCAACTTCAGCAAAGTCTCAGGACACAGAATCAATGTGGAAAAATAACAAGCATTCCTATACACCAATAACAGAAAAACAGCCAAATCATGAGTGAACTCCCATTGACAACTGCTTCAAAGAGAATAAAATACCTAGGAATACAACTTAAAGGGATATGAAGGACCTCTTCAAGGAGAACTACAAACCACTGCTCAAGGAAATAAGAGAGGACACAAACAAATGGAAAAATATTCCATGCTCATGGACAGGAAGAATCAATATCATGAAAATGGACATACTGCCCAAAGTAATTTAAAGAGTCAATGCTATCCCCATCAAGCTACCACTGACTTTCTTCACAAAATTAGAAAAAAATATATTTCATATGGAACCAACAAAAAGCCCGTATAGCGAAGACAATCCTAAACAAAAAGAACAAAGCTAGAGGCATCATGCTACCTGTCTTCAAACTATACTACAAGGCTGCAGTAATCAAAACAGCATGGTACTGGTACCAAAACAGATATATGGACCAATGGAATAGAACAGAGGCCTCAGAAATACCACAACATATCTACAACCATCTGATCTATGACAAACCTGACACAAAAAAAGTAATGGGGAAAGGATTCCCTATTTAATCAATGGTGTTGGGAAAACTGGCTAGCCATATGCAGAACACTGAAACTGGAACCTTTCCTTACATCTCATACAAAAATTAACTCAAGATGGATTAAAGAATTCTACCAGAGGTACAAGGAGGAACTGGTACCATTCCTTCTGAAACTATTCCAATCAATAGAAAAAGAGGGAATCCTCCCTAACTCATTTTATGAGGCCAGCATCATCCTAATACCAAAGCCTGGCAGAGACACAACCAAAAAAGAGAATTTTAGATCAATATCCTTGATGAACATTGATGCAGAAATCCTCAATAAAATACTGGCAAACCGAATCCAGCAGCACATCAAAAAGCTTATCCACCATGATCAAGTGGGCTTCATCCCTGGCATGCAAGGCTGGTTCCACATACGCAAATCAATATATGTAATCCAGCATATAAACACAACCAAAGACACATGATTATCTCAATAGATGCAGAAAAGGCCTTTAACAAAATTCAACAAGGCTTCATGCTAAAAACTCTCAATAAATTAGGTATTGATGGGACGTATCTCAAAATAATAAGAGCTATCTATGACAAACCCACAGCCAATATCATACTGAATGGGCAAAAACTGGAAGCATTCCCTTTGAAAACTGGCACAAGACAGGGATGCCCTCTCTCACCACTCCTATTCAACATAGTGTTGGAAGTTCTGGCTAGGGCAATTAGGCAGGAGAAGGAAATAAAGGGTATTCAATTAGGAAAAGAGGAAGTCAAATTGTCCCTGTTTACAGATGACATGATTGTATATCTAGAAAACCCCATTGTCTCAGCCCAAAATCTCCTTAAGCTGATAAGCAACTTCAGCAAAGTCTCAGGATACAAAATCAATGTACAAAAATCACAAGCATTCTTATACACCAATAACAGACAAACAGAAAGCCAAATCATGAGTGAACTCTCATTCACAATTGCTTCAAAGAGAAGAAAATACCTAGGAATCCAACTTACAAGGGATGTGAAGGACCCCTTCAAGGAACTACAAACCACTGCTCAATTAAATAAAAGAAGATACAAACAAATGGAAGAACATTCCATGCTCATGGGTTGGAAGAATCAATATTGTGAAAATGGCCATACTGCCCAAGGTAATTTATAGATTCAATGCCATCCCCATCAAGCTACCAATGACTTTCTTCACAGAATTGGAAAAAAACTAGTTTAAAGTTCACATGGAACCAAAAAAAAGCCCGCATCGCCAAGTCAATCCTAAGCCAAAAGAACAAAGCTGGAGGCATCACGCTGACTTCAAACGATACTACAAGGCTACAGTAACCAAAACAGCATGGTACTGGTACCACAACAGAGACATAGATCAATGGAACAGACCGGAGCCCTCAGAAATAATGCCGCATATCTACAACTATCTGATCTTTGACAAACCTGACAAAAACAAGCAATGGGGAAAAGAGTCTCTATTTAATAAATGATGCTGGGAAAACTGGCTAGCCATATGTAGAAAGCTGAAACTGGATCCCTTCCTTACACCTTATACAAAAATTAATTCAATATGGATTAAAGACTTAAAGGTTAGACCTAAAACCATAAAAACCCTAGAAGAAAACCTAGGAATTACCATTCAGGACATAGGCATGGGCAAGGACTTCATGTCTAAAACACCAAAAGCAATGGCAACAAAAGCCAAAATTGACAAATGGGATCTAATTAAACTAAAGGGCTTCTGCACAGCAAAAGAAACTACCATCAGAGTGAACAGGCACCTATAAAATGGGAGAAAATTTTCACAACCTAATCATCTGACAAAGGGCTAATATCCGGAATCTACAATGAACTCAAACAAATGTACAAGAAAAAAACAAACGACCCCATCAAAAAGTGGGCGAAGGATATGAACAGACACTTCTCAAAAGAAGACATTCATGCAGCCAAAAAACACATGAAAAAATGCTCATCATCACTGGCCATCAGAGAAATGTAAATCAAAACCACAATGAGATACCATCTGACACCAGTTAGAACAGCGATCATTAAAAAGTCACGAAACAACAGGTGCTGGAGAGGATGTGGAGAAATAGGAACACTTTTACATTGTTGGTGGGACTGTAAACTAGTTCAACCACTGTGGAATTCAGTGTGGTGATTCCTCAGGGATCTAGAACTAGAAATACCATTTGACCCAGCCATCCCATTACTGGGTATATACCCAAAGGATTATAAATCATGCTGCTATAAAGACACATGCACACGTATGTTTATTGTGGCACTACTCACAATAGCAAAGACTTGGAACCAACCCAAATGTCCAACAACAATAGACTGGATTAAGAAAATGTGGCACATATACACCACGGAATACAATGCAGACATAAAAAATGATGAGTTCATGTCCTTTGTAGGGACATGGATGAAACTGGAAATCATCATTCTCAGTAACCTATCTATCACAAGGACAAAAAACCAAACACCGCATGTTCTCACTCATAGGTGGGAATTGAACAATGAGAACACATGGACACAGGAAGGGGAACATCACACACCAGGGACTGTTGTGGGGTGGGGGGAGGGGGGAGGGACAGCATTAGGAGATATACCTAATGCTAAATGATGAGTTAATGGGTGCAGCAAAACAACATGGCACATGGATACATACGTAACAAACCTGCACATTGTGCACATGTACCCTAAAACTTAAAGTATAATAATAATAAAATAAAATAAATAAAAAAAGACTTAAACAAAAGGCCTAAAACCATAAAAGCCCTCGAAGAAAACCTAGGAAATACCATTCAGGAGATAGGCATGGGCAATATCTTCGTGACTGAAACATCAAAAGCAATGGCAACAAAAGCCAAAATTGACAAATGGGATCTAATTAAACTAAAGAGCTTCTGCACAGCAAAAGAAACTGTCATCAGAGTGAACAGGCAACCTACAGAATGGGAGGAAAAGTTTGCAATCTATCCACCTGGCAAAGGGCTAATATCCAGAATCTACAAGAAACTTAAACAAATTTACAAGAAAGGAAAAACAAGCCCATCAAAAAGTAGGTGAAGGATATGAACAGACACTTCTTAAAAGAAGACATTTATGCAGCCAACAAACATATCTAGAAAAGCTCATCATCACTGGTAATTAGAGAAATGCAAATCAAAACCACAATGAGATACCAATCTCATGCCAGTTAGAATGGCAATCATCAAAAAGTCAGGAAACAACAGATGCTGGAGAGGATGTGGAGAAATAGGAATGCTTTTACACTGTTGGTGGGAGTGCAAATTAGTTCAACCATTGTGGAAGACAGTGTGGCAATTCCTCAAAGATCTAGGACCAGAAATACCATTTGACCCAGCAATCCCATTACTGGGTATATACACAAAGAATAATAAATCATTCTATTATAAAGACACATGCACACATAGGTTTATTGCAGCACTATTCACAATAGCAAAGACTTGGAACCCACCCAAATGCCCATCAATGATATACTGGATTAAGAAAATGTGGCACATATACACCATGGAATACTATGCCCCCATAAAAAAGAATGAGTTCATGCTCTTTGCAGGGACATGGATGAAGCTAGAAACCATCATTCTCAGTAAACCAACACAGGAACAGAAAGCCAAACACCGCATGTTCCCACTCGTAAGTGGGAGCTGAACAATGAGAACACATGGACACAGGGAGGGGAACATCACGCACACCTGGGCCTGTTGGGTGGTGGGGAGCAAGGGGAAGGATAACATTAGGAGAAATACCTACGGTAGATGACAGGTTGATGGGTGCAGCAAACCACCATGGCACATGTATACCTATGTAACAAACCTGCACGTTCTGCACATGTATCCCAGAACTTAAACGTTTTTCTTGTTTTGTTTTGTTTTTTATTTTTTAACCAGTCAGGCTTTTGGCCTCACTCACCCTGTGCAAACTGGTAAAAGGTCTAGGATTTTTGAGCTGTCCTTGCCCCAACTTGTTTTGTTTTGATACATGTTTTCTAATAATCCAGTTTGTCTCTTCCCACCTGCAGGCCATCAAACTCCAAACGGTCACGCAACTGGAGCCTCAGACAACGGCCCCTTCTGCTGGGGACCCTTAGATAGGCTTCTGAGGGAGACTGGACTGACATTTCCCCAAAACAGCACCCCCTGTCAGCAGCAAGCAGTTAAGATTGGTCTTTGTCCTTATCACTATCCTTATTCTAATGGCAGTTAGATGTACTTCTTTAGAGGGCGAAATGAGACAGCCAAGCAAAAAGGGCTCCTTGGAGAACCTCTGACTGGGCGGCGCTCTGAGAGAATGGGTTGGAGCCATGGAAATTCATGCCATTTACCATGGTAGAAGCCTGGCCTCTCCTGTTCCTGGGTGGTAATCTGGGATTCAATTGCTGAGATTTGGGCCTGTTAACCGGAATCCTTCTCACTTTGCTGAGTTTTTCCTTTTCACCTAATAAATTCCATTTTTCTCACCCTTTTATGTGTCCACAAACCTAATTTTTCCTGGTCATGTGACAAGAACTTGGCTTTTAGCTGAACTAAGAAAAATATCCTACAATACTATGAGGTCATGAAGAGAGGAATTGAAAGAAAAAGATTTGGACTTCACTCTCCATTTAAAATAAGCTTTACTGTTCTTTTCAACAGTGTGATAGTCCCAGTTGTCTGATAATAATATGTAATTTCCAAGTGCAGTGCTGTGCAGATACTAAATGGCTGAATTTAGAAGACACTGAAAATGAAACAGTGCTCCTATTATTCAATTTAGAAAATGAGAATAGAACTATCATTTGCTCTTTTCTACAGTCTTCCACTACTCAAATTCAAATATGTAATTCAGTAAAGTCTAATCAATGTAGAGACATCACAAAACATAATATCCCCAACATCTTTTCCTTCTAAGCTGGGGGTAGTGGGATGAGAGTGGCAGAGACTAAATACCTGCCATCCTCTGCCCCAGTTAGACAATGGTTCCTTCCCCAGAGGCAGCAAACATCCCAAGCCACTCCACTGCCAATAAGACTAAGAGTGTCAGTCTCATTGGTGTGATCACTTTGCATGACTCCTGCATTCCTAGGCGTTTCTATTTGGCTCCTCTCTTTGAAACCTAAAAGAGCTTGGCTCAACCTGCCACCAGGCTGAGCTTAATCACACATACCACTCACATCACGTTGCACTGCCTCAAGCATCCACTACTGTGTTATTATGTCCTGTAGGTGGGAGATAAAACTTTCAGGCTGTCAAAAAAAAAAAAAAAAAAAGTTCTTTTTCACAACTGAGGTTAATTCTCACAAAGGGAAGGCATTCAACAGGCAACAATTATTGTCATTTTCCATTTAGATAGGGTGCCTCTGGAAGAAAAACTACCTGAGATACAGTAAGTTGCTGCAGCAGCACAGCTTAAGTGTGAAAACTGAATGCCAATGCAGAGGCAGTGCCTTCAGAAAACACCCACTGTAAAGATCAATCCTGATGATTCAGACTGTCAACTTCTGGAGAGACAGGACTAAGTCTTTTTCTGTGGGATGCAGTTGTATCCCACAGTGTTTCCCAGAGAATAAGTACTAGATGAGTATTGGCTGAATGAAATCAAGAAAAACAGCAGACCCACTGGACTCTAAGCAAAACCAGCTGGTTGCTGGCCCTGTCAAAATACTTTTTAAAAATGAGCCAGCATCAATATTACTCCAATGATGCCAGAACCTTTTAGTCAAAGGAGCAGCATACAACTCCATGTTGTGGCTGATTTGGGAAATCTCACCTAATTAGAAGAGATGTCCTACTTAGAAATAAAAGTATGCTGAGAGAAACTTACTCTAAGAATATGAGGCTGGGTGCAGTGGCTCACATCTGTAATCTCAACATTTTGAGAGGTTGAGGCAGGCAGATTGCTTGAGCTCAGGAGTTCGAGACCAGCCTGGGCAACATAAGGAGACCCCATCTATACAAAAAATTATCTGGGTGTGGTGCTGTGTGCCTGTGGTCCCAACGACCATGCTCCTAACAGGAGGTTCACTTATGTCCAGGAAGTTGAGGCTGCAGTGAGCCGTGATCATGCCACTAAGCTTCAGTCTGGGTGACAGAGTGAGGCCTTGTCTCAAAAATAAAAATTCAAAATTAAAATAAAAGAATTTGAAATAAAATCTGATTCTATATCCTCTTATGACAGTTAGTAACCGTAATGCCTTAGTCATTATGACACTTTGTAATCTTGAAGGAAAAAAAAAAATCTTTTAGAGAAATTAGAAACTTTCTTACTTTCTCATTGTAAATCTAAACATAAAGATACTATGCTAAAACCAATGGTATTCAGTTTTCATTCTGAAAGAAAGTGAAACTGGTAGATGACTACATACAAAGAAGTAAAAAAAAAATGTAACTGGGCAGCTTAACTTAAAAATGCATTTTCAACTTTTTTTTCTTTCTCTTGGGTTTCAAGGTACAACCTTGAGGCAAATTGCAGAAGACTTTCCTTAGCCTTAAAAAAGACTCCACATCTCTCTCTTTCTCACAGTATATACTCCCTTCATATCTATCTAACCGTATGCTAGTATCTAATTATGTGCCTTCTCAGAAGTTCCAGGAGCTAATCTTGAGACAGACAGACCAAGTCTGGAGACCCAGCCACAAAATTTCAGAGATTACTTCAAGGCCGCTAGTTAACAACCCAGCCATTGTTGAGATGACATCAGCCCACACTCCAACTGGACTGGGACCCAAGTTAGCCACCAGAATAAGACACACATTTACTCTGCCCAATTCTTGCATGCCTCCTTTATCAAGTTTTCCCTTTTTAAACCTCTGCCTTCCACCACCACCCCGCCCCAAATCAGAGCAGTTACTTTGGATAGGAATCTGGCTGCTTCCCTTTTTTTTTTTTTACTAGTTTTGGTTAATAAAGTTACTGTCTTTCTAGCAGGCCTTGCTCTTGTTGGACTATACAAGCAGAGAGCATCTGGACTCGTGTTTGGTTACAAATATACAATGATCTACAGGTGGTCACAATGGTACTCAAACATTCTAATAATTAGTGGAGCTCATTCTCTTCAAGTCACCTCAATCAGCCATGGGTTTTGAGAAGCACATAGAATGTTTATTTAGGGATGCCAAATTTTATTTTGTGCCACTGACTATTTAAAATTTAAATTACCCATACTTGTATATCATATCCCCTTACTCCCCCATCACCACCACCAGGACTATAGCTCTGGGAGGACAAGAACCATCTCTCACCTATTTTCTATAAACTACATAGCAGCTAAAGTGCCACAACCTCTGCAAAGCCTTCTGTGATGGTCTGTTCTCACCAGAAGGTAACTCCTTCCTTGCTTCCTTGTTGTATTGAGTGTCAGCACTACCCCTTTACTTTAAGATTTTAGCACATTCTCACTCCTCTAAATATTTCAAGCCCTTGGGGAATTAAAAAAAATACTCAAAAAACAGCTAGGATCCACGTCCTTAATAACAAAACTAAAAGCTAGCCATAGGTAGACACATATTAATCAAGCTAAATTACAGTATGATAATTTTTCTTCCAGTATAATTATCTTCGGCTTTAAGACAAAAATGAATCATTAGGGTTCTGCATGTCTTCTGGCAAAGAAATAAATACACAGCGTGAGCTGAATGCTCAACATTGTGAGTGTCATTAGAACAAGTTCTATAGATATGCATTTGCCGAGTTAATCCTCCTTCATTATCTTCATTAGCTAACAATGCACATGGAGTCACTGCCCATAATTATTGCCCTAACAGACATGCATGTTTGAAATATTAACTTTCCCACAGACTCCAAACCTTCAGTAAGCAGCTCTCAATGATTCATTATATTAATAATACATGTCATCATACTCCTCTTAAATATGCATGAGATTAAAAACCACCCATGTTGCAAATCTTCCAATATCATTTTTAGTATAATTTGTTACCTTTTAGATACTGTAATTCTAACGGCACCCAGGTACCACTATAATAAAGGTAAGTTTAATTATCTGGCTTCTAAGTAACCAGTATTATAACTTATTCCACTTCTATTCCATTTTAACATGCATTCAAATGAGAACATTTCATAATACAAAGTATAATACTTTTTAAAGTATATATGTTTTTATCCTATAATTCTTTCCCCAGAGGTCACTGCCACCATCAATTTGTGTTTATCTTTCTCATGCTTCCTTTACTGCTTTTACTGCATATGTATGCATCTATAAATAAATCATACATGATAAAAAATAAAGTAATATGTTTAATTCACAGGATAACCTAGTTTAAAATTGCATATAAAAGAGGTAAATTAATTTTGATAGGTATTTTATAGACAAATATATAATTCAAGATTGAAACTTATCAAGAAATTAGCATGGAATATATTGATACCTATTAAAAATACATTGTAAAGAACTATTTGGAGAATTATGATGTCCTATTTCTAATCAAATACTTTATAAACTTTTATAAATTCTGAGTTTATTCAAATTTTTACAGAAAAGATCAGATATGATCCAAAAAATGCAAAAACAAAATCCACCAGAAGAAAATAAAATTCAAATAAAGGTAAAAATCACATCATTAATCTCAGATCACATTACTTCACACATGATAGAAGGGCTACAGATTATTATTGACTTAAGTGTAATAATGCCACAGCTACATGCACCAATAGCTTTACTTAACTTATTATATGGTAGGCACAGTAATTAGTGATTTACATTAATATTTCATTTACTTTTCACAATAACCAAGTTGAGGAGATACTAATATTATTGACATTTTACAGATGAGGAAAGTGGAGGCCTACACAGATTAAATGACTTGCCCAAGGTCACAGGGCTTGGTAAGGGAGGGGGCCTGACTCCATGTCTATCCTCTTAACCATAAAGTCAAAACCCAGCTCCCCAGAATGCCGGTTTCCTTGCATGGCCTTAGATGAGTCCTCTGAAGTCTCCAAAGTTCATTTCCTTTAGCTGTAAAATGGGAATAACATTAATATATGCTAGGATTACTGAGAATTAATTAGGATGGTTTAAGAGAAAGTACTGAGCAAATCACGGCGCAATACACTGTTGCTTGTTATGTTATAGATAAAAACAACGTTGCAAATGAAAAAAAAAAACCCTGCAAATTGGCTCTTGGTCAAAATTTTCCAAGAAGAAATAGTATACTTAGGTAAACATTACTGATTGTTTTATCTTGTGATATGGCTGGAACAGGAATCTCACCCAAATCTCAATTTCAATTGTAATCCCCAGTGTTGGAGGTGGGACCTGGTGGGAGGTAACTGGATCATGGGAGCACTTTCTCGTGATTTAACACCATCTCCCTTGGTGCTATTGTTGCAACAGTGAGTTCTCATGATATCTGGTTGTTTAAAAGTGTATGGCACCTCCCCGGTCTCTTCTTCCTGCTCCAGCCATGAGAAACGCTGGCTCCCCCTTTGCCTTCTGCCACAATTATACATTTCCTGAGGCCTTCGTAAAGGCCTAGTAGATGCCTCCATGCTTCTGGTACAGCCCACAGAACTGTGAGCAAATTAAGCCTCTTTTCTTTAGAAATTACCCCGTCTTACGTATTTCTTTACAGCAATGAGAGAACAGACTAATACACCTTGCTTAGGTAAGACACAGAAATTATTACATAAAGGCAAATAAGAATCACTATATTTACAGAGGGAGAGAGAAAGAGATAAGCAGCAATAGACTAAGCTAGAAGTGAACAGTGAAACTAGGAATGCAACTTTGGAGATGGGTACCATGAAAACTCTCATACCACTGGATTTGGGCTAAGAGGTCTTTAAAACTAAGGCTTTTTAAAGTTATCTGGAGTCATTATCAAGTCTTAATTTACGGTGATTCACATATATATGTATTGATTTCTGGCAATATTTAATTCTTTAGGCAAAGAAAGGGAAAATAATATTCAAAAGTGTCATAATTCATCATTTTAGATAAGTTAATACTGGGATTATTTTTCCACAGAGCTTTGTGTTTTAAAAATTATGTCATAAGTATCATGTCAATCAAGATCCTAAAACAAGTATTATTGAAAGTTTGAGATCAGGAAACTTGAATTCAACAAGGTTAATAATAAATCTATATATCTATATATGCTGTGTGTGTGCATCCATGTGTGCATGTGTGCATGTGCTGTACATGATGAGCACATAGGTATCTATCATTCTGGTTAAATATTAGAAAGCAAGCAGAAAAGTAGCCCATCCTCTTCTTTGGAATTAGAGAAACCAATGAAGTACTGCATCAAAAATTAGGGGGAGAAAGATTAGAAGTAATAAATGGTAAAGAAAGTACAAAACATCTCTAACACATAGATAGACCAATAACCACTTCTATTAAGAACATGAAAACTTGGTGTTTTACCTAGATTAGAACAAGATGCAGAATTATCAGACAGTGATAAGCTGAATAACCCTTGTGCCCTCCTCCCACAGCACTGGCTCAGACAACCACAAGCAATGCCCCATCACCCCGTTGCTGGATTTCCTTTTCATTCCATCCCCATTTCCATCTCTGTGGTGGTTCAGCAAGGCTGGTGGGAAAAATTTTAGTTTTAATAGCCACAAACCTTCTTGGAAGGTCTGAGGGTTTGCATAACTTCAGTAATAAATCTGTCTGAAGGCAGCCTAGTCCCCTTACCTTTAGTTAAATAAACTAGAGTAGAAACAAAGGAATGTGGAGAGTTTACCTAACTGGCTTGTTTACTCGTGTGGTCTTAAGACTGGGTGCTTAATTGCTTTCTACTTGGGAAGTCCACAATGTCAATTACACTCTAGTGGTGTTGACCCAAGCCTTTGTCAATTAATCTTTACTGAATAAATGTAAGTCTTGCTGACTGATTGAGACCATAGTCACAACTGTTTACAGCTCTCTGCGTGGAGTCTGTAAGTGGCCCAGATGCTCAGCTGGACTGGTAAAGCAGAATATCTGTGTGTCAGTGTACTTTATTCATCCACCATTGGGTCAGGGTCTGTGGGACAGACCCTTGCACATTTCTGGGGAGCTATTCTGTATCTATTAGACTGCTGAAGAAACCAAGGTCTTGGGATGATGTTCAGATGACCAACACCTGGAATGGCTGCATGTTCTCTAAGGCTAACACATCTTCCTGGGCTTTGTCAGTGACTTGGAGTGTCACTACTACTTATGGGACAATGACTATTTGTTTAACCTATATAATCAGATAACAACTCTAAGCCTCAGCTTTCTTGTCTGTAAAATAAACTAACTAGCTGATTTCTAAAGTGCTAAGACCTTGCCACTATAGGAATTCTACATCCAAGAGATGTCTTGTTTTCTATTTCCTGAGGCATGTGAATTTTTTGTATCTAGTAGCTTTGCACCTTTCTTAATGTCTGATCGTTAATTATTTAAACAAAGTACATATAGCCAAAAGAAAAAAAATAGAGAAAAAGGCCACATATTTTCAGTAATTCCTACAGTCACTTTCAAGTATCTCACATCACTAAATGAGGAATAAAGGAGACTTTGAACTGCATAAACCCACAAATATAATAAGCTGCATTATCAAAAGTGTTTACTTGATGCTATAAGAAGTAAGAACACTGCGAGAGAGTGTAGAATCTGCAAGGTTCTACCTACCTCCTGGCCGTTCATGCTCTCCATCAGTGTGTAAAAGCATGGCAATAGGCATCCCTACGTTCTTGGATCTTCCAGCCACAACCACATTTTTTCCAAATGTTTGAATTCCTTAAAATACAGAGTTCTATTTAAATGCAGAATTGACAACAAGAAGTAAATTAAACATTTGTACAGCCAACTGAAACATTCTTTTAAAAATTTCTAATTAAATCTGAATTATTATGTGGCTTATCTATAATATGAGCACATTCATTATTTATAAATAATTCATTTTATGCTTCTTTGATTTGTCACTTCTTCTCTGATTATGTCCTCATTAAAAACCACAGACATTCTTAAGTTGACATTAAGTTACTTTTAAACATTGAGATTCACATTAAGAGTTAGAAGAGTAGAGTCTTAACATATATTAACTGCTAATTATAAAATAAGCAAAGTACAACAATGTCGAACTTAATTGGCAATCAAATTTTGAGCAATGCTGGAACAAAACAAGTGAGAAAAGAGGCATTTTTTCACAAAGCTCATGCATTTTACTCCATAGGAAAGAAGCACTAAACTTACAGACTTAGAAATATGTAAAAAAATAAAGCCTGTAGAACCTTCTACTTCTTTGGGACTCAGTTTCTTCATAAGTAAAGCAAAGAAGTTAGAACTAAGGATTTTCCAATACTAACACTGTAGGAGTATGACTCTAGGATCTGTTTTCCCTTGGAAGTTTTTCTTTCTCAGAAAACAGATTAGAAAGGAGAAAATGCTGCCAAAAATAGAAGTAACAGTGATGGAGGTAGGAAAATCATCAATATATAAGGCGATTTGGGGTTAATTAACGTAGAGGTAAACATCTGTATACATTGTAAGAGTCTGTGAGAGCATTACCATATCCAGTACAGTACAGGGGTAAATGTTTAAAGTGAAAACCCAAGCCAATAGAAAT
Source organism: Hylobates moloch (assembly GCF_009828535.3). NCBI lineage: Eukaryota > Metazoa > Chordata > Mammalia > Primates > Hylobatidae > Hylobates > Hylobates moloch. Next base: position 58,421,564 of record NW_026652277.1, read on the forward strand.
GATAACTATGTGATCAGCACATATTTTTTAAGGTACAGAAAAATATATTTTAGAAAAGTTTTCATCAAAATGCATGAAGTTTATATTTTAAAAGTAGACACATATACCACTATTATGTGGAAAATTCCCTTCCTATAAGTTGGAACTGCAGTTATCTATAACCTGGCTAATGTTCTTCATTTCATTTTATTTTGGATTTTTTTGTTTGTTTGTTTTGTTTGTTTTGTTTTTGAGACAGAGTCTTGCTCTGTCGCCCAGGCTGAAGTGCAGTGGCATGATCTCGGCTCACTGCAAGCTCCGCCTCCCAGGTTCATGCCATTCTCCTTCCTCAGCCTCCCAAGTAGCTGGGACTACAGGTGCCCGCCACCACGCCTGGCTAAATTTTTATATTTTTAGTAGAGACAGGGTTTTACCATGTTAGCCAGGATTGGATTGTGTTTTCACTTCTACAATTTTATAATCTCTCTGTAGACTGACGTTTTATGGCTTATGATTTTCTGTCACTCTATAGGACTGAGGTAGTCCCATCAAGTCTCAGTGCACAAAGGTTCAGCTCAGCACCTAGCATCCATGTCCTGCAGACCACAAATTACCAACCTGTTCTTTTTATTATTTCCCAAACAGCACTGGCAGTGGCAGGTATTAGAGAATGCTGATCAAGGCACAATCTTCCAATACTGATAATATGAAATCCATCTACATCTTTTTCTGGGGCAATTCCATTGCATATTGTTCGCTCATCAACGTGGTCTGAAAAATAAATAAAATTTGTCTAATTATAAAATTGTTATTTATTTGGTAGACTGAAAAATGAAATCTGAGAATCTAAAGCCACATCACTTATAATTCAGCTCTAAAAAAGGTGTAAAGTCATTATTATTATTATTATTTGCCACCAAAATGGTAAGCCAAAGTGCTCTTGACTGATGGCTGTAATGAACTGCAGCTGGAGTATATGCTATTCCAGAGCCAAAAGTGGCTGGACCAGTGAAAGAAAAAAAATTGTGAATTAAACAATACCAATGAGATCTGGTAATAGCCAGGTGTCATGTCTTTGTTTCAGTAAGTTTGTATATTTACAGGGTTTGAATCCACATTTCTGATACAAGACAGTTCTCCTAATAGGCTTCTATTAAATACTTCGAATATTGGAGATTAAAAGGGGTTTGTTAGTGTTAAGAATAGTCATAACATCATGAGTTCTTAGCTTCCTCTTAAATGACATAACAAAAACTCTAATATAAAACACGTGCACACACACACATCTTTTCTCTAAAGCATTGTCACAGTGAAATAAAAAATATTACTATGATTTGCTATATGGAAGAAAAAGAACACAACCTGAGTAATAAAGTAATCAAATGAAATATGGGATGCTAATCATCTCATTTTTTAAAAGTAAGTATAGAAATATAAAATAGGCTCCTATTACTCTATGCAGAGTAGTTTAAATTACCACTAACCTAACAATTAACCCATGTGCCTAATATACTAAAAGTACATTTTCTATGTAAAAGTTTATTCGGTCATTGTATAATGCGATTTAGACATAATTCTTTAAAACATTATAAAAGTCCAAGTTCAAACTTTTCAGAAAGCCAGGCCTTGGGTTTTATATCTTTTGTATTCTAAAAGTGTGCTACTGCTATCTGACTTTAAGTCAAGCTAATTTACCATAATTAGATTACAAAAGTCCTTGAAATACATAAAAGTATTCATTTGAATCATATTCAAATAGAAACTGAGTCTTTGGAAAGTCTCTCCATTCAATAGTTTTTCACTTTTAATAACTGCATTCAGTCTAGAATGTTTTAGCAGGGCCTCCATCTATTTTCTCTATAGCTAGAAGATCATCATATAGATTCTAGTCAAACTTTTAAAAGAATACATATTTAACTTATTACATGAGGGTAAAAATACTGGTTCTTTTTTAAAAAAAATCTAGGTGGTGATGATGATAAGTCATTTTTAAAGCACCTACCACTAATGCAGAAGCTTCATGTCATGGATATTTTTTACAATGAAATGAAAAGCTTTATAGATGAAAAGAAAAACAACTATATTTGGAGTATCTATTTTTAGCTAGGACTCAAATTAGTTTATTTCTAAGTTCAAAACTGGCTAATATATGCATGGGCTGCGCTACTGATTGAAAAGAACTCAACAAGGACTCTTTGTAGATTTTAAGAACCATTCTCCAAACAATAAGCCTGAATTACACTGAATTTTGCCATCTACCATTTTTTGCACTCCCATTCACTGAAAATAACATTAAAGCCGTAACAAATATTTCAGTTCACACACCAGCTGAAATAATTGAGAAGAAATGTAAGCATCTGAAAATCTGGAAGCCAGAACTAGAGACTGGTGGTTACAGATCTGTCCTCTTGTATATGCCAACTTCAACGCAGATCATAATTCAGATCACCATTTTGGTTTGTCTTAAGTATTTAAGTATTAGTAGTTTAAAACACAGATGAATGGACATACAAAATGTATAGCAGATTCATAAAACCCGAATCTAAAAGGAAAAGAGCTTCATATGAGTAGATGAAAAAAGTGAAGATCATAAAAATCCAGAAAACCAATTCATTTATCATTTTTATATAACTCTGTCTCAGCAGTGTAATAAATCTAACATATATCTTTTTCCAGGAGAGATCTATTATTATGTAGTATACAGTACATAGCAATAATCTGAACTACTCTATCTACATTTAAAAAGTGCTTTACAATGATTATATTACCTTTACATCAATTTCCTTTTAATCTTCATAGTCACTGGGGATAAAAGTAGAAAAGGTATGATCATGCCCATTTTAAAGACAAGCTCAAGGAGTTAGAGTCAATCTCAGATCACTACTAAGAATCCAGAATTTAAATCCGTATCTTTTTGTTCCAAGATCAGTTTTTCCTTTTGTATCATACAGAAGTCATAATAAATATTAATCATTTTAAATACCATTCAAAAATTAAAATCACAGAGGCCTCCCTCCCAACTCCTAATAAGACATTTGATAACTCTAAAATATCCCAAGAAATGTATTGTTTCTCCTAGGGCTCAAAATATAACACTATTCCTAGATTAAGTAATACTTGTCTAAGCACATGCAAAAAAGCATCAAACATTTTACATTTAGGATTACAGGTAATCCTACTTCCTTTTGTTATATGAGTAAGAGAAATAAATACATTTCCTGTTTGTGACTGACTGCTACTAAAAGTCTCCCAAAATCTCACCCTTGGGGCACATGACTTGAACAGAAAAAACAATCGTGAGACTCAATAGCATCAATTTTCTCACAACAGTTATACAACATGTTTGATTCACAGGATACATTGGTAAACAACAAAGCACTTAATATCTTACCCAAATGAATGATAAAACTGGTTTTATTCACTTCGTGTTTTCCCCCATTCTATTTAAAGTTATGAGAAGTCATTAAATCATTCTAGGAAAAACAGAAGTCATCAAATCAAAATCTGAACCACTGTAATAAAACAGCTCAGATAATGCCTTTAGGACACTGTAGATTTACTATATTGAATGAATATATGTTTTGTATGTGTTTTTTTTTGAGACAGAGTCTCACTCTGTTGCCCAGGCTGGAGTGCAGTGGTGTGATCTCAGGTCACTGCAACCTCCGCCTTCTGGGTTCACTAGATTCTTCTGCCTCAGCCTCTCGAGTAGCTGGGACTACAGGCACATGCCACCATGCCCGGCTAATTTTTGTATTTTTAGTAGAGACAGAGTTTCACCATATTGGCCAGGCTGGTCTCAAAATCCTGACCTCGTGATCCACCCGCCTCGGCCTCCCAAAGTGCTGGAATTACAGGCATGAGCCACTGCGCCTGGCCACTGAAGATATATATATTTGTGACGTATTTATAATATGCTTAATTGCCTTTAGACAATGAACAGAAAAAAAAAAGGAACAAACAAATTACTGGCTTATTTTCCACCTATAGATTTTTACAACATTACTGTTTAAAAATACCAACTTCCACTTCCCCCACATCCATTAGATAAGTGCAAGCTCATCAGTATAGTAAACATTGTGTCCTTTAGCTTATTTTTCCTATAGTCTCTTCTCTGTGTGTTCCATACCTTTACCAACCATCATCATCACATGCCCTCCACTCTAGTCACACCAAATCGTGTCCTTTCCCCAAGCCCTTCGCTTCTGCATTGCTATTGCTCATGATGATTTTTTTCACTACTAATCCTTTCTTCTGTTTTTTTCATATCCTAATCATTCTTCAATGCATTGATCAATTGCCCCCTGTTGAAATGATTACAAAATGAAATAATATTTTTTTCCTCTGCTTTCCCATGGAACTGCTATAAAAAACACTTAGCACACTAGTTCAGTTAATGATATTAGTTGTTTAATTATCTCTATCATTTATGAATGTGAGCCTTTTAGGACACAGTCTGTCTTAAACTGATTCACTTATAACTACTCCATCTCAGTCCATGGTGTGAAAAAAAAGTATCTTGGGCCCCCAAAATCACTAAGTTAAAGGGAAAATTCAAGCTAGGAACTGCTCAGGGCAAATATGCTTCCCATTCTATTCAAAGTCATCCTTCTGCTCACTGAGATAGATGCATGTTCTGATTGCCTCTTTTGGAAAGGCTTGTCAGAAACCCAAAAGAATACAACCATTTGTCTCTCACCTACCTGTGACCTGGAAGACTCCTCCCCTGCTTCAAGTTTTCCCTGCCTTTCTGGGCAGAACCAGTATACTTCTTACATATGTTGATTGATGTCTCATGACTCCCTAAAATGTATAAAACCAAGATGTGGCCCAACTACCTTGGGCACATGTTTTCAGGATGCTGAGGCTGTCTCATGGGTGCATGTCTTCAACCTTGGCAAAATAAACTGACACTTGTCTCAAATTTTCGGAGTTCACAATGGGAAACCCATCCTTCTGTGCTACTTGCCAAGAAAACCTGGAGTCATCTTAAATATCCCTCTTTCTCTCACACCTAACATCCAAACCACTGGAAAATCTGTTGACTTTCTTCATAATAATATATCTAGCATTTTATCAGTCTCACCATGTTCATGATACTACTCTGAGTGAACATTATTCTTCCTGCCAATTCTTAAAACAGCCTCCTAATTAGTTTCCTTCTTCTATATGTGCAACCATACAATTTATTCACAAAACAGCAATAGAGTTATACCTTTGAAATGCATATTTGATCACACTGCTTTTCTCAAAACCCTGCAATGTTATTACCTTAACAATTGCAAACAAGGCTCTACATGATTTTTACTGCACCAAAACCATAGCTATGTGTCTAATCCCATCACTGGTTACTCTCATCTTCTCTCAATCTATGAGCATCAAGCTGGTCCCCTTGATGTTCCTTGAAAGCATGAGGCATTTTGCCACCTTAGCTATAGCTTTCTATCTGCCTGGAAGGCTTTCCTAAAAAAGAACTGTCACCTAGGCTAAATCCCTCCCTTCTTTCAAATGTTTTCTTAAATACCACATTCTCACTGTTAAAAGAAAAAAACTTCAGCCAAATTAAATTTAAAGATGTTTAATTGAGCAATGAACAATTAGTGAATTGGGCAGCCCTCCAGAATCACAGCATATTCAGAGAGACTCCAGCACAGCCATGTGGTAGAATAAGATTTGTAGACAAAAAAAGGGACAAGACACACAGAAATCAGAAGTGAGGTACAGAAACAACTGGATTGCTTACAGCTCAGTGTTTGCCTTATTTGAACATGGTTCAAGCAGCTGGCTACACTTGATTGGCCAAAACTCAGTGATTGGCACAGGTGTGGGCCACGATTGGTTTACACCTCCACTTGTTATAGTTCACAATATACAGAAAAACCTTTAGGCTGAACTTAAATACGTAAGGAGGCAGCTTTAGGCTAAACTTGATTAACATCAGTGAGGACAATTCTGACCACACTATTTAAAAATGTAGGTTCAGTTTCTAGTGATTGTGAAATAGCTTATATTGGACTAAGCTTCTTACAGAAAACAACTGCAAACTTCAGTAAAATCATTTGAAAAAACACAAAAACAACTATCTGAAAAAAATGGAAAGTCACTAAAAACAAACAGATGTAGAGGAAAGTAGATAGCTGAAAGAAAAAAAAATCACTGAAAGAGTTCTCCACTTTAAAAGCTTTTCTAGCCACAGGACAGCTAGAATTTGGATAGAAATATTCAGTCCTATTTGCTTAAGAAATCAAAAGATGAAGTTTGGGGCTAACACCATAGTTGAAAATTGAAGCGATATATCCGGGAAAGGAGAAAGCCACAGAGAGGAGTCCCATACATTGTATACAAATTCTGTATCTCTGAGTGACCACTGAACAAACACACAGGAAACAAATCCCAAGAAGCTCATCTAAGGATAAGATAACTTACCAGAGATTGTACCTGTGGTTCACCAGAGGAGAAACAAATCTTTAAGTCCTCAATATGATACAGGCGTTTATAAAAAACTTTACAATTAACATCCTACTTAATAGTGAAATACTGAAACTTTTCCCTCAAGATCTGAATAAGGTCCACTCCCACAATTTTTAGTTAATACTTTGTTGGAAGGCCTAGTGGGTGTAATAAGATAAAAAAAAAAAAAAGAGGCATAGAGATCAGAATAGAATAAGTACAAATCTCTGACCACAGATGGCATAGTTGTTTATGCAGAGCATACTTAAAAATTTATTAAACAATTAATAGAACTAATAAAGTGAATTAAGCAAGATTACAAAGTCAATATAAGAAAACAATTGAATTCCTGATACAAGTAGTAACTATCAGAAAAATGAAATTTTATAAATACTCTTTACAATAGCTGACAAATCATAAAATGCTTAGGAGTAAATTGTTTAAAATTTGAGAATAACATCTATAATAAGAACTACAAAAGACTGCTGACAAATGACATAAATAAATAAAAGGCATACCATGTTCATAGATTGGAAGACTCAATGATGGTAAGATGTCAATTCCAAAACCAATTTATAGAGTCATTGCAATCATCTCAATCATAATCCTATGTGGTTTTTTGTTAGATTCTTAAATGTATATGGAGATTTAAAGGACTTAGAATATCCAAAGCAATCTTGAAAACAGAGTTAGAAGATTTACAATACCTGACTTCAAGACTTGCTACAAAGCTACAGTAATCTAGACAGTGTGATACAGGCATAAGAACAGACAAATAGATCAATGGAACAAGAAAAGAGAGCCCAGCTTTAGAGTCACACTTACAGAATGTGAATGCCACAAAATGCCATAGTAATTCAATGTGAAAGGAAAGTGTTTTCAACAAATAGTACTTGAATAGCTAGGCAGCTATATTGTAGGGGGTGGGGGGGCAAAACTTACTATGATGACTATTTCATACTACACAGAAAAATTAACTAGAAATCAACTAGAAATCTAAACATAAAAGTTAAAATTATATAGTTTCTAGGTGAAAATTTAGAAGAATATCATTGTATGCTGGGTGTAAGAAAAGGTTTCTTAAAAATAACACAAAACACATAAAGCATAAAATAAATATATCACCAATTAAACTTAAGAAAAATTAAAATCTTATGCTCATCAAAAGCCACCATTAAGAAAATGTACAGGTAAGCCAAAGACTGGGAGAACACATTCACAAAACGCCTATCAGTTAAAGAACTTGTAACCAGATACATAAAAAAAAAGTCAAAGTTAAATCATTAAAAGATAAATAACATTTTTAAATGAGCTAAATACTTAAACAGCCACTTTACAAAGTAAGATATTGAAATGGAATATGTATATGAAAAAAAATTAGAACAGTGGTTACCTGAGTGTGAGGATGAAAGAGATAGCGACTGTCTGGGAAGGGGCATGAGGAAACTCAGTTGACAAAAATGTTCTATAATATGATAGGGGTTTAGATTACATGAGAGTTTGCATTTTTCAAAACTTATGGAATAATACATTAAGATGTGTACATTTCAATGCATGTAAATTTCACATAACATAAATAATGAACCTTAATGATGTATACACTAAAGTTTTAGGGGTATACTAAGTGTTCTTACCTTTAAATGCTTCAAAAATAAAATGGATAGGTGAATGAACAAATGGATAGGTATGTGACAAAACAAATATAGCATAATGTTAACAACTACAGAATCTAGTTTGAAGGCGTATGAGTGTTCATTGTACCAGTCTTTTAGTTTTTCTGTACGTTTGAATTTTTTATAACAACATGTTGGGAGGCAGTCAGATAAAAATATCATGGTCCTCCAACATCCTGATCCCTCCTACCATGATCTACTTCTTCCTTTTTCCGATAGCATATCAACATCTAGTAAATATATTTGTTTATTTATTATATTTATTTTTTATTACCGCCTCCTCTGCTACTCAAAAGGACAGAAATTTCTGTCTTTTTCTTTTTCACTGATCCACAGTACAAATAATAGTGCCTGGACCATAGAGGCACTCAATAAATATTTACTGAATAAATGGCTACTATTAACCCTAATTTATAGATGAAGAAACTGAGACAAAATTAGTGGGCAGCTGGACACAGTAAGAAGAACAGGCTGCCATAAGGAAAATATGTCTGATCCTTCTATATCCTCTAACATCCTCCTTTTAAAAATACAAAGAGGTCAGGCACGGTGGCTCATGCCTGTAATCCCAGCACTTTGGGAGGCTGAGGGGGGTGAATCACGAGGTCAGGAGTTTGAGACCAGCCTGGCCAACACGGTGAAACCTTAAAAATACAAAACCCTAAAAATACAAAAAATTACCTGGGCGTGGTGGCAGGTGCCTGTAATCCCAGCTACTCGGGAGGCTGAGGCAGGAGAACTGCTTGAACCCGGGAAGCGAAGGTTGCAGTGAGCTGAGGTCAAGCCTATGCACTCCAGCTCAGGCAACAGTGCGAGACTCCATCTCAAAATAAATAAATAAATAAAAATAAAAATATAAAGAAAAACCAAAGGTGGCTTACGTTAAAAATCATATTTTTTTATATTGTTGCATCTACCTTATTGACTATCTGGTACTATTACATTCTCCAGCATAAATTTAAGGTGAAAGATTCATGTTTCTTGTTTTTCATTTACTTCTTCCTTTCTGGACATGAAAAAAAAATCCAGGTAAAGCTTTATGCTAATAGATCAAAGTCCACATCCTGAGTGTGTATACAATGCCCTTGAAAATTCACTCATTTATTTACTCAACAAATAGTTACTGAATGTCTACCATATTACCAGTAGGGGTTTAGAATATATAAGCGAGGGCCAGGCACAGTGGCTCACGTCAACACTTCAGGAGGCTGTAATTCCAACACTTCAGAAGGCTGAGGTTGGAGGATCACCTGGGGTTAGAAGTTTGAGACCAGTCTGGCCAACATGGTGAAACCCCATCTCTAGTAAAAATACTAAAATTAGATGGACATGGGGGCCGGCACCTGTAATCCCAGCTACTCGAGAAGCTGAGTCAGGAGAATCACTTGAACCCAAGAGGCAGAGGTTACAGTGAGCCAAGATCACACCACTGCACTCCAGCCTGGGCAATACAGCGAGACTCTGTCTCAAAAAAACAAAAAACAAAAATGAATATATAAGTGAGGCAAACAGACAAAATTCTTGCCTCTGGAATTTATATTTTAATGGAATAAATATCTGCCTACTCAAACTACCTATAGTCTCTCAATTATTTATTTTCTAGGAGTAAATGAGAGATACTTTTGGAAACTGTGTTCACTGTTCTCAAGCCAATAATTATTTAAGTTACACCTTCTGGGATCTACATAAAGATTTCAAGACAGCAAATACCAGATGCCTACCACTTTCCCAATATTATTTAAGAGTTGTTTCATTATCAAGGGACAAGGGGACAGAAAAGGAATGGAAACACACTCTAACCTCACTGAGCTACTCCACCCCAAATTCTGAGAACACAGTGGAGCTTGGAGGTAGACTGGAAGGTGTTCTCTAGGCCAGAAAAAGGTGGGTCTGGCTCTCCACCCTTCTGAGCCTCTCCTACAGCCACGAAAACTGCCCCAGGATGTCCCCAGGCAGGCTTACTTCATAGGATGTAAAAAAATAAAAAATAAAAATTAATGAAGTTGGAACCTACACATCACGCAAAGGTTGCTAACCTTTACTCTACATAATTCTCTTAAGTGACCTGAAGAGCATATGGAGATCCTACAATTATCTTGTTCTTGTAAGCAATGTTAAGGACACCTTGGTTTATTGAGCCCTTGGTAACTTCTGTCAAATATACAGTACTGTCCTTGAATGGTGTATATTCTATAGAAGAAAACACTTAGATTAGTGAGCATGCCAATTCTAATAAGCTTCTTTTAAACACACAAGGAGAAGAAAAGATGTGCAAGCTTTTCAAGGACAATGATTTATTCTCAAGCTGCTTTCTGACTATTGGTCAGTACCCTGACTAAAAGGTACCTTTCCCCCAGGTACCTAGCACAGAGTTATATAAATTCTAGGTAAATATTCGTTGACCTGGTAAATGACTGATGAGGGTCAGAAAACTATCATATACCTAGATATTTTAAAATACTTTCCACAGAGAAATATCCATCTTCCATAGGGCCTTTTGATTTTGGTAAATGCTTTGTCATCATTTCAAGCTGAATACACTCAAAAACAGATGAGAATATAATGGTAAAGAAAAAAACAAAATATGAAAAATAAAAAAGTAACTTGTAAAAAATTCATGATTTTGAAGATACTGTGAAAAGTAAATCATCTCAAGTTAGATGATATAACAAATTTTTGATAATAACTGTTCAAAGAGATGTAATTCTATAGATTTGAGCCACTAAAAATCTCTGGGCATGGTTTCCACATGAATATGAATGAGAGAGAGAGACATAAGTGGCTATAGACACCAACCAATCCCACTGTTATGTAAATTATATCTCAGTGATTTACTCACCTTCCAGTGTAAACTATTAATCTTTTTTTTTTTTAAAATAAAGAAGAAAAACACTGCTTGCTCAATGCTGCCATCATGTGGTTAACATACGTTACATGCAAGAGAGTGGTCTTCATTTTTCTTCCCCCTTGCTCATAAATTCTTTGATATAAACCTCCCTCTGAGGAAGTTTTTTTTTTTTAAGTTCAACAGCATTCACTAACTGTCTAACAGATACAAGGTAGATTACAGGGTTATAATGTTTACTGTAATTCTCCCTATGTGGAATTATTCTATACACTCAAACACAGAACTGGGGTTTCTCCCACAGAGAAAGAAAAAATAAATTCTAAAACAAAGTCAAATTAAAATTTAGAAACCATCTGGAATTAAACAGAATAAAATAGGAAAGAGTTCAGAATGATAAAAATATTCCCACTCTGGTCAAACATTTTAATAATAATCAGTATTCTGGATACATAAATTTGATAATTTCTCATGAAAAGTAATTATAGCAATACTTTTTTTCTCCAAAGGAAGAAATGAGTTTTAGACAAATACACATATCTCCATGCTTACTAATTAGGTCGATATCCACATTTTTATGCCTACTAATTATTCAAATATTTTATTTATGTTAAATCTGTGCTGTGAACTCAAACTCTTCTAACTCACCTTCTTTAGTTTTATCCTTTAATCCTAAAGTTCATTCTCATTTCTTTGTCCAGTTCCCTTGCATAAACTGGAAGGTGTTAATCATCGAAGGCTTCAAACAAGACAACTGAAGGGAACATTTGAAAAACTATTTCAGAAAAAGATAAGATAGAGTTTACCTAATGGTGTTCCAGAAATAAAAGAGAAGTAGACTTCTCAGAGAGCAAGTAAATACAAAGCGGGTAAGCAAGCATCTCTCTTGATGCTCTCTTAAATTTCTGCTGTAGGACTGTGACTATGGTACGAAGGATGCTACACTTGGTTCTCTTGACAACACTCTGGTACCTACTCACTGAGTAAACTCACACAAGTTACTCAGTTCACTCTTTTTCCTTAACCACAAACCTCAGATAGAAATAGCATCTACTGGTAAGGATTGTTGTGAGTATTAAATGATTTATTGTATATAAAGCACTTTTGTACAGTGCTGGCATTAGTAAATAGTACATATTTACCATTCCTGACACTTGTAACAGCTGTCATGAGGTCACAGTTGTGAAATACCATATTAAAATTTCATTGAGTTGATAATTGTTTTTCAGCCTTAGATCTAAATGTTTTCACACAGTTCATATAATTTAAACCCTCTTAAATCAAATTCGTCCTGCACCGAATTCTATTCTATAACAAATATTCATAGCAGAAATCCAGTGTGCTTCAAGTTTGTGAATATTATAATTTCCCTTTTATTATTCTAGTTTGAAAAGGATGCCACTGGTTCCCAGTTTTAAAAGACTATTTTTCTAATTATTTTACTCTATATAAAGATACATACTCCAAAAATTTAACTTTTAATATGATATCAGTTTAATATACATAACTCAATAAAAGCTAAAAAAATAAAATGCTTACTTAGAAGAAAAAAAGAATATAACATAAATAACAGACCCCTTTCTCACCTCGACACAGCAATCACTTATTGATAAGAACCTATGCACAGTCAGGACAAGAGTAGGAAAGCATTTGCATTTGGTCATTTTTATTTCTCCTTAGCTTTAGGGTCAGCTACTGGACAAACAGCAAGGCTGTGTACTCTTATATCTCGAGTATTTCAAATCCTGAAAAAAGTTGCATAGCTTCTGAACATAAACAAGGCTTAGCTTGTGACAGGCCCAGTACCATTAAACAGGTCAGAATTCTATCTCATTTCTTTGCTTCTTGCCCAAATGAGATGCATGGAAACTCCCTGCACATTCTGTTTAATCCTTATGAAAACCTGTCTTCAAACATTAGAATTATAATTCTAACTTGGAATTTATTTTACTCAAGACATTGCCCTAATTGTGAGACATAATCTCAGATTTCTAATCATGAAATAATTAGAAATACACATTTACTAATCAAATTATAGAAAATAATTTTATATTATTAAGCTTGAAGGTATAATCAACTAGATTCATTCGTTTTTTCATTTGCTTGTTGTTTAATTTGTTCATTATAACAATCTTATGAGATATACATAGTAGAGGCTGTATTCATCTACTTCTATATAGCCAATCTATCAAAATAACTAATGAGCTCCATTTATTCTGTAAAACATGAAGGCTGATGCCCAGCACTTGCTGGACATATCAGAGAATAGTTAATAAACTATTCCTAACCCTACCAGTTGAGTTTCATAACCAAGAGACAATTTTTGTATTTCCCAGCCTGTCTTTGCCAGTTTTTTCATAGAAAATTCTATAACATAGGTAAAAATGATATAAATAAATGACAGTGGGGTGCAAAATGGAACAGTTCTTATTTGTACGAAAACTAAGCTGAATGATCTGGAAAGACTCTCAAGAACTAAAAAGAATTAGTATGACTTAGATAACAGCAAGGCGACTTTGAAGACTGGGAGACATTTTGAAAATCTAGATGAATTTTCACTGTTTCACTACAACCTGAAAATTACAGGCAATGTATTATAAGTATTATTAATGCCAGAAGATGATGCAGAAGTCCAATCAGTGGGCCCCAGAAAGCTTTTAATCTACATTAAAGACTGATGAATGAGTATTTAAATTATTTATTATATAATACAATGTTTAAGGTACATATGTATTGTTTTACAATTTTCTACTTTAACCAACTTTTTCTATTAACTAACTATATGTTCCAAATATATAGTATAAAAGATCGATTTTCAATTCTTTTTATGAGGAAAATAAGACTCATCAAAGTTAAGTAACAGTCAGTAAATCACAAAGCCACATTACAAATTCAGACTGTACATACCCATATTTGAATAATATCTTCTGCTAGCAAAAATGTACCATAGTGCAATTACTAAAATAAAGTAGAGGCTACTTTGAAAGGAATAGTATATTTAATATGTCTTTAATCCCATTGCTATCATTTTTAAACCTTACCAAAAAGAAATTATGAATAAAAATAGGAATACCATTATTGAGCAAGGTAAAAACCGTAAAAAATATAGGTTACAAGTGTGGAAACAGGGAAACCAGATGATCAGCAACTTGGTGGTTACATGTGCTAGGAACTTGTATGTGAATGTTTGAAATATATGTGCTTATGTTATGCCTTACTGTGTTCTGAGAGACAGTATAACGTAACAAGAAGTTTAAAAGGCAGGCTCTGAAATCAGTTGACCTGGGTTTGGGTCTTGGCTCTGCCATTTACTAATAGGTAATACTGGTCAATTCACTTAACCTCCCTGTGTCTCAGTCTCATTATCTATAAAATGAAGAAGATAATTCTTATCATATAAGGGTGTTGGTAGGATTCAATAAAATAATCCATGTAAGGGAGTGCCTGCCACATAGTAAGCACACGACTCACTAGATAACACTGATGTGTCAGTGAGGGTGCTAACATAATGGGTAAGAGTATTCTTGGCATGCGGGCCAGTCTGCCCGGATGCAAATCCCAACTCAGTTATTTAGCAACTCTGTCAACTTGGAAGAAGTTACTTACCCTCCTCATGCCTCAAATTTCTCATCAGTAAAAAATATATAATAGCTCCAGCTTCACAGGATTATTGTGAGGATCCAATGGGTTAATAAATACAAAGTGCCATTTGTAATATAAATGGCATATAAAGTGCCATAATGTAACCAATGTTAGCCACAATTTTGGCATTATTGGCTTTTAGGCCACATAGAAAACTGCCCTTTCTCAGAACATGCAGATTTTTTTTTTTTTTTTTCAATCACTGCAGTCAGTTTAGCTCTATGCTTCTCACTCTCTGTTTGAGACACTCAAACGATTTAGTCTCTAGCACAGGACTCAAGCGATTTAGTATTTAATACAGACAAATCACCAGTGCCATCTAGCGGCGAGCTGCTAATAAATTCACCAAATAAGGAATGTTGCTCAAAAGGGGTAAAATTTCTACAGATATAAATTTATTAAGACAAACAATCTAATGTAGTTAGAAATCTGTGACAAACTAAATGTAATGTAGTTTGAAAACTATGACTATTTTAAAGTTTTAAATTAACAAAGAAAAATTGTATATATGTGTGGTGTACAATATTTTGATATATGTATACATTATGAAACAGCTAAGTCAAGCTAATTAACATATATCATACATCAGATATGTATTTTTGTGGTGAGAACATTTAAAATCTACTTTCTCAGCAATTTGCAAGTATATAGTATGTTGTACAATAGACCTCCAAAACTTATTCCTAACTAAAATTTTGTATCCTTTAACCAACATCTCCACAATCCCCTCTCCAGTCCTCAGTCCCTGGTAACCACCATTAACTCTATGTTTCCATGAGTTTACTTTTAAAAATTCTACAGGTAAGATCATGCAGGTTTTTCTTTTTGTGCCTAGCTCATTCTACTTAGTATAATATACTTCAGGCCCCATGTTATAGCAAATGGCAGGATTTCATTATTTCAAAAAGTTGATTCTTATTTCATAGTGTATATACACAACAACATTTACTTTATCCATTCAGCCACTGATAGACATTAAAGTTGATTATGTATCTTAAAGTAATGCTGCAATGTGCACATTGTAGCATTACTTTAGGAGTGCAGATATCTCTTTGACATACTGATATCATGTCATTTGGATATACATACAGAAATGGAATTTTTTGATCATATGGTATTCTATTTTTAATTTTTTTGATGAACTGTCATGCTGTTTTCTAAAATGACTGTACCAATTTGCATTCTAAACAGCAGTTAGCAAGGGTTCCTTTTCTCTACATCCTTGACACTTACCTCATATTCTTGATGACAGCCATCCTCACAGGTGTGAGGTGATATCTCATTGTGGTTTTAATTTGCCTTTCCCTGATAATTAGTAACATTTATCATTTTCGTATACCTGTTGGCCATTTGTATGTCTTCTCTTAAGAAACGTCTTTTCAGGTCATTTTGTGTAGAATGGACATTTTAAGAATTAATGTTGTGACATGTTTATATAGTTACTGAAATGTCATACAAATGCCAAGTAGAGAAAATTTCAAAAACTGCAAACTATAAGAAGATTGCTTGATAAATACAGTACCAACAGGAGATTCATTTTGAGTGGGTTAAACAATTGAGAAACACTGTTAAAACTTTTTGGACAGATTTGTGATGTTAATAAATTCCTGATCTTCTCTAGACCTCATTTTCCTATGATACAAGAGTGTTGCATGTGTTGAATTTTTTTTCTAGTTTTAAAGGTAAGTGATACTATCACTATAGTAACTTTAACATCATTAATGTAAGCATTATCTGCCAGATCTTTTTTCTCAGGGGGAAACTCCTATAGCTTCTAAGATTCTTATCAACTTGATGATTTTTGTCAGTGCAGCTATATTGGAGGAAAAGAATTAGAAGTATGAATTTTTGATATAATGTAAACAGCACAAAAGCTGTAACACATGCTAAGATATTACATTATATTGTTGGATAAAGAAAAATATTAATACCACATAAAGATCCCATATGATAGCATTATATAGATTTACTTTTTGCACATCACATGATTGTTAATCAAAGCTTACAAAACTCAAAACTACAAAGCTACTGTAACCTATACTATACCTGCAGTCTTCATTTTGCGCAGTTTAAATATGCACAAATTTCAGAACAACAATTTAGTTAAATAATACTAGTCCTCCAATAACACATTTCAAATTTCATAGTAATTATACAAGAGCTGCTAGCTCTTTAGTCCACAAATCACTACAGAAATAACAGATGAGATGATGATCAGTGACCAGTCATAGCACTTCTTTCAAATGATTGGTCACTGCACATTTGCAATCTTCAAACATAGATAGCAAAGTGTGTTTTCTCCATGTTTTCCAGAGATAAGCTCATATGATATTTTACAAAAGTGGATAACAGACAGAGGAGATTAGCCTGTAAAAGTGAAAGTGTAGCAAAGAAACAAAATGTGATAATGCTGGGATGGAAACTGGGTGTAAGTAGAACATCTGAAAATGGTAACAGCAAACAAAGACAAGAGAAACCTAGGCCCGCATGAAGCGAAGTACTATGTTGAAAAAGCCTGATAAACATAAAAAACAAAGTCATTTCAATAGGATTCTAATTTAATGTAAATGGAGTTGTAGGAGAAATAGCTGACTATAGAATGCTGACGCTGAATCCTTTGGAGAGATGTAGTTACACAGCCAGAGGAACTTAATGAGGGTGAATCCATCACACAAATGAGGAAAGTGATCGTAATAAAAAAGACCATAATATCTCAGATGAAGTGACGCCAACGTGAAACATCACACTGAAGTTCTTTTAAATGTTAAGGAACTCTCAGAGAAATTTCACAACATTGAAAGTACAACAGACAAAATACTGGGAGCTAATCTAAACTTTGAAAGGAATATAACAGTTTAATTCACCAAGACATAGAAAAGATGCCCATTCCATATGATAAGTTATAGAATTAGACAGAAGACAAACACTGCTCCAACTACTTTTGACAAGCTTTTGCAAAGATATCATACACTTTCTCAATGTTTCTAATGTTTTAAATTACAGTGTACTAAAAAACATTAGTTTAGTTTTACTAATTATTCATTTTCCTATACATTTATGAACCACGGTAGGAGAGTTTTTAATGCTTTGATAAGAAGTTTTAAAGGTCACAGAAAAATTGTTATTTTTACCTTTGATTATTAAGATCACGTTACCTGGTTTCATCTTACGTTGTCATTTTTAGGGTCCCATACTACTGTGCAAAGCAAGGAGTATATGTATTGCCAATGCCTATATTTTACTTTCCAGGATTTTGTCAATGTAAGCACAAATCATTCAGAAATCACTATTACACTTATCACTAGTATAATAGCTAGTCCCCTTCTGAATGTATTTTATAAATTACTTGCAGTATCATGATATGATGTTGAAAGATGCCCTTTGTTTCACTTTTAACAAAACCAGATAAATAGAAGAGCATTATGTACCTGGTAGTGGTAACTGAACTAATATACCACTGACTCTTGGGTCCATATTCAATTGATCAGTTACGTCCAAAAGTTCTTCCTGGGAAACATCTTTAGGTTTTAGAATGAGCTCACTACAAATACCTAGAAGAAAAACAGGCAGAGAAGGTCACTTGACTAACTGAATATGGTTTTTCATCAATAGTGTCTGACACAGTGTGGGACTATTCCTACTGCAATGAAAGGTTCTGATGTTCCATGCACCATCAGGAAGGATTCCTCCAATAGTACAGGTGTTTCCTCTTGATTCACATGCATTCTTTGGCCTGGAATGCCAGGTGACAATTTGTACTTGTTTGAGATAAGCTACTGTTAGTAATTTGAAGAGAATAAAAATATCACTACCACATAACTGTTAGGCCAAGTTTAACAGAGTGAACAAGCCAGGTTTATTATTTGATTAAAGCAAATATAATGAAAGCAGGCCTTTGAGATGTAAACTATTCTTTGCATATCTTGCCAAAGAATATAAAACACACTGAATTAACCCTATAAGAAATTTGAAGAAAAATCATATGAAATTAACATAAGCTTTGGTAACTGAATAGTCTTTAATAATAATGCATGCAATTCAAGTGGCACTTATTTGATAATTATCATTCATAATTATCACAATTTGAAGTAAAAACAGAAAATATATTTAGTAGTAATTACAACTAAAACACATACCCACCTACAGCAGAAGCAGCTTTTATCTTATTCCTGACGTATGTATGGCTTGCCGGGTTATCTCCCACTAAAATTATACTGAGGTGAGGTCTTCGGTTTCCAAGGGAAACCCATGATTCCACATCTCGCTGTATTTCTTTCTGGATATGCTTGGCCATTTCAGTTCCTGATATAACAATGGCTTCATGTCTGTGGAAAGCAAAACAACAAATGTAATACTAAAAAGAAAATAAACATTCAACTGCACAAATTTAAGGTAAAAAAATCAACAAAACCACCATGATTCTCCAAGCACCCAAAATTTGATTTTTTTTTCAATTATAGTGATACCTACTCTTCAGGTTCATAAATATTTTATAATTTTGTGAAGGATTCCAACTCTGTTATTTGGTTCTACAGTATAATCTATCTGCTATAAAATGAATGTGTATGTCTCTTCAAAATTCGTATGTTGAAATCCTAACCCCAAATGTTATATTAGGAAGTAGGTCATTTGGGTGGTGATTATACCATGAGGATAGAGCCCTCATAAGTGGTATTAGTGTCCTTTTAAGAAATTCCAGAGATCTCCCTCATGCCTTCTGCCACGTGAGGACATAGCATGAAGACAGCTATCTATTAACCAAAAAGCAGGCCCACACCAGACACTGAACCTTCTGGTGTATTGACCTTGGACTTCCCAGTCTACAGAACTATAAGAAATAAATTCCTGTTTTTGTATAAAACAACCAGTCTATGTTATTCTGTTATAGCACCTCAAATAGACTAAGATGCTAACTACAGCACACATTTCTTCACAACTTTCACTTATGTATTATATATAAAACATATATATTATACACACATGTGCATATATATGTATATACATATACACACATTTATGTATTCATATAAATTAACAAACCACATACTCAAGATCTGGACTTTAATATCGCCTAAATTTAAAGTTCTGCTATTTTTTTCTTTTCTCTTTTTTTAATTATACTTTAAGTTTTAGGGTGCATGTGCACAATGTGCAGGTTTGTTACATATGTATACATGTTGGTGTGCTGCACCCATTAACTCGCCATTTAACATTAGGTATATCTCCTAATGCTATCCCTCCCCCCACCCCAACTCCACAACAGGCCCCATTGTGTGATGTTCCCCTTCCTGTGTCCATGTGTTCTCATTGTTCAATTCCCACCTATGAGTGAGAACATGTGGTGTTTGGTTTTTTGTCCTTGTGATAGTTTGCTGAGAATGATGGTTTCCAGCTTCATCCATGTCCCTACAAAGAACATGAACTCATCATTTTTTATGGCTGCATAGTATTCCATGGTGTATATGTGCCACATTTTCTTAATCCAGTCTATCATTGATGGACATTTGGGTTGGTTCCAAGTCTTTGCTATTGTGAATAGTGTCGCAATAAACATATGTGTGCATGTGTCTTTATGGCAGCATGATTTATAATCCTTTGGGTATATACCCAGTAATGGGATGGCTGGGTCAAATGGCATTTCTAGTTCTAGATCCCTGAGGAATTGCCACACTGACTTCCACAATGGTTGAACTAGTTTACAGTCTCATCAACAGTGTAAAAGTATTCCTATTTCTCCACACCCTCTCCAGCACCTGTTGTTTCCTGACTTTTTAATGATCACCACTCTAACTGGTGTGAGATGGTATCTCATTGTGGTTTTGATTTGCATTTCTCTGATGGCCACTGATGATGAGCATTTTTTCATGTCTTTTGGCTGCATAAATGTCTTCTTTTGAGAAGTGTCTGTTCATATCCTTTGCCCATTGTTGATGGGGTTGTTTTTTTCTTGTAAATTTGTTTGAGTTCATTGTAGATTCTGGATATTAGCCCTTTGTCAGATGAGTAGATTGCAAAGATATTCTCCCATTCTGTAGGTTGCCTGTTCACTCTCATGGTAGTTTCTTTTGCTGTGCAAAAGCTCTCTAGTTTAATTAGATCCCATTTGTCAATTTTGGCTTTTGTTGCCATTGCTTTTGGTGTTTTAGACATGAAGTCCTTGCCCATGCCTATGTCCTGAATGGTATTGCCTAGGTTTTCTTCTAGGGTTTTTATGGTTTTAGGTCTAACATGTAAGTCTTTAATCCATCTTGAATTAATTTTTGTACATGGTGTAAGGAAGGGATCCAGTTTCAGCTTTCTACATATGGCGAGCCAATTTTCCCAGCACCATTTATTAAATAGGGAATCCTTTCCCCATTGCTTGTTTTTGTCAGGTTCGTCAAAGATCAGATGGTTGTAGATATGTGGCATTATTTCTGAGGGCTCTGTTCTGTTCCATTGGTCTATGTCTCTGTTTTGTTACCAGTACCATGTTGTTTTGGTTACTGTAGCCTTGTAGTATAGTTTGAAGTCAGGTAGCGTGAGGCCTCCAGCTTTGTTCTTTTGGCTTAGGATTGACTTGGCAATGTGGGCTCTTTTTTGGTTCCATATGAACTTTAAAGTAGTTTTTTCCAATTCTGTGAAGAAAGTCATTGGTAGCTTGATGGGGATGGCATTGAATCTATAAATTACCTTGGGCAGTATGGCCATTTTCACGATATTGATTCTTCCTACCCATGAGCATGGAATGTTCTTCCATTTGTTTGTATCCTCTTTTATTTCATTGAGCAGTGGTTTGTAGTTCTCCTTGAAGAGGTCCTTCACATCCCTTTTAAGTTGAATTCCTAGGTATTTTATTCTCTTTGAAGCAATTGTGAATGGGAGTTCACTCATGATTTGGCTCTCTGTTTGTCTGTTATTGGTGTATATGAATGCTTGTGATTTTTGCACACTAATTTTGTATCCTGAGACTTTGCTGAAGTTGCTTATCAGCTTAAGGAGATTTGGGGCTGAGACGATGGGGTTTTCTAGATATACAATCATGTCATCTGTAAACAGGGACAATTTGACTTCCTCTTTTCCTAATTGAATACCCTTTATTTCCTTCTCCTGCCTGATTGCCCTGGCCAGAACTTCCAACATTATGTTGAATAGGAGTGGTGAGAGAGGGCATCCCTATCTTGTGCCAGTTTTCGAAGGGAATGCTTCCAGTTTTTGCCCATTCAGTATGATATTGGCTGTGGGTCTGTCCTAGATAGCTCTTATTATTTTGAGATACGTCCCATCAATACCTAATTTATTGAGAGTTTTTAGCATGAAGGGTTGTTAAATTTTGTTAAAGGCCTTTTCTGCATCTATTGAGATAATCATGGGAAGGAAATAGAGACACAAAAAATCCTTCAAAAAATCAATGAATCCAGGAGCTGGTTTTTTGAAAAAATCAACAAAATTGATAGACCGTCAGCAAGATTAATAAAGAAGAAGAGAGAGAAGAATCAAATAGATGCAATGAAAAATGATAAAGGGGATATCACCACTGATCCCACAGAAATACAAACTACCATCAGAGAATACTATAAACATCTCTATGCAAATAAACTAGAAAATCTAGAAGAAATGGATAAATTCCTCGACACACACACCCTCCCAAGACTAAACCAGGAAGAAGTTGAATCTCTGAATAGACCAATAACAGGCTCTGAAATTAAGGCAATAATTAATAGCTTACCAACGAAAAAAAGTCCAGGACCAGATGGATTCATAGCTGAATTCTACCAGAGGTACAAGGAGGAGCTGGTACCATTCCTTCTGAAACTATTCCAATCAATAGAAAAAGAGGGAATCCTCCCTAACTCATTTTATGAGGCCAGCATCATCCTGATACCAAAGCCTGGCAGAGACACAACAAAGAAAGAGAATTTTAGACCAATATCCCTGATGAACATTGATGCAAAAATCCTCAATAAAATACTGGCAAACCGAATCCAGCAGCACATCAAAAAGCTTATCCACCATGATCAAGTGGGCTTCATCCCTGGGATGCAAGGCTGGTTCAACATTCGCAAATCAATAAATGTAATCCAGCATATAAAGTTCTCCTATTTTTTCTAAAGAGGCAGATCAGCACAGCCTAGTTAAAACTGGCAACCATCTTGAAGATTGGACTGCACTGTGTATACACATAGCCCCACAATCTTGTGACCCTAAGGCAAAATCAGTTCGTTTTTGGTTAGCATATCCTGTACAAGACTCTGAAGTCAAGAGCTTCATACTACACAACTCTTTTAACTTACTCAAAGAAAAATGTTATTCCATGGCCCCAGGCATGGCCCCGGACAACAGCTGTGAGTCTTGCCATGCTTGTCACTGATTATGGTGGGGATCAAGTCAGTAAACCGATAGTTTAGTTCCTCCCCGATGCAATGGCATCATTTCTAACGGAATAAGTTTCCACAGAAGATTACTTCCTGGCAGTTTATAAGTATTTCAGAAGGTAAGAAGTGCTATATTTTGATAGATGATATAAACTATCTCTGGAAAGGCACAAAGAAATACTTTCTAGAAAGGCTTTTCTGCTCTCCATAACCTCAAACTTGAAAATGGTGAATTACATTGCTCTTACTGTGTGTTTATTTTTTTAAAGGTATCTGATAAAGTAGAAGGTGGTCCCTTCTTCCTTCTGCCCCTGTCCTTTCACTATTGAACAGCCTGGTAAAAACATGATTACTACCAAAAACATCAAATGTAGGTCAATAAATATGAAAAAGAGGAAAAGGAGAAAGAGTAAGTAGCAGAAGAGAAAGAGGAGGAGGAAAGGAGGCCCTTATAAACCTTAATTCTTTGTGGTACCTGTATACTTTTAATTTTCTAATGAGGGCGGGTGCTATAAATATCTGACAACACACAAAATGCAAACTTTGTGCTCCTTCCAAATAAGTCAACTGCTGTCTCTAGTAGGTTTGTGGACATACAGTTAGAACCAGATCGAAAATACACCATTATAGTATGGCACCAGTCTTCCATAGCATCCATCTCTTCTCAGTTCATGCAATTTTGAGGTAAACAGTGTTCTGCTAAGAAGCAATTCCAAGTGTGGTCTATGGATACACACATCAAAAACTGCCTGAAATTGCAGATTCCCAGACCCTACAACCCACATCTACAATTCAGAATTCCTGGGGGCAGAGGTAAAACCTGGAAATCTGCATGTCTAATAATTTCCTACATGTGATTCTTGTGTATGACCTGTTTGAAAACCACTTTAGTTTAATATAAAAGTGTATTTTAATAACATCATAATTTATAAGTAAATGAGCAAATTGGTTAGACAATGCAATCACAACTAGACATTCTAAGTAAACTCTACTTTTGATTCTAATTTTGTCTACTCTTCATTAAAATTTTAATAGCTTTCAAGACATGAAATGTCATGATAAATTCAATATATCAATCTTGTTCTGCTGTCTTATTTCTGTAATAGATTTATTCAGTATAATTGTCATATAATAAACTGGACACATTTAACGTGTACAATTTTAAGTTTTAATATATGTATATACCTGAGTATATATATATACATCACTATAGTCAAGAAAATGAACATGTCTATCATTCTCAAAACTTTCCAGGTGTACTTTTAAAATTTGCCATTCCACCTGTCTCTGCCAGATTCCACTCCTCAATTCACCATTCCAGGCAACCATTGATCTCTTTTGTTCACTATATATTAGTTTGTAGTACCGAGGATTTTATAAAAATTGAATCAAATACAACATACTCTTTTTTGGCCAGCTACTTCCACTCAGCATAATTATTTTTTAATTAATTCACGTAGTTGCATGTTTGAATGGTTGATTTATTTTTTATCGCTGAATAGTATTATATTATATGGATATACCAGTATTTATCCATTCAAATGTAATTATTAATGGATATTTGGGTTCTTTCTAGTTTTTGATCAGACAAATACAGCTGTTACAAACATTTTATAACCCATATACTTTAATATGTTTTATACACATATACTTTAATATATTTTTTGGGGGGGAGGGGGACAGAGTCTCATTCTATCACCCAGGCTGGAGTTCAGTGGCAAGATCTCGGCTCACTACAACCTCCGTCTCCTGGGTTCAAATGATTCTGATGCCTCAGCCTCCCGAGTAGCTGGAATTACAGGCATATGCCAACATGCCTGACTAATTTTTGTATATTTAGTAGAGACGGGGTTTCACTATGTTGGCCAGGCTGGTCTTGAACTCCTGGCCGCAAGTGATCTGCCCCTCTCAGCCTCCCAAAATGCTAGGATTACAGGTGTGAGCAACCACTCCTGGCTGCTTTAATTTCTTTTGAGCAAATATCTCAAAGTGGAATGGCTAGGTTATATTGTAAGTGTATGTTTAAATATGTTAAAAACTGTTACACCATGTTACAAAGACACTGTACCACTTTGCGTTCCTTCAAACAGTACATGAGTTCTGGTTGCTCCATATACTTGTCATCACTTAAGATGGTCAGGTTTTAAAACTGTTGACATTTTAGTGGACATATGGTGGTATGTCATTGTGCTTTAAATTTGCATTCCCTTAATGAATACTGATGTTGAACATCTTTTCGTATGCTTATTTGCCATCTCTGATCTTCTTTGGTGAATTAAATAATTAAATCTTTTGCCCATTGTTTAGTAGGTTGTTTCCTATTTTGAATTTTTAAAGTTCTTTGTATGTCCTAGATTCAAGTACTTTATCAGATATGGGGTTTGAAATATTGTCTCCCAGTCTGTGCTTTGCCTTTTTATTCTTGTGTTTTTAGAACAGTTAATTTTAATGTACTCCAATTTATTAATTTTTCCTTTTATGGACCATGCTTTTAGTGTTGTATAAATCTTTGCCTAACTCAAGGTCACAAAGGTTTTCTCCAGCGTTTTCTTCTAGATATTTTATGGGCCTAAGTTATACATTCAGTTTATGATTTATGTCTATTTTTAGTTTGGTGAGAATTTGTATGAGGATACTGCCAAATGTTTTTTATGTCTATTGAGATGATCACAGGTTTTTCTCGAGTGTTAGTCTGTTAATATGGTAACTGATTTTCAAATGTTAAATCAACCTTGCATTCCTGGGATACATCCCAGTTGGTTATTATATATCTATCCTTTCCAGATTATCATGGATTTCATCTGAAATTTTGTTAAAATTGTTGCATCTACATGCATAAGAGGTGTTTGTAGTTTTCTTTTCTTATAATGTTATCATGTAGCTTTGATACCAGGATGATGCTAGCTTCATAGAATGAGTTAGGAAGAATTCTATATTTCCAGAGGAGTGTGTAAAGAATTGGCATTTTTTTTCTCCCTTAAATGTTTGGTAGGATTCACCCATGAAGCTATCTGATTCTGGAGTTTTCTTTAGGGGAAGGTTTAAACCTACAAACTTAAATTCCTTAATATAGAGGGCTATTCTGGTTATCTATTATTTCTTGAGTGATCTTTTGTAGCTTGTGCTTTGTACCTTCCAATACTTTGTATGTAATTATAGACAAATCAAGTTAAAATAAAATAAAACTTTTGAGGTTTTTATTTTTCAAAGTAAAGTAACAAACTTTTTTCACTGTTTGCTATGAATTTCTGGTGAGGATATTTTATGAATTCATTTAAGTAGCCTTTTGGCACTAAGATAACAAGGACCTTGTATATTAGCAAATACTAAGAACTGCAGATACAGCAACAAATTCCAGCACAACTCATTTATAAGTAGTAGCAAATAAAACTTTCCATAAATCAATTTGTGTCAGCAATATTTTCTTAGGGTAGAACACTATTATAGAAGCAGATTTATCTGTTAAAAAACTAGAAATCACCTAACACAGTAAGGAATATACATTTTATTTTAAAATATAAAAACATCTGAACTCTGTCTTGCATTTTATAGCATATGAGTAGTGATGCTACTGCTGACATATTGATTCACTCACTATTAAACAAAATAATTTGTTCACAGGCCACTGTGAAGCTGGCAATCACTGAGTATAATCCAGGCTAATTATGACCTAGACTGTACAAACCCACGTGACCTGAAGAGTGTCAGAGAAGACCAATAGCACAAGCTGATTCCCAGACTCCAAAGAGACAACCTGTAAACAGATTAAACTTAACTGTACCATGTATACTCAGGTCTAAGATGTTCAGGGTTTACTTTGAATTATAGCACTGAGGTGCTAAGTCAGCTCGCTAACTAATTATAACAGACATGATACAGCCTGGCCAGCTGGTGTTTATGGGTAAATTAGGAGTTAAGTCTCTGAGCATTTTCAATTCTGAGGCTCTCCAACTGACTCCATCAGTCACCGTAGAGACTCAGCAAGCCTAGCTCTGTAGGAGTCACTGTAAGAGGCAAAATGAGGCAACCTCAAATTAATGCAGGGCCAATGGGAGAGTGCCCGTATTGGTCCATGTGCTGGAAGAACTGGTCAACTCACACATTCTCATTACTTTAGTGCATAAACAAATTAGATTTTTCAACGTGAAAATTCTTGAAAAGCTAAAAAGGTTAAACATCAGCAACAATTCAAATGTTCAGCCACTGAATAATACATATCCTAAAATTTCTCTCTGGCTTGTCTTGATCTCCTCTAATCCATTTTCCATACTGCAGCCAGAGTGATTGTTTTCTAATTTAATTACATCACCTCTCTGGTTAAAACTCCCCACCACATGCTTATTGTTTATTCACTTAGCAAATACATATTGAAAGTCTCCTATGTGCTGAAAACTATTTTGGGCACTGGGAATATAAATAATAGGGCACAAAACAATTACCTACTTTTATGGAAACTATATTCTAGTTGAAGAAGATATAAGCAAATTGAAAAACAACAAGTATTTAATAGATCATGTGTGACATCAGGCAGAGAAAGGACTTATCTGAGGGCCAGAGTTATTTTATATAGGTGGGTTAAGGTATAACTTCTCTGATAAATCAGGTGACATGTGGGCAGAAATGAATAAAATGAAATAAGTCATGTAGATTTCTGGAAGAAAAGCATTCTAGGCCAAGGGAAGTGAACAGCAAGTATGGAGGCCTTTAGCAAGGAGCATACCTGAAATCTTTGAGGAATAGCAAGAGGCCAATGGTTGCAGTGGAAAGAACAAGTGAACCAGGATAAGACATGAAGTCACAGGAGTGGGACATCAGATTATATAAGGCCCTGCAGGCCTTTGAAAGGATGTTGGCTTTTACTGTGAGACAGGAAGCCATTTAGAGATTTTGAGGTGACTTTCACTTTTAAAATAACTGGTGAAAATATGGAGGATAGACTCTATGAGATCAAGGGGAGAAGTGGAGACTCCAGCTAAGAAGCTAGCGTAGTATAACAAACAAGGGATGATGGGGAGTTAGGCAAAGGGGTAGCCATGGAGGTGCTAAGTAGTCTGATTCTGAATCTATTTTGAGAGTGGAACCCTTGGGAGTTACTGAGATTGGGTATAGGATATGAAAAAAAGAAAAACAGAAGGCAACATTTTTGACCTGAGAAATTGGGGGAAGAAATTAACTAAAATCCAGATTCCTTCCCTATGGGTTACAAACTTCTGCATGAGCTACTTTAGCCTCACTATTAAAGAACACTGTGCTTAGTGAGTGGCACACTACACACCAGTCATATTTTAATTCATGAACTGCACCATGTTCTCTGCGGGCCTTCACATATAATATTCCCTCTGCCTGAAACACTCTTCCTTCCCTTTCTCACCTCTCCAACCACTTTGCAAAGACTGTCCCACACATTGCTCAAGTCTCAGCTTATAAAACACTCTGGTAATGTTTTCCGAACCCTGTACCCTGGGAATCTGCTATGAGCTCCCACAGTACCTTGTTTTTACCTTTTTGTAGTATTTTAAATCATTGATATTGTCTAGTTGTCTACCTGTGTTCTCTGGATAGGCAGCCTGTAGCTCTCTATTTCTTTATGTCAATTATTGTTACTTTATTTTGTTCTTTTTGTGGTGCCATGTTTCCCTAATGGTTCATAATCCTGCGGCCTTTCATTGCTGTCTATCACTTGAAGAAGAAGGCACCTATTCCAGTCTTTATAAACTGGCTTCAGTAGGGAAAGCCCTTCACCAGTCAGTGCATCTAGAGATTCTTGATGGGCCATCTGGCATGGTCCATGGGTGGGCTTGCTGCTAAAGCCCTTGGATTAGTTGGCAGGTGATGTCTAGGTCAGCAGGTGGTGGGCCTAATATTTCAACTCACAGGGGGCTAATCTGGTGCATGGGTCCACTGGGGTGGGCTGTCAACTGGGTATATAGGAGTAGTCCTGGAGCCTGGATCTGCAAATACAGACCTGAAGCCTGGGTTCACAGGGGCCATCCTGGCACTGGGGTAGGTCTTGAACCTGAGTCCACAGGGACCAGCCTGGCACTGGAATGGACCTGGTCCCAAGCCTGTGGGGACTAGGCTTGCCCAGGGTCCTCTGGAATGGCCCTGGTACCTAGATCTGCAGGGGAAGACCTGATACCTGGAACCATGGGGTTGGGTCCAGAGTTTGGGTCCCTGGGGATAGGCTTGGACCTGAATTAATGGAGGCTGACCTGGCACTGCGGCAGGCTTAGAGTGTGGGTCCATGAGTTTCTACCTGATGCCTAAGTCTGCAGAGGCTGAGCTGGAATCTTTGGATGCTGCCCTGGCATTAGTGCAGGCCTAGAGTCTGGGTTTGCAAGGACCGGCTTACAGGCTGTGTCTGTGGGGACTGGCCTGGCACTGGGATGGGCAACACTTGTTGTATTTTTTTCAAAAGTTGTTGGACATTATTAATC
Source organism: Hylobates moloch (assembly GCF_009828535.3). Lineage (NCBI taxonomy): Eukaryota > Metazoa > Chordata > Mammalia > Primates > Hylobatidae > Hylobates > Hylobates moloch. Next base: position 58,450,944 of record NW_026652277.1, read on the forward strand.
AACATATTCAACAAATAGACCAAATGGGGGTAGGGACACCTTCAGATTTAAAGTTTTTAGTGAATTGTAATCAGTGAAACCAAAGCTTACAAACAGAAACGTTATCTCTGCAAAACGAAGGGAAGAAGTAAACTAATTTAAAAAATGATAGCTCAAACAATGCACAAGGAATTTTAATTTCTGTCCTTATAAGAGAAGACACAGAGACACATACAAAGGGAAGTGAAGACAGAGAGGGAAGGCAACCATTTAACAACAGAAGCAAAGACTGGAGTTATGCAGCTGCAAACTCCTTAGGAACACCAAGGACTGCTGGCAATAACCAGAAGCTGGTCGACAGAGCGTGGGCCTACAGATACTTTGATTTCAGACTTCCAGCCTCCAGAAGTATAAAAACAGATTTCTGCTGTTTCAAGCCACCTAGTTTGTGGAACTTTGTGTACAGCAGAATTAGTAAATAAATACATCTATAATAGCAATTTTAAATAGTTCAATGTCTGAGAAGAATCTTCTGATGGAGCTCATGTTTTTTGTTGAATAAAATTTCCTTAAATAAATTACCATTTTGTAAAACATTGGAATATAATTGAGAAAAATTTTAATTTTCCCCTATCTAAATATGGTAAACTATTTTTAAAATCATACACAAAAACAACTTATTTCTTTTATCTAAGTATTTGTCAAAGAAAAGTACTTTGAAAAGATACACCAAGATAGCAACTGTGAAAATATTTAGGCTAAAATATCTTCCCATTTCAATGTGCAAAATGTAGAATTAAGACTGTTCCATTTAGCAGTTTACGTGGTGCTTCAGCATCTATAGAGACAGTACCTTTATTTTTATTTTTTTTTTTTTTGAGACGGAGTCTCGCTCTGTCGCCCAGGCTGGAGTGCAGTGGCGCGATCTCGGCTCACTGCAAGCTCCGCCTCCCGGGTTCACGCCATTCTCCTGCCTCAGCCTCTCCGAGTAGCTGGGACTACAGGCGCCCGCCACCACGCCCGGCTAATTTTTTTGTATTTTTACTAGAGACGGGGTTTCACCGTGGTCTCGATCTCCTGACCTCGTGATCCGCCCGCCTCGGCCTCCCAAAGTGCTGGGATTACAAGCGTGAGCCACCGCGCCCGGCCAGTACCTTTAAAACTAAAATAACCATTGTCTAAAGCAAAGATTCTATTTGCAACTGTTAAGAAAATTGCAGAAAATTTAACTTTAAAATTAAGCATAAGGGCCGGGCCTAGTGGCTCACGCCTGTAATTCCAGCACTTTAGGGGGCCGAGGTGGGTGGATCACAAGGTCAGGAGTTCAAGACCAGCCTGACCAATATGGTGAAACCCCGTCTCTACTAAAAATACAAAAATTAGCTGGGCATGGTGGCGCATGCCTGTAGTCTCAGCTACTCGGGAGGCTGAGGCAGGAGAATCGCTCAAACCCAGGAGGCAGAGGTTGCAGTGAGCCAAGATCACACCACTGCACTCAGCCTGGGTGACAGAGAAAGACTCCGTCTCAAAAAAATAAAATAAAATAAAATAAAGCATAAGATCTTATTAACTTTTTTCAGAAAATTATCAGTATCAAGGTATTAAAAGATACAGCTAAGAAACTGATTTGAGTATGTGAATATGCACCAGGAATAATTATTCATGCTGAATGTTCACGTAATATAAATTTTTATTTTAACATATAAGGATATAAATTATCTTTTAAAATGTTAATTTTGAAAATGGCTTGAAACTATTCTATAAGTTCACTAATATATTTGTAAGCCAATAAATATTCCAAATAATATAATTTTCATTACATTCATGCCCCTTTTTAACTCTAAAAAATGTGCTAGTTTGGTCAAAAAAATTACATAGTGACCTTGCCATTAATGCATATCAAAAATGAAATCCATTTAACCCCTTAGATATTGTTTACATGATGTGCCCTGTCATTACTTGCTCAGGTGGTTTCCCACAAAGGCAGAAATGACCTTCCCCCAAAGACGGCAAGAAAAGGTGCCCTCCCTTCCAAAAGCCCAGCCTACTGCTGGGCTAGCCACGAAATGTGGCTTCATCAGGTGGCAAAAATTAAAGAAGGGAGGTGGTGGCTAGTGAGTAGCAGGGCAGCACTATGTAGTACAAATTACTCACCTGAAATTAGAAGTCCTGAGCATCAGAGCTCTGGGTTACCATTAGTAGCAATAATAAAATTAGGCAAGTCACTTAGCTTCTCTCAACGGCATGCAATTTCTTCATCTATATAATGGGAATACTCTCTAGTGCTATTTCCATAGGCTTGTTTACTTGTACTTCCAGAAAATAAACTAACCACTTTATCTACGCTTATTAGAATCAAATGATGTATTTAATAAACTAGAGCAAAGTAACAAAGAGGGGGATTATTTCAATGTATCAAAATACTCTTCCACAAAAAAGTAGCATAACGACAAATAAAACCTAGTCAAGATCAATAGTTTATTTAATTCGTATACTTGGAAAATCTACATCTTAGTTTCAATCTCATCTTTATTCACAACTTCAACTAGAGCTGCAATGAACCATTTTATCTCTATAATGTTGAAAAATCCTGGCCAGGCACAGTGGCTCACGCCTGTAATCCCAGCACTTTGGGAGGCCGAGGTGGGTGGATCACGAGGTCAAGAGATCAAGACCATCCTGGCTAACACAGTGAAACCCTGTCTCTACTAAAAATACAAAACATTAGCCGGGCGTGGTGGCAGGCACCTGTAGTCCCAGCTACTTGGGAGACTGAGGCAGGAGAATGGCATGAACCCAGGAGGTGGAGTTTGCAGTGAGCCGAGATCACGCCACTGCACTGCACTCCAGCCTGGGTGACAAAGCGAGACTCCGCCTCAAACAAAAAACAAACAAACAAAAAAAGATGAAAAATCCTAATACGATGATTAACAATTCCAAGCTCTACCCAGGCCCTAACAGTTTAATTGCTTTATATCTTAGGGCATATCTTCGATATCTTGAGTTTGTACAACAGAAATGAAACCCCCAAAAAACAGGGCAAAATTCCATAGGGAATAAAACCAATCACCAGTATAGGGAGTCTTTTGAGGTGTGTTGTTAATATAAATGAATACCTATAAGTGTTAAGTTTATGGCCTCTTTAAAAAAAATTTGTTTTATACCCCAAGTACCCTATTCACATCTTGAAGTAATTTTACTAGAAATTACATTTGCAAATCAATAAAAAGTAAAATAACTTTTCATTACATATGAGTCTTCTTGATATTCAGTTTTTTAACTAACTTTCTGACTCTGTATTAAACAATATCCACGCATTTTCAAACTAACTTTGTCAGGAAGAACCTTAGATGCTAAGCTTTGTGCCACAAAAGCTCTTGGCCGATCTGCTGAAACCGGTGGACTCTTTCTCAGAACAATCCTTTTAAACTTAATTCAATATAAAATACAGATTACAAGGAAACCAGTTTTACTGAAATATCAAATGCTTTTTTTAAAAAGTATTAAATAACAGGATCTAGCAGTAGGTCTAACTACCATAACAAAACAGTCATGTGCAGATGATGTTTTGTGGTATCTGCCTCAACTTTGTGATACTGAAATATTTGTATATTAGCAAGTCACATGTACTGATGATATTATGTATTTGTTGCCAACATTGACAACGGAAAAAAATGCTAAATTTATTAGAAGTTAGTAACCTCCAATCCAAGTTTATGGATCCCCTTAATTCTATTCATAAGGTCCTAGGTTAAGAACATCTCAAACTGAGGGACTCTAACAAAATAATTTATAAAATTTACATTCAAATTAGCTTTCTAGATTCACAAAAGTTGTATGAGATTTAATATTAATACATGTTTCAAAAAGAAAAAAAGCAAAAGTGAGATAAGTCAATAATTATAAACTGCTTGTAGAGAAAACTGGAAAGATGATGTGGATTCAAACCTTGTCTTTCCCATGTATTTACTGTGTCAACTTGGACAAGTTTAATTTCTTTAAGCCTCAACTTCTCAATCTGTTAACTGGGAATAGTAATAGTGTCTATCTACTTCCTTTAGTTGTTGTGAGGATCGAAGGACATACTGTATGTGCAAAATCTCAGCAAAGTGCTTACCACTGACTAAGAGCTCCTTAGATATTAAGAAAAATGTACTTTTCAACAACACAACTGAATTCCTAAAAAGCATGATGGCATTCATTGCAGTTCCAGTTAATCACAAACAGCAAAAAAAAAAAAAAAGTGGGGAGAGAACATCTGTTGTAAACTATACACACACCCTCACTTTAGAATTATGAATCTTTAGATCTTTACATAGTCTTTGGATCTAGGAACACTGTAATGAGCCTAATATAGAAACCTACAGAGTTCAGATGATGAAGTGAACAAACCTGTTGGTATGATGTTGACAAGAACATGACCTCAATCTGAGAGTAAATTATTACACATTTTCCAAGAACTAGACATTAAAAAGCAGCAAGATGGTTAGGTAAGTTAGAGCCAATTGATTTAATGTAATATGACACAGTCATTGAAATGCTAATAAAAACAATAGCAACACAGAAACCACTTATGATGTAACGTTAAATGGAGCAGCTGGCTAGGCCTTCTTGGATAATATCCCGCCCTGAATTCTTTAACACTACTTTTAATTTAGGTTCAGACTGTGTTCTATTCTGACCATAAAGTTTTCTACCTTGTATGTAAAATGTTTTCGCAGATCCCAAGTGAATTTCTTAATGGCAAATGCCACTTATTACTAATCATTTCTTTAATTTAGCATAGTCATTTACAGCTCAAATTTCACCTAAGCTCCTCTCTTAAACCTCCTTCCACAACTTAATTATCTCTAAGCCAAAGTGTAATTTCACTGAGCTCCATGGGATTCCTTGTAAGAGCATGTGCCCATGAAAAGATCATCTGGTGTTGCTCCTTTCTGCTGTATTCATCTTCCCATCAGGGTACTAATATGAAAGAATAACAACTTCAAGGCATTTGAAAAACAAAGATTTGGGTCATTAAAGAACTTGCCAAATTATTAGTAAGACCATGATTAACTAACAAGATCTAAAATTAATACTAGTCCCTCTTTTTCATCTACTGATCCATTTTAGTCAAAAATCTTGATTGTGGAGATAGTAGAACACACTATCTCTGAACAGCTGGAACAAAGAAAATAAAACTTAAGATATGAGATATCAAATGTTGAAATATTTAGTTTTTGAATTTAAAATGACATAAGAACTTCTTAGAAATCAAAATTGTAGCCAGATGGCTATTATATCTCATTTTCAGTAGAACAGGTACAGCAGGAAGACAGGAACACCACCACACTATCACATTTGCCAACTAAATAGAAGATGATTTTGAGAAACTGCCTTTCCTAGTCATTAGAAGAGACAGAAATACACAGTAAGTAGTAGAGGGAAGAGTCTGAAAAAAAAATGAACATTGTTACTGATAAAATGTGTCTTTTTAAATTATTAAACTTAACTACCCATGGTAAAAGACATGAATACTTAAATAACACAAATATCTTTTACTAGTTTCAAAAATGTAGATTTTTTTAAATGTGGTCTAGCTGCAAAAATTATAAAGCCAATGCCAGTGTGACATAAAGAAAGGTGAAACTTCCATAAAGACCTGTAGGCAGTATGCAATTTTTTTAAAAGCTAAAAGAAATAATAGTATGAAGAGAAAAAAGAAAATCTACCAAATTAACGATTTGAGGATTCACTGAGCAACAGGATAAACATGGAATGCTTGGGACATCCATTTAGTTAATTAAAATAAGTAGTTGAGGTAGAATAAGCCAAAGCGGGGTTTGTGAAAGTCCCTGTGTTGCAGGATACCTGCAAATCTGCTTTGAGCATGGCATTAATGTGCAAGGTCTATAACCTTCCCACCCAAATGGGATGGGCTGCTACCAGACTCCTCACACTGAAAAGCAATGGGCACAAACTCATGTGATGCCTTTTAACCAAGGACATTTTGATTTGTAAACTCCTCCTATACCACAACAAAATGGGAAAAATTTAGTTACAAAGACTTTTTTTTTCATTTTTAAACTTTTGCCTGGATAGTTAATTCATTTCAAGAAACAATAAGCTGCAACAAGTAGAAGGGCTTATTTATTACTTTAACATTAATTTCTCCCAATTAATAAGACGTGAATTCTCATGCATAAACAGGAAAACAAATTCATTGCAAATTTTAAAGGAAAACTCATTGAGAGAAAAATGTTAAACAATACTTCAAAACACGGTAACTTCCAAACTCCATCAAACATTAATTATTGAAATTCTACTTAAAAAATTCTCCACTAAAAAGTATTGTAAATGTTCCATTATTATAGGTATGTGGCCAAAATATGAAAAAATAATCAAAGATACTTTTTCAATTAAGGCTCTACACAGCTCAGAAATGGTGATAAATCTGTTAATTTAAAACAGTCAATATCACTGGGATAAGAGTTTATCAAACTCAAAGGCAATTTTTCAGTGAGACTAATACTAAGGTGTAAATTTCATGGCAAAAGAAATGATGTCAGACTTAAACCACATTAACTATGAAGAACTAGACAACTAATGTGCCATTATATATATAAAAAAGATGATTGTGATGGGGATAAGTGGGGAGGCAGACAGTGGCAACCTCTGGAAGATGGAATCTCTTCTCTCTGCTGGTCCTAGAAGAGAAAAGAGACACCAATAAGCATCAACACACTGTCCGAATTCCTCCCCACCCGAGACCCACCAGTCCACAGGTGTTTCTCAACCTTGGGGCCAACCTCACCTTCAGAGATGGTATTCAGTACAAAGAGGGCGTCAAAACCCCCGCCTTATCTTAACTTGCCTAGTGCCATCTTTAAAAGATAAAAACTATCAAAATATATTACTTTTTTTATAACTATAATCTGCATCAAGTGGAACTGAAAGCAGCCGGGCTGAAATTAGTAACTCTTATCGTGCATAGGGATAATTGCTTTCCAAAACCTTTGCACTCAACTATTTTAAATTATAAAGAGGTCATTATGTATAACTTAAAAGTTTTGAATTCTACGTGTGTGTGTGTGTGTCTGTGTACAAAGCAAGTGGCTACGACCAAATTTTGGGGTTGTAACTGTTGTTTGTAACGACTTCCATTCAATGTATGCAGGTCATGGAGAAGATGGGGAGATGGAGTTGTTTACAGAAAGCTGACACAGGGAAATTAATCAAGTTGTACTATTTGAAACAAGTTATCCTCACCCTGAAAAGCACCCCTAAAACAACTGAAATTCAAAAAAATAATGATACAAACAACTAATTTAGAGTGACGGCAAATAATTTCCTCAATTCTTTAATACAAACAGAATTCTACAGAATCTGCTTTTCCTAGGTAGTAGATCTAGCTGGTAATTCCAAACTAAGTGGCACATTCTTACCCACCCTACTACAGCTTACACAACTCTGATTCACTGTTATTTTCGCACATATCCTTGTGGAAGACCTCGTCACAAGAAACTATGCCCAAAGCAAATCCTACAGGAAGTAATTTTTAAATTCAGTCACTCAAGACTAAGATCTAAATTTTTAAATTCAGTCACTCAAGATTAGATCACAATAGGGAGTTAATTGGTTTAAATTAAATAAACAGTATCTATGTTTCCACGTTACCACTCATTGCTTTTTTTCTAGGGACTGTGCTGGGCACTGGGGGATACAAAAACTCGAGTGAGGCACAATCTCTGGAAGTAAAACGGCAATGAAAGCGCATTTCTGGAAGCCCTGAAAGTCTGAAAACTGAGGCTTTTCTGGACTCACAGGCTCTGGGTAAAGAAGATACATTTTCATCTTGTTAAGATGGATTTTGCAACTAAGACCAGTAAAGTAGAAGACAGAAGAGTGCGTACCCTGTTGTATTTGCATGGCTCTTGCCAGCAACCAAGAGATGTAATGAATCTAAGTCTCATCACCTGACAGAGGTTTAGGGAGAGCCATACATGAAAAGACTGAGAAATCTGGATTGATACCCGGTTTTGTGAAACCATAAATAATTTTAGAGTTAGAAAAGACTTCGACAAAACCATTAACAAAGGAATTCAGAAACGCAAACATTAGTAAGTCATCTGGACAACGCCTACTCCTTTATTTACGAAACACTAAACCAAAGTAAAAACAAATGTTTGACCAAGCCGGCCACGTGTTTTTATGGTACTTTTTCTTAGTGCCTCAAATGTCTTCCTAAATCAGTTGCACCTGCTGCAAAGATGGAACGTTCTGGCGCGACAGCCCAGAGCGGAGCACGTTTTCGTTCCCCGAGCTGAGGCAACTGCGACTCGCCCGCGCGACCGGCAAGGCCACCTCACAGCCAAGGCGGTCCTCGACCCAGCCCGCCGCCGCGCAGCAGCCTACGAGCCTTGGGCCCCACGCGCGCGAGCGCCGCCCGTGCCCCAGCCGCCCTCCCACCGCCAGCGGCTCCGCACCCGGCGCCCGCAGCCCTCGTACCTCACACCGCTGCTCCGAAAGCCCCGGGACACGCTCCCGGGCTCTCCCGGTGCCCTTACGGAGGGTGCTGTGCTTCTGCCCAGCGCCGGCGTTCGGCCGAGGCGGCCGCGGAGCAGCGAGAAGCCGCGGACCGGCACCGTCATGGCCGCGGATCCCCGGCTTCCGGACCGGGGCTCCACCTCCCGCGGCTCCAGTCCTCGCGGCTGGAGGCCTGGCTCCGCCCTCACCCGGCCTGGCGGGGCAGCAAGTAGCGTTGCCAGCCAGGTTCCGGCAGACATGCAGAGTGGAGTCAAGAGCAGTTCCCAGGGCCGGGGACGGAACTGATAGGGCTCCGGGTCCGCAGGGGGCGGGGCCAGGACCCAAGCCCCGGGCCATCTGAGGATGTAGAGGCTTGCAGTGTGGCCTGGCGACTCGGCCCCGCACCCAGCCAACACACAGCTGGCATTCCCATAGCGACGGCACAGAGAAGGCCTCCAAACTAATCACTTTAGGCAGCACGCCCCACTTTGCACCAAGCCAGAGATCCTGCCCAACAGTCTCCGTGACTCCGTGGAATTGGATTTAAAGCAGGAAAGAAGTAATAGGTTCATTGTTTCCCACTCCCTTTGTGAGATTCCTTGGAAGCTGGAGAAAAGAGCAAAGGTGTGTGGAGAAGGAGCAAAACCTGGCTGAACAAGGAAGGTCTGGACTTTAGGATTTCTATACTTCTACTTTATCATCTCCACTTTTGGAAGGAAATATTGACCAATATCTGTCTTTTCCTGAGTTTATGATCAAGTCGATGCAGGCTAAGAATCCTGCATTGTGTGGTGAGCTTGTGTGGTGAGGAAGCAAAATATCTGCTCCCTCTGAAAAAGTAAAACATTAGACTGTCCATTCATTGTGCAAATTAAAACAGACACACAAAAAACAGTCACAGATAAAACCAGCTGGAAAGTTAACAGGAAACAACTTTTTTCCCAAGGTCAGGCTGCTGCTGTTGAGTCAGAACAACCTCTTTTATAGCTACACTTTTACGAGAAAACTTGTTTTTTAAAATCATAGACTGTCAGAAAATATGCTCTTTAAAATCATATCAATAAGAATGGGATACGCTACTCTTTCCTGGCTGATCTAAATCCATTTGACACAAATAAGCAGCCTAGAAGAAAATACAGGAAAAAATCTAGGTGACCTTGGGTTTGGCAATGAGACTTTAGATACAACACTTAAATCACAATTCATAAAAGAAAAAACAATTTAAACTTCTGCCATGCAAAAGTCACTGTTAAGATAATAAAGAAACAAATCACATACTGGGAGAAAATATTTGCAAAACATTTTTACAAGGACTTACACCCAAAATATACAAAGAACTCTTGAAATTCAACAATTAAAGAAAAAAGAAAAACAAGCAACTCAGTTAAAAGTGAGCAAAAGATCAGAAAACATCCACCGAAACAGGTATACAGAGGTCAAAAAAAATGGAAAAAATGTTCAATGTCATTTATCATTAAGGAAATAGAAATTAAAACAACAACGAGATACCACTACACTCCTATTAGAACTGCTAAAGTCCAAAAAAATTGATAATACCAAATGCTGGCAAGGATGTGTGGCAACAGGAACTTTCATTCATTGTTGGTGAATAAAAAAAATGGTTCGGTCACTTTGGAAGACAGTTTGGCAGAATCTTTCAAAGCTAAATATCATTTAACCATGCAATCCAGCAACCATGTTCCTACATATTTACCCAACTGATTTTAAAATATGTCTGCAATAAACCATCATATGAATGTTTATGGCACCTTTATTCATATTCTCCAGAAACCAAGATGTTCTTAAATAAGCAGTGGAATATCCATACTATGGGATATTATTCATCAATGAAAAGGAGCAAGCTACCAAGCCATAAAAAGACATAGATGAACCTTAAATACATACTGATAAGTGAAGGAAGGCAGTCTGAAAAGGCTACATACTGCATGATTTTTATTATATGGCATTCTGTAAAAGGCAAAATTATAGAGTCAGTTAAAAGATCAGTGGTTGCCAGAGGTTAAGAAGATAGGGCAGAGGTTTGAATAGTGTAACACAGAGGGTTTTTAGGACAGTGAAACTATTTTGTATGATACTGTAATGTTAGACACATGACACTACGCATTTGTCAAAACCTACAGAACTTTACAACACAAAGAGGGAAACTTAATGTGTACCATATAAAAAATTTTATTCACATTAGAAAATTATGTTTTCTGCAGTGTTACCAGAATCAAGACTCTGTTTATTCTCCACAAGACTTGCATAGAAAAATAAGATATTAAATTTTGTATGTTCTAAATACACGCAAACATTTTACACATTTTATCTAGATGTGTAAAAGTGTTTTTTTAAAAAAAAACCACATGGAATGGCTTTTTCAATACTAAAAAGTGGAGGGACATTTGTTTAAACAAGTATTTCAAAAAGAAATATGTACATCATCCTGAAAATTATTTGTGGTAAGGAAATATTCTTTACTCCCGTTGCATTTCTCCGACAATAAATGGGTGAATTCATGCTACCTCCTATTTAGTCAACAAAGATACTATTTACCCTTTACATTTTTGTATCATAATAGATCTTAAAAATCTAATGTTCTTTATTGCAGACATTCGTTTGTTAACAGATTTGTTTCTTTTTTAATGTTTTACCTGAAGTTTGACATGCTTTCAGGACAGATTTGCCTCTTACTTTATTTAACATTGTAGAAATGTAATTAACAAGCAATTCTCACTACACAATTTAGAATAGACATTATTTTATAATATCTTCCAAATTTGATCAGTTAGCAAAACTTAATACACCAATTAAAATATTTCTACGTATGATGAGAATGCTTACAATGTAAAGTTTAGAACTTGTTTTGGATGTGATTATATGCACGAAAATCATGTAACACTGTGCTCATGCTAAGAACCAACATAACAAAATTACTGAAATAAATATGCTGTGAGGAATGGAAAAAAAATTCATTATTTAGCAGGTTGGTGGTTTCCAGGAAGGAATGAAGGCTGTGACAAGAGAATCTAACTGTATTACACTTATATGAAACAATCTCACTGGAAAGACTGGGGAAAAGGTGCTGACCTAAATAACTTCAGAATTGCAAGGTTAAAAATCTAACAATAGAAGAAACTGCACATAGGCACTGTACTCTAGTTAATAAAGTTGTTGATTTACATTACCAATTCTGATATGGCTATACATGTGTACCAGAATTAAACAGTTATTTAAATGGAAGTGGATGATACGAGCCAGGTTCCTCATTTTTGGAGTGGCAATTTACAGATAAGCAATGGGAGGAGGCTAGAATAATCCATATGATAATGGATTAGAGTTGGGAACATCAGTTTTAGCTTAATATAAATACAGATGGTTACATATACAAATATTTATAGATGTATGAATATTCAGGAGTTAGTTTACATACATATATTTATTTGCTTTGCCAGCTGAGAATGCCTAAAACGACACCCGAAAGCAATAAGCACACCTTCAGCCCAGATACTGGTTCCTAATGTCATTCTACGATAACAGGAACCAGGACTCCTTGGAAAAATTGCTGATTCTAGGCTCAGGAAGTATATTAGATGATCCTAGAGCATCTAATGGAAAGGATGCTCAAATAAATCTCACATTGATGGGGATGTGTCAGGGACAGGAGCCAACTGAAAGGGTTCCTAATGCCCAAAGATGGAACAATTTGAGTAGTAACATGAAGAAGTATTGGATTATAACCCAAAGTATAAAATTAATATCCATGAGCCCATACTCATATAAATAAATATGTGATTGAATAAATAAATAAAGGTGGGAGAGAAGATACATAATGCAGAATTCCTGAAATTTATGTAGATACTCCACTATGAAGGAGTAGAATTCTTCACTTCTTAAATGGGAACTGATCATAGTGACTTCCTTTCAGAGTTCAGTTTAGAAAATGGGAAAAGAGAGTAACTTACCTATGGAGAAACCTGACAAACACTACCTCAGACAGTGATCAGGATTAACATCAACACCGATACATCATACTGATAGGATGGATACTTGATATAATGTGACGAGAATTGTACTTTACCTCTGCAATCTTCCTGCAAAACCTGTAACCCCAGTCTGATCGTGAGAAAAACAATTAAATCCCAACAGAGGGACATCCTACAATATACCTGAAGAGTATGTCTCAAAACTGTAAAGATAGTCAAAAACAAGGAAAGTCTAAGAAACTGTCACAAGCAAGAAGAACCTAGAAAAACGTGACAACTAAATATAATGTGGTATCTTGGATTGGATCCTGGAACAGAGAAATGGCATAACAGAAAAACGAAGAAGATCTAAATAAAGTATAAACTTTTGTTAATAATAATGTATCAATATAGGTTCTTTATATCATATAATGTAAGATGTTAATAATCGGAAAAACTAGATGTGTGACATATGGGAAACTCAGCACTATTTTCTCAATTTTTCTGTAAATTTAAAACTGTTCTATAAAATAAAGTCTATTTTTTAAAATGCCTATTTAGCCAGGGTAGGTATATATTAGAATCAATACCAGGAGAGATTCTTTAAAGGTGGACTTTATCCAAGTTTTATTTATTGCTCTATTTGTAGTTGTTAATTTATTTATTAATATTTCCTCCTGGACTGAAAAAGGTAAAGCTGATATATTTTCCCTGTTTTAATCCTCAATGTGCTTCTAATACCTACTCAACAAATATTGAATTCTTTTGAGTTAAATCAGGGATGATTAAAAATTACAGAGAAAGAAAGCTAGTTGCTAATGTGGAATAAAAACTTTCTCCCATGATTATTTTAAGTGTTCCAATGAAAATTTTGGAAGTTGCTTTAAAGAGTACAATGCATTTTTATGCCACGGAGATATATGCGTCCATGTAATTATTTGTAGTGTCCATGACATTGCTTGGGACATCTTATTTAATAGGCTCCATTTATATCATCAGTTATCTTTTCACTATATAATATTCATTGTTGTAACAAAATGTTTCAAAATGATTATCAGAATGTGAACAGTGAGCACTGGCATCAAAAGCCACCAAAGTTGGAGTAGGTTGCTGTGAGGCAACCAGAGTTGGTACTGCGTAATGACAGACAGATGCATAGCTTACTCCAGAGAATAGCAAAGAAGCCCATTCATAAGACAAGCTTACTAAGAAACTAAGATGTCAAGGGAAAATCACAGCCAAGGAATAAACAAGGATCCAGAAAACCAGGAGTGGAGCCAAAGCAATAAACAAGATGGGTAGCTACTGCCTGAGATGAAGCAGAAGCTAATGAGCTGAAGAAGCTTAGCTTGGCAGCATCAGCTGGAAGAGGCAAGTTCCCTAGGATATTTTAAATCATTATATTTTCTTTCTAGAATGTTTTCTTTTTGTTTTTGTTTTAAATTAAACTAAGAAATTGATGTATCCTGCTTGTCACTAGCTGCTCTTAAAGAAGTTTGTACTTCAGGAACAGAAAACTAAACACTGCATGTTCTCATCCATAAGCAGGAGTTGAACAATCAGAACACATGGATACAGGGAGGGGAACATCACACACTGGGGCCTGTCGGGGTGGGGAGAAGGGGAGGGGAGCATTAGGATAAATACCTAATGCATGCAGGGCTTAAAATCTAGATGATGGGTTGACAGGTGCAGCAAACTACCATGGTATATGTATACCTATATAACAAACCTGCATGTTCTGTACATGTATCCCAGAACTTAAAGTAAAAAAAAAAAAAAAAAAAAAGTATTGTGCTTGTCTGTCAAAGAAAATTTTCCATGAGCTCTTCCAAATCATATTTTCTGTAAGGGAATTTTCAATAAAAATATAAACAACTTTACAGAATATGTGTTTTAAAAACCTGATATTTATATAAATTATTAAAATTTATCATAAAGTAGAAACCCAAAACAGACAGAAATGGAAAAGAAGCTACTAACCGAATACAACTATAAAGCTTCCTAAGGCAGAGTTTTTTTATGCCCTCAAAATATCATAATTCATACTAAAAATCTTTCCAAATCATAGAGAAGGAATTTCCCAGGTATTTTTATTATATTCAAACCCGATTTAAAAGAATACAAAAAAGAAAACTATTGAACAATATAACTGATAAATGTGATTATTAGGCTATGAAAGAAAACATTGTTGATATAATTTGATGGTATTATAACAGGAAAAACTTTACCACAACTAAACGATAATACAAAGATGGGTTAATTAGGATAATATTGGAAGTGTGTCAGTTAATATATCACATAAATATGGAAAATAAGAGAAAGAGTATTTGATAAAATTCAATAACCTTTCCTAATAACATTTAATAGACTAGATATAAAAATATTTCAGATCAACAGCTAATAGCATTCCTAACAATGAACCTCTAGAGACATTCCAATAAAAATTTGGAAAACCTATGAAGAAAACATTAAGACTGTGATGAGTAATGTTTGCAAAGACTTGAATTAATAGAAAGATCCAAGATGCTTAATATTGTAAGTATGTCAACTTTCACTAAAATAATCTATTAATCCAATACCCAATAAAATATCTCAGTTTTTTAGTCAAATGGGAGAAGATTTAACATAATAATAACAGCATATGTTTCCCAGAATTTGCTATGTTCCAAGGCTGTGCTGAACACTTTTCAGGAGTTATTCTTTTAACCCTCACCACAATGAAGATATGAGGAAACAGGTAAAATAGACTAGATAACTTGCCAAGACCTACAGCTATCAAGTGATAAAAGTGGAGTTCAAGTCTCAGGTAATGTGAAACCAGTGCCCACACTTCTAACTGCAGTGCTTTTCTAAATCTAATGTTCTCCTGGAAAAGTTTGCATGCTACATCACTAAGGTACAGAGAACTCATCCAAGTGTCTGCATTTTAGTCATTTATGCAATCTTCTGTAACTACAAAATTGATTTTTGATTCAAATCTATGTAATAAGGAGAAAATAATTTTTAATTTTCAAATGACTGGTGGATTCTATTGAAAAATTGATTACCAAGTTTTATTTCATGATAATGTGACTACCAATTTCATATTTTACTAACTTATTGATAGTTTATTTGTGGTCTTATAATACCATTAACTGTATAAAAAGTGCACCTGGTTTAGAATATAATGTTAACTATATATACTGTACATATCTATATACATGTCAATATATAATCAATGTTACAATGATTGTCTTTTTTCTAATTCCTCTGTTCAACTTGTTAAAGACTAAGAATGATGTAAAGAACCCAATTTTTCTTTATTTTTTACTACATATTATAGCATTATTTCATCAGTGAATATGAGATGATTGTTATAGATTCCATATAGTTTATCTATTATCATTATATAATGGCCTTCTTTGTTTTCCATGGTAATTGTTAGACATTGCTACTCCTATCCTTGCTCGGTTTTAATATGAAAAGTGTCACATGTATATATTTATATATATATACACACACACACATACATATACATATACACATGTATACCTATATCTTTTTACATTTAAATTTTGTTTCATTTTGTTTTGATGTGTGTCATTTAAAACAACATATATTAATTTTTTTAAGTTATCAGATAATGTTTGGAGCAGAAAATAATATGCAAATAATATATATGTATTGGCTTTCGATTGCTGCTATAATAAATCATCACAAATTTAGTGGTTTAAATAATACAAACTTGGCCAGGCACGGTGGCTTATGCCTGTAATCCCAGGACTTTAGAAGCCTGAGGTCGGGAGTTTGAGACCAGCCTGACCAACATAGAGAAACACTGTCTCTACTAAAAAATACAAAATTAGCTGGGCATGGTGGCACATGCCTGTAATCCCAGCTACTCAGGAGGCTAAGTCAGGAGAATCACTTGAACCTGGGAAGTGGAAGTTGCAGTGAGCTAAGATCGTACCATTGCACTCCAGCCTGGGCAACAAGAGCGAAACTCTGTCTCAAAAACAAACAAACAACAACAACAAAAAAAACCTACAGTGTTACATTTCTTTAAGTTAGAAGTCTGGTATGGGTCTCACAGGGCTATAGTCAATTAGAGTTGTATTCCTTCTGGAGGCTCTAAGGAGAATCCATAGCCTTCCTTTTTGCATCTTCTGTAGACAAACTACCCACTTTCTTTGGCTTGTTGGCACGCTTCCCCCATCTTCAAAGCCAACAATGTTGAAATCCCTCTCTTACTATTCTTCCATTATTTCTCTCTCTTTCTCTCTCTCTCTCTTTTACTTACTACAGCCAGGGGAGGGTCTCTATTCTAAAGGCCTCATGATTTGATTGAGCCCACTAGGTTAATTCAAGATAATCTCCATATCTCAAAGTTACAAACCATAATCACATCTGTAAAAGTACCATTTGCCATGTAAGGTGATATATTCACAAGTTTTGAAACCTAGGATATAAACATTTTTTTGGAGGGGGCACTATTCTACCTACCACAACACACAACACCCTTGCAAATTATGAAACATAACAAGAAGAATATTCCTGAACCTACCACACAATGTAAGAATCAGAACCTTTCTGATATCAATGAATAAATCTAGGTGCTTCTTTCATATCCCAAATTTTTTATCAGGAGTAATCATTGTCTTGAATTTTGTAGTTTAATCCTTTTGATTTAAAAACAATTTAATCACAAATACATCTTTTAACAACGTAATGCTCAGTCTTCCTTGGTTTTTGTTTTGTTATTTGAGTTTAACATATGTTATCGAGCTGGATGCAGTCTTCAAGCACTGCTTTTTCCCTTTTACTCCGTGTTTGCAAAACTTACTTATTTTGTTGCGTGTAGCTACAATTCATTCGTTTTTTCTGCTAAATATTATTAAATTGGGCATTTAGTTTTTCACCAGCCTATTAACAAATGTCTGAGTTTGTATTAGGCAGGATCTAGGAGGAAACAGAAACCACTGTAGGTACTTCAAATAAAGGAAATTTAATATAGGGATTTAATTAAGTAGATAATGGAAGAACTTAGAAGCCAAAAAGGATACAAAATAACCCAACAACAGGAAACCACTGAAACTGCTAAATCTGGAGAGACAACTGGATGGAGCAAGTGCCACTATCAGAATTGAGAAGATAAAACTATCTAATGAGAGCTGGAATCATGGCAAAGTTTGCCTTGCAGGACCTAGAACTATCTAAGCAATGATTGACCAGAGGAAGCTACATCCACAAGGGAGGCAGCAGAAAGATAAGAAGAAAAATACACTGGGTTTCCCCTTCTCCCACACTCCAATATTTGGCTATTGTTTCCCATTGGTCAAACCTACCTGGAAACCAAAAAGCAAAGGGGCCTAAGAAATATAGTCTTTTGGGATACAGAAAAGACTAAGTAAGGGAAAGGCAATGGGATAAATCTAAATGTAAACAAGCCAGATCCAGTGATTTCTCCGTTTATTTATGAGAGTAAAAATTAAAATGTGGCTGTGAGCATTCATGTATATGACTCTTGATGCACTTATGCAAGAGTTTCTCTGTAAGTAGATTTGTAGGGTCATAAGATATGTGCATATTCAATTTTAAAAGTTAGTAGCACTCTCTTAAAATTCATATGGAATATTAAGGGACTACAATGCCAGCACTTTGGGAGGCTGAGGTGGATGAATCGCTTGAGTCCAAGAATTTGAAGGCCTATCTCTACAAAAAATACAAAAATTGGCTCGGTATGGTGGCATGTTCCTGTAGTCCCAGCTACTGGGGTGGCTGAGACAGGAGAATCACTTGAACCTGGGAGGTAGAGGTTGCAGTAAGCAGAAACCATGCCACTGCACTCCAGCCTGGGCAACAGAGCAAAACCCTGTCTAAATAGATAGATAAATAAATAAATAAATAAATAAATAAATAAATAAATAAATAAAATGTGTGGGAAAAGGCAATAAAAAGGGGGGGGGACCACAAATAGCCAAAACCATCATGAAAAGAACAATGTTGGAGGTCTCACACTTCCTGATTTCAAACTTATCAGAAAGCTACCCTATACAAAAGTAGAAGCTGACTTATAGACCAAAGAGCTTAAAAATCAACCTTTGCATATATAATTAATTGATTTTTGACATGGTGCCAATATCATTTGATGGGGAAAAGATAGTCTTTTCAATAAATAGTGTTAGGAAAACTGGATATCCGTAACCAAAAGAATGAAGTTGGACCCTTATACCATACAAAAATCAACTTAAAATGGATCAAAGAAATGGATTACAAGAAACTTCTGTGCAGCAGAGGACATTATCAACAGAATGAAAAGGCAATCAAGAGAATAGGAGAAAACATTTGCAAATTATATATTTGATAAAAGGTTAATATTCAGAATATATTAAAAAGAAAACTCTATAGCTCAACAAAAACCAAACAACTCAATTAAAATTGGGCAAAGGACTTATATCGACATTTTTCCAAATGGCCAATAAAAAAAAATGCTCAACATCGCTAATTATTAAGGAAATGCAAATCCAAAGCGCAATGTGATATCACCTCATGTCCGTTAGGATGGCTACTATAAAAACAAACAAACAAACAAACAAAATAACAAGTGTTGGGAGGATGTGGAGAAACTGGAAAGATGAGACTGAGTTAGACAACCAGATTTCTCTCCATCTTGGATTCCCTGGCAGGAGACATGTCCCTGACTTAACCTGCAGGAAGCATTATGAATGTCTGAATGGAGAAATATCCCTGAGGACAGCCAAAGACAAAAGGGGAGAGGTAGAAACTCTGCTCTGTAACTCGCCCAAAGGAGATGCCAAATTAGAGTGGCTGTTCAGCACCACCAGGCTATAGAAGATTCTTCCCACACATCCCCTAGACAAGAACCCCTAGCCAGCCTTCCCACACTGCCAGGATATGACCTTTTGGACTTCTTCTCTTAGAGAGGAGCAGGGCTCTGAGTTTGTTAGAGCCAAGGGGAACCTGGGCTTAAAGAGCCGACCTAGAACCAAAAAGGAGACAATGACTTACTGGAAAAGAACCTCTACCCACGTGAGCATGGGAGAAAAAAAAGAAAAGAATCTCCAAGAAAATATATCCAATACAAACCCAAAGAAATCAGACAGAGAAGACTGGAATAAATAACTAATCCTTCAATGCAAATACATAGACGTACATCCACAAGAAACAACAGCAAACAGGGAACCATTTTTAAGGAAACTCGGTATTCTCCAAGATAGCACAGAAAAGCAATTCAGAAATGTATTAGAGAAAATTAGCAAAGAGATTGAAATTTAAAAAGAACACAGAAATCCTAAAACTGAGAGATCCATTTGCTGAACTGAAGAATTCATTAGAAGTTCTCAACAGCAGAATAGGTCAAGCAGAAGAAATAATAAATGAGCTCAAAGACAGACTTTTGGAAAATACACACTCAGAGGAGGAAAAAGAAAATAGAATGAAAAGCAATGAAGATTGCCTATAAGATATAAAAAATTATCTCAAAAGACCAAATCTGGAATTACAGCTGTTCAAGAAAAAGTTGTGCAAGAGAAAAGGGTAGAAAGTTTATCAAAAGAAATAACAAAAACTTTTCAAACATGAGAAAGGTTAAATATCCAGATATAGGAAGATCAGAGAACACCAAACGGATTTGACCAAAATAAGACTACCCCAAGGTGTACAAAAAGACAAATATGGTATGATTTAATTTTATAAGGTAGTTAAATTCATAGAGAAAGTAGAATGGTGGTTACCAGGTTCTTGGGAAGAGGGGCATGGGGACTTATTGTTAATGCGTATATAGAGTTTCAGTTTTGCAGGATGAAAAGAGTTCTGGAGATTGCTTACAAATTAATTTGAATCTGCATAACAGTATTAAACTAAATTCTTAAAATGGTTATGATGGTGAATTTTATTTTATGTATAACAACACAATTTTAAAAATTTAAAAATTAGTAATAATTTTTTTAATAACTTAGGAGTCATAGACCACCCTGAACACACCAGATCTTGTCTGATAATAACTTAGAAATGTTTACTCCTAGTGGCAAGAAATAAATTATTGAGTCACATCTTTAGCAAGATTTTGATTTGTCAATCTTTTTAAATTTTAGCCAATTTAATGAAGAACAAATAGTATTTGCAGAAATCTTAATTTAAATTTTCCTGACTACTAATGTGTGAAGCATCTTTCTCTCTGTTTATTAATCATTTTAGTTTTTTGTTCTATGAAATATATGTCTTTTTCAATGGGTTTATGTATTAGTATATTCTCCCACTCTTACAAAGCAATACCTGAGACTGGGTAATTTATGAAGAAAAGAGGTTTACTTGGCTCAAGGTTCTGCAGGCTGTATAGGGAGCATAGCAGCTTCTACTTCTCGGGAGGCCTCAGAGAGCGTTTACTTATGGTAGAAGGCAAAGCAGGAGGAGAAGCAGGACCAAGAGAGCAGGGGAAAAGGTGCTGCAAACTTTCAAACAACCAGATCTTGTGAGAACTCACTGTACAGTACCAAGGGGGGATGGTGCTAATCCATTCATGAGAACTCCACCCCCATGATCCAGTTACCTCCCACCAGGCCTGATCTTCAACACTGGGAGTAACAGTTTGACATGAGATTTGGGTGGGGACAGAAACCTAAACCATATCAGTTTGTATCTTTTTTTTTGCTATAGGAATTATTTATGTCCAAATGTCAATATATTGTTAGGTGCATGTGTAACAAGTATTTTTTTCTTAGTTTATTTTTATTTACCTTTCAGGTCTCTAATAAATAGAGTTTCCTAATTGGAAAGTGTAGCCATCCCTTGGTATTCTGGGAGACTGGCTCCAGGACATCACCTCCCTGCCTCCCTGACAGATATCAAAACTCAAGGATACTAAAGTCTTTTTATATAAAATGGTGAAGTATTTGCATAGAACCTATGCACATCCTCCTGTACATTTTAAATCATCTCTAGATTACTTATAATATCAATACAATGTATATACTATGTAAATAGTTGTACAGTATTTTTTATTTGTATTATTTTTATTGTCTTTTTAAAATATTTTTGACCCCCAGTTGGTTGAATTTGAGGATGCAAACCTGCAAATAAAGAATGATTTGGGTTTTTTTTTTTTTTCAAATATGGAATGTTGACTGTAGTCTAGTTTATCAGTCTTTTATGGTTGGAACCTACTGTAATGTTGAAGCAATCTTTCTCTATTTCAAGATTATATAGATATATTCTTACTAATTTAGTCTAGAGCTTTTAAAGGTTTGACTTTCTTATTTAAATCTCTAATTAATGATTCCAATGCACAGTGTGAGGTGAGGATCAGATATCTTTGCTGTTAGTTATAGATAATCAAAATTATACCACTTACAGCACTTACTATTAATTCATTTATTTCTTCTTGTCTACAATTCTACTTCTTTCTTATAGAAGTCTCTATATAGGTATTGATCTGCTACTGTGCTTGCAGATTCACATGACAGAAATAAAGATTAGTGAACCTGAAGACATAGAAATTATAAAAAATGAAATGTACAGAGAAAAAAAAAAGCCAACAGTGAGCCATGGGACATCTCCAAGACACCAAATATCATGTAACTAAAGTTCTCAAAAGTGGGGAGGCGGAAACCAAAAACTTTTGGAAAAAAATAATAAAATATTTTCCAGATTTGATGAAAAGCACAAACCTACAGATCTAAGAATCTCAATGAATAGCAAGCACAAGAAACATAAAGAGAACTATACCAAAGCATATCATAATCAAATTACCCAACACCACTAATAGAGTGAACAATTCTTTTTGTTTGTTTGTTTGTTTGTGTGTTTTTGTTTGTTTTTTTGAGACAGTCTCACTTTGTCACTCAGGCTGGAGCACAGTGGCACAATCTCGGCTCATTGCAACCTCTGCCTCCTGGGTTCAAGCAATTCTCCTGTCTCAGCCTCCCGAGTAGCTGGGACTACAGGCACCCGCCACCACACCCAGCTAATTTTTGCATTTTTAGTAGAGACAGGGTTTCACCATATTGGTCAGGCTGGTCTCGAACTCCTGACCTCAGGTGATCCACCTGCCTCAGCCTCCCAAAATGCTGGGATTACAGGCGTGAGCCGCTGCACCCGGCCGTCTAACAATTCTTAAAAGCAACCGGAGAGAATAAAAAATCTTATGTACTGAGGAAGGCAGATAAGGACAGCAGATTTATTGATAGTTTAGCATAGTGGCAGGATACAGAGCAGTATACACAAATCCATGTACTCATGGCATATTGCCAGCTTATTCTGCCATATGTCTCCAGGAATGATTCTTAGATTTAGTCTTTTCCAATTGCTACCTTCTCATTTCATTCTATACTCAAAAACAAAATTCTAGGCACAGCTTCTAACTTGGCTCTGGAATTACATACTAGAAGTTTAAAAATATATTCATATAAATGTTTCTCCTTATCCTATCTGAACATAATGCTTTTCTCTTTCTTCTCATAAATTATATATTATTGAGCACAAAACAATCTTAAGATATTCTTCTAGGGCTCAAAATTTTTGACTCTCCTCTTGCTTATCTTATTTTCCACAACCTAAAAAATTTCTTCTCTATCCGTTTTCTTACCAATGTTCTAGTATTATAACTTTTAAATGATTTTCTTTTCTAAGCAGCAAAATTCATTTTTCAAGCCAAATTTGACATGAAAAATCTGACTTCAAGTGTATAAAAGGAAAGTAGGAAAATAGAAAATGGAGCTGCTTTGGCTGACATGGGTTCCAGGGGACCGTGCCTGTTTAGTCTTCTGCACCTTCCATCCATGGCCCCTGAGACATTTCCACAGACCCTCTAGGACCTTTCCAAACTCAGCGCGAAAACTGGAGTAATGAGCTCAAATCTGTGTTTCCATGCTGCACCAGCCTAGACAAAAAGAATAAGGTCACAAATATTTTTCTCAAAGAGTATATTTCTTTGGCTTCACTGTCACCAGCCATATGAAAACTCCATTCTACACTCAAATTCTAGCCAGATGGTTCTGAAGGCTGTGAGGAATCAGGGCACATATGCTTTCCAACTCCTATTGGTCACCATTAAGCTCCCATAATTTTTCCTGCATTCTTTTCCAACTTACTGTGATACGCCCTTTTGATGCTTTTTTTGTTTGTTTTTTGTTTGTTTGTTTGTTTTTGTTTTTGTTTGGTATTTGAAGAGGTCCTTAATGCTGGTAATATATAGATAGTGTGGACATCTACACCAAAGACATCATCTCCTATCACCACCTTAATCCCTGACACCATACAAAAGCTGCTAGAACCAGTAACCCATGCATCCATCCTCCGTGATCATTGGTGATTTCAGACCAACACCTCTTTCAGGTATTGATACTCTTTAAATTTGTAAGACTTCTGTCATTGGTTGGAACAGAAAGATTACTTGAGCGGCAGAGTCTACCAAGAATCTACTAAGAATCTTTACTGAGATTCAGGTTTTGTTTTGTTTTGTTTTGTTTTTGTCTAAGATTGACCCATTATCCTTGAATAATACCTTGAACAATCCTCTTGGCTCTCCCACTCTGCAGGACCATGTAATTACTTCTAAAACTGGAGTGCATGTGGGGATTGCAGAAATGTGCAAGGAGGTACTTGGAGCCATGGAATAAGCATGTCCGTTATCTTGATACATCAGTTTCCCATAATACATGTCAATTATTTCATAGTAAATATTTTAAAATATTAAATGTCTTAGTTGGTGCTGCTAAAACAAATTATGACAGACTGGGTGGCTTAAAAAACAAGCATTTATTTCTCAGTTCTAAAGGCTGAAAATCTGAAGTCAGGGTGCCAGCATAGTTAGGCTCTGGTGAGAGCCCTCTTCTAGGTTACAGACTTCTCACTTCTTGTTGTATTCTCACATAGTGGAAAGAGGACAAGCTAGCTCACTGGTCTGTTCTTAGAGGGAAACTAATCCTATTTATGAGAGCTCCACTCTCATAGCCTAATTACCTCCCAAAGTCCCCACTTCAATTAAGGATTAGATTTCAATATATGAATGTTGGGGGAACACAAATATTCAGCTCATAACATTAACTGGCATTTTTTAAAATGTGTAAAATTTGGGATATTTTTAAAGCTAAAACATAAGACTTCAAGGAAATTTTGTAGTGCAGCTATGCTCTCCAATCAAACATTCTTAGCTAATGACCTCACTTCCTCACCCAGTTCAGCCTTTTGGGATATTACAGTGAGTTTTTCATAGGAGAATCTTTGGTTCTTTATGGAGAGACTCCATGAATTTTAGACATACCTGAATTCTAATGTGAGCCCAGCTTAGGCTCAAGCTGAGACTCTCCCGTTTACATATTTCATTTCACATCTAAGTTGATTTTTTTCATAATGAAACCCAACACACATCATTTCATTACATATTTGTTTAACTGTGTAACTGCTTTCCTAATTAAGCTATAATGGATGGGATAATCCCATAAAACAACTTTGTTCTTTTTTTCCACTGTCCTCCAAGTTCTTTTTATGGGCAGCCTTATTTCCTTCTGCTCCATGAAATCTTGAACTTGTCCTAAAGCTTCTCGGTCTCTTTTAGTTACAAAAATAATATTATTTCAGAAATTATTACTCCTATTTTATGGATAAGGAAACTAAAACACTAAAAGGTTATGTAATTTACTTGAGGTCAAGTGAGTGACAAGAGAGTAGAGCTAGAAATTTTGTGTCGAGTCAGTGCTTCTCAATGAATGAATGAGTAAATGGACTAAAGGAAGGGGGAGGCCTTGGAGGCTTAGAAGACTGTTTTAGTAATCAAAGCGAGAAACAATAAGCGTCAGAACTAAGGCTATGTCACTGTGGATGGCAAGGAGGAGACAGATTAAACTCATTAAGGAGGTAAGAGCAATAGAATCTAGTGACACACTGAATGTGAGAACTCACATTTGACAGCAGGCCTGACTTTCTCTAGCATTCGTACCTCAGCCTTTGAATGTGAATTTTGCTTGGATTACTACTTCATCTGTTATCTCATGTTATCCTATGAATAATTATTTAGCTCTAATCCTTTCTATAATAGTAATCAACCCTGCTTAAGCCAATTATCTCGATTCTTGCTGAGCAACTTTGGCCTTCTTGAAAACGCCGTATTTCAGTTATTACCTAGAGCACCAGCAAACTACCCTAATAAGATGAGAAAATTTGTCACATAATGAAGTTTTGTTTTCATCCTTGAAGTTAGGGCAAAAACAAGCTACACTAAGTATATTCATAAAATATCATAAAAACTAGCATAAAATTTGAGAATATGAGTACTGTCATATTTGGTAAGGTAATCTAACAATATAAATTTAAAAACCCACAAATATCTTCATGCCTGATATGGTTTGGCTGCATTCCCACTCAAATCTCATTTTGTCATTCCCATAATCCCCATGTTTTGTGGGAGGAACCAGGAAGAGACAATTGAATCGTGGGGGCAGTTTTCCCCATCCTGTTCTCATGATAGTGAGTTAGCTTCATGAGAGCTGATGGTTTTATAAGGGGCTTCCCCCTTCACTGGGCACTCATTCTTCTTCCTGCTGCCATGCGAAGTAGGACGCTTTTGCTTCCCCTTCTGTCATGATTGTCAGTTTCCTGAGGCCTCCCCGGCCCTGTGGAACTGTGAGTCAATTAAACCTCTTTCCTTTATAAATTACCCAGTCTCTGGTATGTCCTTATAGCAGTGTGAGAATGGACTAATACAATGCCCTTGAATTATATTGCCTTTTTTCGTAGTATAGCCTAAATGAATAATGCACAACATGAAAAAGGTGTGCGCAAAGTGAAAAATATATAATTGAGAAAATTAAAATAATTTAAATACTAAAAATACAGGAGTATTTGTGTGGATTGAGTTAATTAATTACATAAAATTAAAACTAATAAAATTACCAATAATAATAGCAGTTTCTGTGGGTTTGCTTTATGCCAGATACTTTTCTATGTGCTTTACATAGATTACTTCATTTTTTTATCTTTTATATTTTTCTTTTTTGAGACAGGATCTCACTCTGTTGCCCAGGCTGGAGTGTAGTGGCACAATTATGGCTCACTACAGTCTTGACTTGCCTGAGCTCAGGTGACTCTCCCACCTCTGCCTCCTGAGTAGCTGGGACTACAGGCATGTGCCACCATGTCAGCTATTTTTTTTTAAATTTTTTGTAGATGTTGCCCAGGCTGGTCTCAAACTCCTGAGCTCAATCCATCCACCCACCTGGGCCTCCTAAAATGTTAGAATTATGGGCATGAGCCACCACATCTGGTTGATTACTTCATTTAATCTCCTTAATTGCCCTGGAAGATAGAGTCCCTTATTACCATTTTACCTGTAGTAAAACTGAACTTCAAAGACATTAAGGAACTTGACCTACGTTACAAATCTAGTAAGTGGTATATCCAAGATTCTGAGAAAGGCAGTTTAATTTTATACCTAAAAATGACAACAAACTTTTACTAATCTAGGAAATGAAAAAGACATGAAAAGAGAAATTAGAAACTATTTTTGACCCAAAGGAAAATTAAAAGAGAACACGTCAAAATTGGGGGAGTGCAGCAAAAGCAGTGCTTTATCACCAACAATATCCCAGAATTCAAATATGAGAATGACTTAGTTCCCAGGGCCACAAAGAAGTAAAGTAAACTTTGACCAGACAGTAAGAGACTCAAGTTTCCAGTCTGCCTGGAACCAAGTTTGTGGAACATTTCCCCCAACTCATGGGAAGAGTGAGATGGAGGTGGACTACCAGCTTTTCCACCATCTTGGGCTCTCTGGCAGGAGATCAGTTCCTGCTTCAACCCACAGGAAGCATCACAAGTGCCTGAAGGGAGAAATACCCCTGAGGACAGCCAGACACAAACGGAGAAGGCAGCACTACCATCCCTAGCCCTGGATACTCTGCTGTGCGACTTGGCCAAAGGAGATGCCAAATTAGAGTGGCTGTTCATCAGCACAATGCTCTAAGAAGTACCATCCACAGGTTCCCTCCTTATGAATCCCCACTAGCCATCCCCTAGGATATCACCTTTGGGACCTCCCCAGGTCCTCCTAATCCTTTTCTAGAGCTAGGGCAAACCTGGGCTTCAGACACATTCTAGTGCCAAATAGGAGAAAGTGACCTAGTGGAAAAGCAAATAAGAAATTCAACAAGTAAATTACAAAGACTCTTTATGCAAACATACCCAATAAACACCAAAACAAGCTGAGAGACAGGACTAGCTGGATTTCCTAGGCCAACTAAGAATTCCTAAGCCTGGCTGGGGAAGGTGACTGCACCTACTTTTAAACACGGGGCTTGTAACTCAGCTCACACCCAACTGAGAGGTGACAGCATGCTGGCAGTCCACACAGCCCTCACTCGCTCTCAGCGCCTCCTCTGCCTGGGCTCCCACTTTGGCGGCACTTGAGGAGCCCTTCAGCCCACTGCTGCACTGTGGGAGCCCCTTTCTGGGCTGGCCTAGGCTGGAGCCCACTCTCTCAGCTTGCAGGGAGGTGTGGAGCCAGAGGCACCGGCAGGAACCGGGGCTGTGTGCGGTGCTTGCGGGCCAGCTGGAGTTCTGGGTGGGCGTGGGCTTGGTGGGCCCCGCGCACTGGGAGCAGTCGGCCGGCCCTGCCACCCCGGGCAATGAGGGGCTTAGCACCCAGGCCAGCGGCTGCGGAGGGCGTGCTGGGTCCCCCAGCAGTGCCAGCCCACCAGCGCTGCACTCGATTTCTCAGGGGACCTTAGCTGCCTTCCCGCGGGGCAGGGCTCAAGACCTGCAGCCCGCCATGCCTGAGCCTCCCACCCCCTCCATGGGCTCCTGTGCAGCCCAAGCCTCCCTGACTATCACCACCCCCTGCTCCACGGTGCCCAGTCCCATCGACCACCCAAGGGCTGAGGAGTGCGAGTGCACCGCACGGGACTGGCAGGCAGCTCCACCTGCAGCCCCGGTCAGGATCCACTGGGTGAAGCCAGCTGGGCTCCTGAGTCTGGTGGAGATGTGGAGAACCTTTATGTCTAGCTCAGGGATTGTAAATACACCAATCAGCACCCTGTGTCTAGCTCAGGGTCTGTGAATGCACCAATCGACACTCTGTAGCTGCCCTGGTGGGGCCTTGGAGAACTTTGTGTCAATACTCTGTATCTAACTGATCTGATGGGGACGTGGAGAACCTTTATGTCTAG
The DNA here is from genome assembly GCF_009828535.3 of Hylobates moloch. Lineage (NCBI taxonomy): Eukaryota > Metazoa > Chordata > Mammalia > Primates > Hylobatidae > Hylobates > Hylobates moloch. The sequence continues at coordinate 58,479,556 of NW_026652277.1, forward strand.
CTCAGGGATTGTAAACGCACCAATCAGCGCCTGTCAAAACAGACCACTCGGCTCTACCAATCAGCAGGACGTGGGTGGGGCCCAATGAGAATAAAAGCAGGCTGCCCGAGCCAGCAGCGGCAACCCGCTCGGGCCCCCTTCTACACTGTGGAAGCTTTGTTCTTTCTCTCTTTGCAATAAGTCTTGCTACTGCTCACTCTTTGGGCCCACACTGCTTTTATGAGCTGTAACACTCACCGCAAAGGTCTGCAGCTTAACTCCTGAAGCCAGTGAGACCACGAGCCCACCGGGAGGAACAAACAACTCCAGATGCGCCGCCTTAAGAGCTGTAACACTCACCGCAAAGGTCTGCAGCTTCACTCCTGAGCCAGCAAGACCATGAACCCGCCAGAAGGAAGAAACTCCGAACACGTCGGAACATCAGAAGGAACAAACTTCAGACGCGCCACCTTAAGAGCTGTAACACTCACTGTGAGGGTCCGAAGCTTCATTCTTGAAGTCAGTGAGACCAAGAACCCACCAATTCCAGACACACAACCAATCAGGTAGTAAAGAGGGCTCACTAAAATACAAATTAGGCTAAAGTAGGAGGTAAAGAAATAGTCAAATCATATATCGCCTGAGAGCACAGAGGGAGGGACAATGATTGGGATATAAACCCAGGCATTTGAGCAGGGAGCGGCAACCGGCTTTGGGTCCCCTCCCATTGTATGGGAGCTCCGTTTTCACTCTATTAAATCTTGCTACTGCACACTCTTCTGGTCCGTGTTTCTTACACTTGAGCTGAGCTTTTGCTTACCATCCACCACTGCTGTTCGCTGCCCTCCCAGACCCTCCGTTGACTTCCACTCCTCCGGATCTGGCAGGGTGTCTGCTGCGCTCCTGATCCAGGGAGGTTCCCATTGCCGCTCTGGATCGGGCTAAAGGTTCACCATTGTTCCTGCAGGGTTAAGTGCCCAGGTTCGTCCTAATTGAGCTGAACACAGTTCTCTACCACGACCCACGGCTTCTAATGAGTTATAACACTCACCACATGGCCCAAGGTTCCATTCCTTGGAATCCATGAGGCCAAGAACCCCAGGTCAGAGGACAAAAGGTTTGCAGCCATATTGTGAGCGGCCCACCCCCATCTTGGGAGCTCTAAGAACAAAGACCCGCCTGTAACAAAGCCAGACAGAGAAGACTGGAATAATTGATCCTTCAATGCAAAGACATAGATGTACATCGAAAAGAAATAATAGCAAAGGAGGAGCCATGACCAACCCAAACAGACAAAGCAAGGAACCATTGTCTAACCCTAACAAGACAGAGATATGTCAACTTTTTTTTGAAAGGTAAGGCTGAATTTACTTATTTATTTATTTTTCTTAAAATAAAAAAGTGTGTGTGTGTGTATATATATATAATTTATGTATAAAATTTACCATTTTTAAGTGTAAAGCTAATTGGTAATAAATATATTTATATTATTTTACCCCCCTCTCTTATTCCCCTCATTCCCACTGCCATTCTTGGTCTCTGGTAACCATCAATCTGTGTCTTCATGATATCCACTTTTTTTAGCTCCCACACAAGAATAAGAACATGCCATATTTGTTTGTTTGTGCTTGGCTTATTTCTCTTAACATAGTGACCTCAAGTTCCATCCATGTTGCTGCAAATGACAGGCTTTCATATGTCTTACGATTGAGTAATATTCCATTGTGTATATGTACCACATTTTCTTTATCCATTCCTCCATTTATGGGCACTTAAATTGATTCTATATTTTGCCTATTGTGAATAATGCTGCAGTAAACATGGGAATGCAGATATCTTCTTGATACATTGATTTTTTAAATATATATACCCAGTAGTGAAATAGCTAGATCATACGGTAGTTCTATTCTCAGTTTTTTGAAGAACCTCTATACAATCTTCTGTACTGGCTGTACCAATTCCCACCAACTGTGTATGAGAATTCCCCTTTCTCCACATACTTGCTGGCATCTGTTATTATCTATCTTTTTGATACAAGCCATTTTAAATGGGATGAGATGATACTCATTGTGGTTTTAATTTGCATTTCTCTGATATATAGTACTGTTGAGCATTGCTTTAATATAGCTGTTAGTCATTTGTATATCTCCTTTTGAGAAGTGTCTATTCAATATTTTGTCCAGTTTTAAATTAAGGTTTCAATTTTTTTCCTATTGAATTGTTTGAGCTTTTTATATACTCTAGTTATTAATCCCTTGCCAGATAAATAGCTTGCAATTGTTTTTTCCCATTCTGGGTTGTTTCTTCACTCTGTTGATTGTTTCCTTTGCTATTCAAAAGTTTTATAGTTTGATGTAATCCCAATTGTCTATTTTTGCTTTGGTTGCCTGTGCTTTAGAGGTTACACAAGAAATCTTTGTCCAGATCATTGTCCTGAAGTATTTCCTCAGAGTTTTATTCTAGTAGTTCATGGTTTTAGGTCTTAGATTCAAGTCTTTAATTCATTTTGATTTAATTTTTGTGTATGGTGAGAGATAGGGGTCTAGTTTCATTCTTCTGCATATAGTTATCCAATTTTCTCAGCGCCACCTATTGAAAAGGCTGACCTTTTCCCATTTTAAGTTCTTAATGCCTTTGCTGAGGATGAATTGGCTGCAAATGCATGGATTTATTTCCAGATTATTATTCTGTTTTATTTATCTATGTGTCTATTTTTATGCCAGTACCATACTGTTTTGGTTACTATAGCTTTGTAATAGATTTGAAGTCAGGTAGTGTGATGTTTACAGCTTTGTTCTTTCTGTTCAGGATTGCTTTGGCTATTTAGGATCTTTTGCAGTTCCATATGAATTTCAGATTTTTAAAACATTTCTGTGAAGAATGTCATTGGAATTTTGATGGGGATTGCAGTGAATCTGGAAATTGCTTGGGGTAGTATTGTCATTTTAACAAAATTAAGTCTTCCAATCCATGAGTGGAGAATATTTTTCCAATTTTTTGGTGCTTTCTTCTATTTCTTTCACCAGAGTTTTATAGTTTTTCTTGTGTAGGTCTTTCACATCTTCGGTTAAATTGATTCCCAGGTATTGCATATTCTTTGTAGTTTTAAATGAGATTGCCTTCTTGATTTCATTTTTGGCTAGATCAGTCTTGGTGTGTAGAAACACTACTAATTTTTGTACATTGATTTTGTATCCTACAACTTTACTAAATTCCTGTATGAGTTATAACAGTTTTCTTTTTGGTACAGTCTTTAGGTTTTTCTACATATAAGATGAACAAAGCTAATTTGACTTCTATCTTTCCAATTTGGTTTTCCTTCATTTCTTTTTCTTATCTAATTGCTCTGGCCAGGACTTCCAGTATTATATTGAATAACACCAAAATAATAGTGAAAGTGGGCGTTCTTGTCTTGGTCTAGCCTTTAGAGGAAAAGCCTTCAATTTTTCCCAGTTAAGTGTGATGTTAGCTATGGGTTTGTCATAGATGGCTTTTATTATTTTCAGGTATGTTTCTTCTGTGCCCAGTTTGTTGAGGATTTTTATCATAAAGGAATGTTGAATTTTATCAAATGCCTTTACCTTTATGGCATCTATTGAAATAATTATATGATTCTTGATCTCGATTCTGTTAACGTCGTGTATAACATGTATTGATTTGCATATGTTGAACTATCCTGTATCTCTGGAATGAATTCTACTTGACAATGGTAAATGAGTATTTTGCTGAGGATTTTTACATCTGTGTTCACCAGTGATATTGGCCTCTAGCTTCTTTTTTTTTTTTTTTTTTTTTAAATGTGTCCTTGTCTGGTTTTGGTATCACAGTAACACTCACCTTGTAGAATGAGTTTGAAAGTATTCCCTCTCTCCTCTTTAATCGTTTTGAAGTATTTGAATAGAATTGGTATTAGTTCTTTAAATGTTTGGTAGAACTTAGCAGTGAAGTTATCAGGCCCTGAGCTTTTCTTTGACGGGAGACTTTTTATTATGGCTTTGATTTCATAACTTATTATTGGTTTATTGAGGTTTTCTATTTATTGATGGTTCAATATTGGTAGGTTGCATGTGTCCAGGAGTTTATCCATTTCTTCTATATTTTCCAATTTGCTGGCATGTAATAGTTCCTAATTTTTTCTAACGATTCTTAGTATTTCTGAGGTCTCAGTTGTCATGTCTCCATTTTTGTTCCTACTTTTACTTATTTGGGTCTTCTCTCTTTTTTTCTTATTCTGGCTAAAGATGATTTGGAGCTCCTTTATATGCTACTTGCTTCTTTTCTCTTGCTGCCATTACAATTTTATCTTTATGCTTGATCTTTGACAGTTTGATTAGTAAATACCTTCATTAGTCTTATTTGACTAACGTGATGCTCTAAGGCCTTCCTGTACCTGAATATTTATATCTTTCTCATGTTTTGGAAAGTATTCTCTTATTATTTCTTTAAATAAACTTTCTATCCTTGCTCCTGCCCTGCTCTCTCTTGAACATCAATAATTTTTAGATTTTGTCTTTGAGGTAATTTTCTGTATCTTGTAAGTGGCCTTCTCTCATTTTCATTCTTTTTTCTTTTCTCTCCTCTGTGTATTTTTTAACAGCCAGTCTTTGAGCTCATTGTCTTCTCTGCTTGACCTATTCTGTGGTTGAGATCCCCTGAAGAGTTTCTTAGTTCAGTGAATGTAGTTCTTAGTTACAAGATTTCTGTTTATTATTATTTCAATTTCCTTGTTAAATTTCTCTGATAAATATCTGAGTTGCTTTTCTGTGTTATCTTAGAGATAACAAAGTTTCCTTAAAACAGCTGTTTCGAATTCTTGGTCAGAGTTCACAAATCGCCTTCTCAGGAGGGTCAGTCGCTGGACCTTTGCTTTGTCTAGAAGGTTATGGTTCTATGTTTGCTGTTGTTTCTTGTGGGTATACATCTATGTATTTGTATTAATAATTAGTTATTTAGTCCAGCTTTTTCTGTCTAGTTTGATTTGGTTTTTATTGAATACAGTTGCTTAATGAATCTTCACTGCCAGCTTGCTGCCTTGTTTTCGGCTCTAGGTGGCGCCATAAGCCTATGTTTATCTTGAGTTTTGTAACTGGCCAGAGCACTGCCTGTCCCACAAGGAGGAGGTCCAAAGGGATTACTCTAGCACTGTGGGAAGGCCGGACGCGGGTGTGTTCCCAGGGGACTTGTGGAACATACTTGCTACATGATTTCTACTGATTTGGCACCTCCTTTGGTCAAGTTACAAGGAGTTTTTATGGCTGAGGATGGTAGTCCTGGCTTCCCTATTTGTCTTTGCCAGCTTTCACGGACATTTCTCCCCCCAGGCAGTCACAGTGCTACCTGTGGTTTAAGGCCAATGCGGGTCTCCTGGCAGGAAACCGAAGAAGATGGGAAAGCTGGTTGACAATCTCAATTTCACGTTTTTCTATGCAGAAACCATGAGTTGAGGGCAGATTTTTCATGCTGCTGATGCCTGGTGGAATGCAGGGAAGAGGACTCATGGATGTAGAATCTGGTTCTCCTACCATCTGCTCAGAATTTTTCCACTTCTCTGTAGCTACAGGAACTGTCTCATCCTCATACAGGATCTCTGGGGTGCTGCTGGTGAAGATCTTGCTGCTGTGTATTTCTTTTTGGTTTCTGGTGGAGGGGAGAGAAGCAAGCTTGCTTCTATGCTGCCATTTTGGGATTAGAAAACCAATATGTGAACTTTATAACTAAGAATTCAAAATAGCAATTTTAAGGAAACTCAGTGACCTACAAGACAACATAGAAAAACAATTCAGATACTTATCAGAGAAATTTAACAAGAAAATTGAAATAATAATTTAAAAATGAAACAGAAATCTTGGAACGGAGAACCACATTTGCTGAATTGAAACACTCTTTAGAGGATCTCAATAACAGAATGGGTTAGAGAAAACAATCAGTGAGCTCAAAGACTGGCTATTAAGAAAATACAGTCCAAAGAAAGAAAAGAAAAAAACAATAAAAAGAAATGAAGGCCACCTATTAAGATATAGAAAATTACCTCAAAAGACCAAATCTAAAAATTATTGGTGTTTAAGGGGGAGCTGAGCAAGAGCAAGGGGAGAAAAGCTTATCCTGAGAAATAATAACAGAGCACTTTCCAAAATTCATGAAAGACAGAAATATCTAGATATAGAAAGGTTAGGGAACACCAAACAGATTCAACCCAAGTAACACTAACCAAGGCATATAATAATTGAACTTTCAAATATCAAAGACAAAGAGAAGATCCGGAAAGCAGCAAAAGAGTAAAATAACAAAGCAACTCCAGTTCATCCAGAAACAGATTTCACAATGGAAACCATGTAGGCCAGAAGGAAACAGGGCAGCATTAATAAAGAGAAATTGTCTTTCACAGACAAAAGCTAAGAGAATTCACCACTACTAGACTCATCTTGCAAGAAATGCTAAAGGGAATTCTTCAACCTGAAATTAAAAAATGCTAACATATTGGTGTACTAACTAAAACATTTCAAGGTATAAAACCCACTGGTAAAATTAAGTATGAACACAACCCCAGAATATGCCAATAATTTAACTGTGGTGTGCAATCCAATCATAACTCTAGTAAGAAGCTTATAAAGACAAATCTATCAAAAACAATAATAGCTACAACAATCTGTTCAAAATAGATATTTTTTAAATATGCAAACTGATATAATAAAAATTCAAAGTGTTTGTGGGAGGTGTGGAGTTAAAGTGTAGAGCATTTTTTTCATTGTTATTATACCTTAAGTTCTGAGATACATGTGCAGAATGTGCAGGTTTGTTACATAGGTATACATGTGCCATGGTGGTTTGCTGCACCCATCAACCCGTCATCTACATTAGGTACTTCTCCTAATGCTATCCCTCCCTTAGCGCCCCACCCTCTGACAGATCCTGGTGTGTGATGTTCCCCTCCCTGTGTCCATGTGTTCTCATTGTTCAACTTCCACTTATGAGTGAGAACATGTGGTGCTTGGTTTTCTGTTCTTGTGTTAGTTTACTGAGAATGATGGTTTCCAGCTTCACCCATGTCTCTGCAAAGGATGTGAACTCATCCTTTTTTATGGCTGCATAGTATTCCATGGTGTATATGTGCCACATTTTCTTTATCCAGTCTATCATTGATGAGCATTTGGGTTGGTTTGACATCTTTGCTATTGCTATAGTGCTGCAAGAAACATACCTGTGCATGTGTCATTATAGTAGAATGATTTATAATCCTTTGGGTATATATCTAGTAATGAGATTGCTGGTCAAATGGTATTTCCGGTTCTAGATCCTTGAGGAATCACCACATTGTCTTCCATATGGCTGAACTAATTTATTCGCCCACCAACAATGTAAAAGCATCCGTATTTCTCCACTTCCTCTTCAGCATCTGTTTTTTCCTGACTTTTTAATGATTGCCATTCTAACTGGTGTGAGATGGTATCTCATTGTGGTTTTGATTTGCATTTCTCTAATGACCAGTGATAATGAGCTTTCTTTTTATATATGTTTTTTGGCCATATAAATGTCTTCTTTTAAGAAGTGTCTGTTCACATCCTTCACCCACTTTTTGATGGGCTTGTTTGTTTGTTTTAATTGTGTATTTGTCTAAGTTCTTTGTAGATTCTGGATATTAGCCCTTTGTCAGATGGATAGATTGTAAAATTTTTCTCTCATTCTGTAGGTTGCCTGTTCACTCTGATGATAGTTTCTTTTGCTGTGCAGAAGCTCCTCACTTTAATTAGACCCCATTTGTCAATTGTGGCTTTTGTTGCCATTGTTTTTGGTGTTTTAGTCATGAAGACTTTGCCCATGCTTATGTCCTGAATGGTACTGCCTAGGTTTTCTTCTTGGGTATTTATAGCTTTAGGCCTTATGTTTAACTATTTAATCCATCTTGAGTTAATTTTTGTTTAAAGTGTAAGGAAGGGGTCCAGTTTCAGTTTTCTGCATATGGCTAGCCAGTTTTCCTAACACCACTTATTAAATAAGGAATCCTTTCCCTGTTGCTTATTTTTATCGTTTGTCAAAGATCAGATGGTTGTAGATGAGTGGTGTTATTTCTGAGGCCTATGTTCTGTTCCATTGGTCTATATATCTGTTTTGTTACCAGTACCATGCTGTTTTGATTACTGTGGCCTTGTAGTATAGTTTGAAGTCAGGTAGCATGATGCTTCCAGCATTTTTGTTTGTTTAGGATTGTCTGGGCTATATGGGCTCTTTTTTGTTTCCACATGAAATTTAAAGTAGTTTTTTCTAATTCTGTGAAGAAAGTCAATGGTACCTTGATGAGATAGCATTAAATCTATAAATTACTTTGGGCTGTATGGCCTTTTTCACAATATTGATTCTTCCTATCCATGAGCATAGAATGTTTTTCCGTTTGTTTGTGTCCTCTCTTATTTCCTTGAGCAGTGGTTTGTAGTTCTTCTTGAAGGGTCCTTCACATCCCTTGTAAGTTGTATTCCTAGGTATTTTATTCTCTTTGTAGCAATTGTGAATGGGAGTTCACTCAGGATTTAGTTCTCTGTTTGTCTATTATTGGGGTATGGGAATGCTTGTGATTTTCGCACATTGATTTTGTATCCTGAGACTTCGCTGAAGTTGCTGATAAAGCTTAAGGAGATTTTGGGCTGATATGATGGGGTTTTCTAAATATATAATCATGTCACCTGCAAACAGAGACAACTTGACTTCCTCTATTCCTATTTGAATACACTTTATTTCTTTCTCTTGCCTGATTGCCCTGGCCAGAACTTCCAATACTATGTGGAATAGGAGTGGTGAGAGAGGGCGTCCTTGTGTTGTGCCGGTTTTCAAAGGGAATGCTTCCAGCTTTTGCCCAATCAGTATGATATTGGCTGTGGGTTTGTCATAGATAGCTCTTATTGTTTTTAAATTTGTTCCATCAAGACCTAGTTTATTGAGAGTTTTTAGCAGGAAGGGGTGCAGAATTTTATTGAAGGCCTTTTCTGCATCTATTGAGATAATCATGTGGTCTTTGTCATTGGTTCTGTTTATGTGATGAATCACGTTTATTGTTTTGCATATGTTGAACCAGCCTTGCATCTCAGGAATGAAGCTGACATGATCATGGTGGATAAGCTTTTCCATGTGCTGCTTGATTAGGTTTGCCAGTATTTTATTGAGGATTTTCGCATCAATGTTCATCAGGGATATTGGCCTGAAGTTTTCTTTTTTTTGTTGTGTCTCTGCCAGGTTTCGGTATCAGGGTGATGATGACCTCATAAAATGAGTTAGGGAGGAGTCTCTCTTTTTCTATTGTTTGGAATAGTTTCAGAAGGAATGGTACCATCTCCTCTTTGTACCTCTGGTAGAATTCAGCTGTGAATTTGTCTGGTCCTGGGCTTTTCTTGGTTGGTAGGCTATTAATTACTGCCTCAATTTCAGAACTTGTTATTGGTCTATTCAGGGATTCGACTTCTTCCTGGTTTAGTCTTGGGAGGGTGTATGTGTCCAGGAATTTGTCCATTTCTTCTAGATTTTCTATTTTATTTGTGTAGAGGTGTTTATAGTATTCTCTGATGGTAGTTTGTATTTCTGTGGGATCAGTGGTGATATCCCCTTGGTCATTTTCTATTGTGTCTATTTGATTCTTCTTTCTTTTTTCTTTATTAGGCTAGTGGTCTATCTATTTTGTTAATCATTTCAAAAAAACAGCTCCAGGATTCATTCATTTTTTTGAAGGGTTTTTTGTGTCTCTGTCTCCTTCAGTTCTATTCTGATCTTAGTTATTTCTTGTCTTCTGCTAGCTTTTGAATTTGTTTGCTGTTTCTTCTCTAGTTCTTTTAATTGTAATGTTAGGGTGTCGATTTTAGATCTTTCCCACTTTCTCCTGTGGGCATTTAGTGCTATAAATTTTCCTCTAAACACTTCTTTAGCTGTGTCCCAGAGATTCTGGTATGTTGTGTCTGTCTTTCTTCTAATTGGTTTTAAATAACTTATTTATTTATGCCTTTATTTCATTTAGTTATTCAGGAGCAGGTTGTTCAGTTTCCATGTAGTTGTGTGGTTTGGAGTGAGTTTCTTAATCCTGAGTTCTAATTTGATTGCACTGTGGTCCGAGAGTATGTTTGTTGTGATTACTGTTCTTTTGCATTTGCTGAAGAGTGTTTTGATTCCAATTATGTGGTCAATTTTAGAATAAGGATGATGTGGGGCTGAGAAGAATGTATATTCTGTTGATTTTGGGTGGAGAGTTCTGCGGATGTCTATTAGGTCTGCTTGATCCAGAGCTGAGTTCAAGTCCTGAATATCCTTGTGAACAGTTTTGGTTTTTAGTTTTCTCTTTTATTTCTATTTTATTTGTGCTCTAAGTTGTCATCTGTTTAAAATAACTTGTTATATTTAAAAGATGTTTATTGTAAGCCTCAAGGTAACCACAATGCAAAACCTATAATATTACAGTAAAAATAAAAAACAATGGATTAAAAGCTTACTATCAGAGAAAATCACTTAACCACTAAGGAAGATGGTAATAAAGGAAGAGAAGACTCTCAGAACAACCAGAAAACAGGAAACAAATTGTCAGCAGTAACTCCTTTCTTGTCAATGATAGTACTGAATACAAATGGTCTCAATTCTCCAATTAAAAGTTATAGAGGTGCTGAATGGGTAAAGAAACAAGACCCAAGTACATGCTGCCTTCAAGAATGACAAGCAATTTAGAGATTCAATGCAATCCCTGTCAAAATTCTGACTTTCTTCCCATAAATACAAAGAAATCCTCAAATTTATATAGAACCACACACTAAAAAATTCCCTGAATAGCTAAAGCAATCCTGAGTAAAAAACACAAAGCTGGAAGCATCACACTATTCAACTTTAAAACATACTACAAAGGTATGGTAACCAATTTAGCATGGTTGGTAGAAAAACAGACATGTACACCAATGGAATAGAATAGAGAACCCAGATATCAGTAAACACATTGATAGCCAAGTCAGTTTTTACAAAAACACCAAGAACAGACAATGGGGGAAGGGCAGTCTCTTTAATAAATGGTGCTGGGAAAACTGGATAACCATATGCATAGAGTGAAATTAGACCCCTATGTCTCAGGATATACAAAAATTTAATCAAAATGAATTAAAGACTTAAATCTAAGACCTGAAACTATGAAGCTACTAGAAGAAAACATTGGGGAAACATTCCAGGACATTGGTCTGGGGAAAGCACAGGCAACAAGAACAAAAATTGACAATTGAGATTACATCAAGCTAAAAAGCTTCTGCACAGCAAGGAAAACAATCACTAAAGAGACAGTCAGAATAGGAGAAAATTTTTACAAACTATCCATTTCACAAGTATTAGTAACCAGAATATACAAGGAGCTCCAGCAATTCAATAGCACAAAACAAAATAATCTGATTTTAAAATGGGCAACAGATTTCTCAAATGAAAGCATACAAATGGCCAACAGTTACATGAAAAAAATACTCAACATCACTAGTCACCAGAAAAATGCAAATCCATACCACAATGAGATATCATCTAACCCCACTTACAATGGCCTTTATCAAAATGACAGGTACTAACAGATGCTGGTGAGGATGGAGAGAAAGGGGAACCCTCATACATGTTGGTGGGAATGTAAATTAAAATGACCACTATGAAAAACGGTATGGAGGTTCCTCCAAAAACTAAAAATAGAACTACACATGACCCAGCAATTAACTACTGGGTATATATCCAAAAGAAAGAAAATCAATATATCAAAGAGATATCTGCAATCCCATGTTTATTGTAGCATTATTCATAATAGCCAAAATATGTAATCAACCTAAGTGTCCATCAATGGATGAGTGTGTAAAGAAACTGTGGTATATATACATAATGGAATATTTTTCAGCCACAACAACTAATGCAATCCTGTCATTTGCAGCAACATAGATGGAACTGGAGGTCATTATGTTAAGTGAATAAGCCAAGCACAGAGAGACAAACATGGCCTATTCTCACTCATATGTGGGAGACACAAAAGTAGTTATCATGACGATAGAGAGTAGATTGATGGTTACCAAGGCCAAGAATTGTTGAGAGTGAGGAGGAAGAACAGCGATTGAATAGTAAGTACAAGTATACAGTTAATTGAAAGAAATAAGACATTGTGTTCCGTAGTTCAGTAGGGTAAGTCAATCTATTGTACGTTTCAAAATAGCTAGAAAAGAATAATTCAAATGTTCCTAGCACAAAGAAAAGTATTTAGGGTGATGTACATCCCAATTACCCTGATTTGATTGTATTAATTCAGTCTCATACTGCTATAAAAAACTGCCCCAAACTGAGTAATTTATAAAGAAAAGAGGCATAATTGACTCACAGTTCGGCAGGGCCGGGGAGGCCTCAGGAAACTTACAATCATGGCAGAATGCAGCTCTTCAGGGAGCGGCAGGACAGAGAATGAGTGCCAAGTCAAAGGGGAAGCCTCTTGTAAAACCATCAGACCTCATGAGAACTCATTCACTATCAGGAGAACAACATGGGGGAAATCGCCCCCATGATTCAATTACCTCCCACCGGGTCCCTCCCTGGACACATGGGGATTATGGGAACTGAAATTCAAGATGAGATTTGGATGGGGAAACAGCCAAACCATATCATGAATGTATCAGATTATCACATGTATCCCCAAAATATGTACATCTATTATGTATTAAGGAAAAAATAAAAAATATAAAGTATACAATAATCATACAAGTACATGACAATAAAAGATGTAGTATAAGCTCAGGGAGGACACCATATTTGTTATGTTTGTTTTTGAATTATATACTGGTAGAGAGTGCTTCTTACATATTCGTTCCCTGACTTTGTTGTAATAAACTTTAAAGTTGCACTATCCACCTGTTACGTCTACGGCCACACACACACACACACCAGAGAAAAAGTGTGACATTAGAAACAAAACTAGACATTTTAAAGAGGTTTGATGATGGACAGCAAGGTGTGGATATTGGAAGACTCGTGTTTACTCCTCACTAGGATAAGGAGTAAACATCCCTCCCCACATCACCCACCACTACTATGACCTTTGTCACTCACAGATTCACCAAAAATTGAGTAATTATCTTGTTTTTATTAATCTTTCTGAAATGTATATATAGTTCACATACTTCAGTGTTTAATATTAGAATTATTTTGATCTTTATTTAGAAGTTTGATGATGTTTTGTGACCAGAAATATGCCTTAGAAACTTGTTTTATTTCTTTCAATTAGTTTATAATAAAATCTGTTTTGTTATTCATTTCATTTAAAGTCACAGTTTCCAAGAATCTATTGATGAGGTTAAGTGAGGACTTACAGTACACTGATTTAGTGGGTCATTAGTTAAAGACTGCACCCAAGGCCATTAATTTTCCAATATTTCCAACCTGGGCCTTGCTAGTATAGTGGATGCTGGTAACCAGAGAAAGCCCTTGGAAGACAAAACAGTGAGCAATGAAGTGGTGCAGATCAGATGAAATGGATGGGTATCCAATAGCATAGGCTACAGCTCTAACTTTTATTCACTTCAAATTTTGTTAACATGTTTAATAAGAAATTCTTGGAAACCATGGAAGAATGCTCTTTAATTTTTTCTTATTCATTTTTCTTTATTTCTAAATACAAGTAAAATTTTTAAAACCATAAATTAAAAGAGAATAAACAAATTTTGTTATGCCTTTGTTTTGAGAAATCAATAGTCTTTGAGGTTTGCTATATTGCTCTACATTTTCAATTATTAAAAAAGCAAATTACTATCGCTAGTATTTTTTCTATCATTGAAAAAAAAAGCTTTTAAATAGAAGCAAAAAAATGAATAAAAGTGAGATTCCATTAGGTAAAACTCTTAAACTGACATTTGTGAATCTTTCCTATTAGTTTCATGACAAATGAAATTTGAGAAATTCAAGAAATTGGGAAAAATTAACTCACCTCCTTCAGACTATCTGCACAACCTTCTTACATTTGCTGTGTGTTCAGGCAGAGGTCTCTTCATGAATAAGCTTCACACTAAAGAGAGAAAAAGACTACTTAGGTAAATTACTTATCTGGTTTTAGATATCCCTTTGCAATTGGAAATCATGGTCATTTGGCTCAGTGGTAAATGGAAATGATCCCAACAGGATTTTTTCACAATTTTCTGGGAGCTTCAGGAACCCCACTTACTTTTCCAAAGGCCAGCTTTCACAGTGAAAGGAATTCCCAGGATACCTGGAGTCGTATTACTTGGGTTAATCAACGTGTACCTGGAGTTGCTTCACTCATGCTAATTCCTATTTCAAATTTATTTATCATTTTAGAAACTTTCTTGTGCTTCTCTAATTACTTTAACTCTGCAAAATGTCAGATTATCTACCTCCCCACAATGTGTTTTGGAATTTGCTTATATCAAAAAATAAAAGTATTGCTCTGGAATTCAGAAGCAAGGGAGACACAATAGCTAAAACTAACCAGATGTCAGTACCATGTTATTTGTAAAGACAGAATTTTTTTTTTTTTGCTGTTCTGTTTACCACTGTACTCTCAGCACCTAAACAGTCTACATGTACAGAAGCAAAATAACTAAGAACTTTTGAAAGTACTTACAGGATTGCTTAATTTTTATAATATAATCCACTCTGAATAATTCTGAGTTCTTTAATAAATTTTGTATGCAAAGGTATAAAATGTGTCCTTATGCACTGGCATGGTGGTACTGTACTAATACTTGGCACAATGGAAGCAGTGAACATAGCAAGGAAGTAAGGACCGCTTTCATCAAAGGGCTGCTGGATACCCTTTAAATTTGAATATGATGATTTTTAGGACCATGGGAAATGTCTTAACGAAACAGGTTGCTACAAATAGAAAGACTAATTTTAGACCAACCCTTGAAATTAATTTCCTTTCCTTCAAAATGATTCTCACTATTTTGAATATCAATATAAATACTAATATATAAGTATATATAAATATATAAAACTATAAATTTATTAAAATTAGTATTTTATATCCATATGGCCATGCTTTTATTTGATTTTGCAGTATTCTTCATGATGTTATAATGCTATTTATAGGAGACAAACAATGATCTTATCAACAGATATATCACCTTCAGAAAGAATGAACAAAACATGACTATTTTACAGAGATGTCTTGTATTTTTTTAAGAAAAACTTCTAATGCTGATGAAACAAAAAAGCAAATACAGAAAACACATGCTAAAAACACACTATTTGTTATACAGCAGGATCTTAAGATGGTCTAGGGTCCATCAAAAGTCTTCAAAGCAGGCAGAAAATGATTACTGTCTAAGCCTTTGTCAGTAGAACACTGAGTGAAAATACATGGCTACCTAGTTCAATTTTAATAGGCAATATTAACCAACTGTGGCCCCCAATGGAATATAATATAAATTATAAATGAATATAAGTATATATAGTGATATATAATATGTGTTATAGGACAAGTTGTGAATTTTAGCAACTAAATGTCTACATCAATGCAAATATTACACTTTCCTGAGAGGTATAGAGATAGAACCTAAATAATTCCAAGTTTAATGCAAATTAGGGCTGACTTATGCATTAGGGACAGTAGGCATAGTGCCTAGGGCCCACAATAATTTTAGAAGCCCATGAAATTGTTTTAATTGCCTTTAAAGTTGGAAGAAAAACATGAAATTTTAGAGTCTAAGAAAGTGTTATTTTTTCTCACAACAGAAATAAAGAAATTTTTAGGGCCCATAAAAATCCCCTAAATTTTACCTAAAACAGAAAAAATGTTGAAGTATTTTAAGTTACATCAAAAAAAATTTAAGTATTGATACTATGATGGCTGAAGAGTCCCACAAAGGTAAAAATGTCTAAGGCCCACAAAAGTTATTTTGTACTCATGACAACATCAAATGAATGCAAATGGGGATTTTTTTGTTTTAATAAGCAAATCTCAAAGCATTTTGGATAGCCTTGCTTTCGGAGAATCATATTTAGACAAAAGAAAACTCTGTTGATTAGAAAGATGAGCCTACCTTCACACAGTGCTATAGAAAGCATGCAACTGCCAAGAGAGCAGTAGAGCAACAGCCAGCTTGGAAGTCATATTTACACTGGATTGTTTCTTTCCAGTTTCCCATCGCCCCCAGACGCTGGAGTGCTTAGCTGTCCCTGGGGACTTGTTGTGCTGACTGGAGTGCTCCTGAGGATTTTTATATTATTGCAACACTAAATGCGTGTGGATACTCATCCTTGAACTATGTTACTGGAAATTACACAAAATTCAATATGCCACTATGCACTTTGAAACTAACCCTGACAGAAACAAACACTCCCAGGTCTCAGCAAATTTTCAGCATGCTTAAAATTTAACCTGATTTAGTGTAACTATTTTGTTAAATGTACACACCTCTCAATTTGATTATTTTTATTTGAATTCCTAATTTTATAGCATTTATACTTTGAAATAAACTTAAAACTTATATAGAAAAGTTGAAAGAAGAATCTAAAGAATTCCAGAATTTTTTGGCCCAGATTATCCAGTATTTCCTAAGAACAAGAAAATTCTCTTATAAAAGCAGAATACGACTATCAAAACTAGGAAATTAATGGCAATGCAATGCTAATACCTAATCTGTAGATTTTACTCAAATTATGACAATTATCCCAATAATATCCTTTACCTTGATGGGTGGATAAATGGATGGATAGATAGATAAAACTGTTTCAGGATCCAATGCAGGTTCAAGTATATTGCATTTAGTTGTCATGTTGCTTTAGTCTTCTTTATTCTGGAACAGTTCCTCAATTTGAATTTATCTGATGTTTTCTTATGATTAGGTCCATTTTTGGCAGCAATATTCCAGGGTGTTGTGTACCTCTCAGTACATTTTATTATAATATATCTCTGATATGGTTTGGCTCTGTGTCCCCACCCAAATCCCATGTTGAATTGTAATTCCCAGTGTTGGGGGAGGTACCTGGTGCGAGGTGATTAAATCATGGGGATGGATTTCCCCATTGCTCTTCTCATGATAGTGAGTTATCATGAGATCTGATGGTGTAAAAGTGTGTGGCACTTCCCCATTAGCTCTCTCTCTCTCTCCTGTCACCATGTGAAGATGTGCTTGTTTCCCCTTCACCTACCATGATTATAAGTTTCCTGTGGCTTTCCAGCCATGCTTCCTGTACAGCCTGCAGAACTGTGAGTCAATTAAACCTCTTTTCCTTATAAATTACCCAGCCTCAGGTAGTTCTTTATGGTAGACCACAGTTTGGAATACAACCCCTATTTCCAAATACACAAAAATAATTAAAAGGATTTCTCCCAGGATGTAGGATATTAAAATATGTTTATGTCCTAGAAAAAAAAAGAATTGCTGAATATATTAGTTTGCTAGGGCTGCCATAACAAAATGCCACAGACTGGGTGGCTTACACAAAAGGAATTTATTTTCTCACAGTCCTAGAGGCTGGAAGTCCAAGATCAAGGTTTCAACAGGTTTGATTTTTTCTGAGGACTCTCTCCTTGGCTTGAAGACAGTTGCCTTCTCATTGTGTCCTCACATGCAATGGTCCCCAACCTTTTTGGCACAAGGGACCAATTTCATAGAAGACTATTTGTCTGTGGATTGGGGTAAGGGGATGCTTTAGGGATAATTCAAGCACATTTACATTTATTGTATACTTTATTTCTATTATTATTACATTGTAATATATAATTAAATAATTATACAACTCACCATAATGTAGAATCAGTGGGAGCCCTGAGCTTGTTTTCCTGCAACTAGATAGTCCCATGTGCAGGTGATGGGAGGCAGTGACACCTGAAGTGTATTGCTTATGTCCAGTCTACTCCATAATCTCATTTTGGTTGCTGTCACTATAGAAAACCCTGCTTCACAAAGATAGGATACTGGCAATAGAAGCAGGATTTTCAGTACCTTTGTGGCAATCTCAGGATATTCCACCTTGACTTTAATCCAGAATGTGTGGAGATTTGAAGTTGTCTCAAACATACTTTTAAGGCCATTGTCATTTGCCATCTCAAGCAGTTGATCCTCTTCTAGCACAGACAAAGTCAGTTCAGTTGGCTTATTCACAAATGGGTCACAGATTCATTCCTTCTCAGTTCTAGCGTCTTTTGTAGTTAGAAAATAATGCTTAAACTCTTTTGAAAGCTGAGATAGGTGATCGTGCACTAGCTGGGAGAAAGAAGGCCATGGCTCAGTCTTTTTTCAAAATCTTTGCTAATTTTGGAACATGTCAAAAATCTCACCGTTCACTTGTTGCCCCCATAATTCCACTTTGGCTTTGAATGCAGCCCCTCTATCTGCCAATTTGAACACAGCTATCATTCTCCTCTGAAGTGAAAGGCTGAGTTCCCGGAACAGGTTGAATATGTCACACAAGTAAGCAAGTTTTTTAACCCATTCTATGTCACTGAAATGTGCTGCCAGTGGTGTCTGTTTTTCTAAAAGAAATCTCTGGAGTGGCTCTCATAACTCAAACACTGGCCAGTGATCTACCTTTAGAAAGCCATCTCACTTCTGTGTGTAAGAGAAGACTGTGTGCTCTGTGTCCATCTCCTTGCAGAGCTGCATGAACAGACATGAGTTAAGGGCATGCACTTTAATGTGGTTAAAGTTTTAATCACACCTTGCAAAATGTTGTGAAATTTAGGTGATATTTTTTGCTAGCCGACATTTCTCTACGGATGACACAGTGTGAAGGGTTACATTCAGAAGTGACCTCGTTGACCCAAGTAGTGAAACCAGAAAGCTGTCCAGTCATGGTAGTCAGTCTGTCCATGCATGTGCCAACACAAAATGATCAATTGAGTTTTCCTGATATGCAATCATTCGAAGACTTGAATAGTTCTGCAGCTATGGTATTAGTTGGCAACAAAAGTGCGCAAAACATATCCTCATGCACATCTTCTGAAAAATATATTGCATAAAAATAAGCATTGTTGCCTTACCAACATTGGTAGACTCATCAACCTGGATCACGTACGGCAGTGGCTCATTAACTCTCTGTAACAATTGTGCCTCAACATTCTCTGCTATTTCATCAAATCATCTAGTTATGGTGCTAGCCAAATGAGAAACACATGCCACCTTTTGAACTACAATCTCTCCTAAAAGTTCGTGACATATGCCCTTAGCAGCAGCAGGATCAACTCTTCACCAATAGTAAAGGGCTTCTTAACTTTAGCAATGTCATTAGCCACTACAAATGATGCTGTCAGTACAGACACATTTGATAAAATGGTGGGCTTCAATCATTGCTTCTGTTCTTCTTGTTCATGCTTTTTTTATCTTTTGAAAAACTCCAAAGTCTTGTTTAATGCAAGGTGCCTGGTCTCCATGCAATGAAGCAATTTTGACGGTTTCATGGCTTCATTGAATAGCCAGTCACCACATGTTGTACAAAGAGGGCTTGGAGAATGTGAATTATCTGGTGCAATGAACCTGTAATTTAAGCAGGACTCATGGTATTTTCTTTTAAATGGAGCTTTCTTCTTGTTGGCAGTCTTAGAGTCTTCTGCTGTCTCATCATTGGGTCTTTCCCCCTTTTCAAAGAAACTCTCCAGTGATGATTGTTTTTATTCATTTTGGCTAGGGTTAGCTTGTGGGCTTACCAAAAGTGTGATTGAGATAAGTGTGCAGTGCAGGAAGGAGGTGCGGATGGAAGTGGTAAATAAAATAATGGGCAGGACACACATGGACTAAAATAAGGGTCAGATTCTGACTTAAAGCCTGCCACCAGATGCAGCTGTACAGTTGAAGTACCTCAACTCACTTGCCACTATACAGCCAGCCACCAGATGCAGCTTAATTATCACCTGCCACTCAGTGATAGGGTTTTGATATGAGTCTGCAGGCAACTGATTTATTATGGTCTCTGGGCAGTCAAACCTCTCTGCTAATGTTAATCTGTGTTTGCAACCACTCCTCAGAGCTAGTATCACCACCTCAGCTCCACCTCAGGTCATCAGGCATTAGATTCTCATAAGGAGCATGCAATCTAGATCCCTCTCATTCCCAGTTCACAATAGGGTTTGTGCTCCTATGAGAATCTAATGCCACCACTGACCTGACAGGAGGCAGAGCTCAGGAGGTAATGTGAGCAATGGGGAGTGGCTATAAATATAGATGAAGCTTTGCTCCCTTGCCTGTGGCTCACCTCCTGCTGTGTGGCATGGTTCCTAACAAGCCATGGACCACTATCAGTTCTTGGCTCAGGGGTTGGGGACCCCTGTTCACATGACCTTTTCTCTGTGCATATGCATCTCTGGTGTCTTTTCCTCTTCTTTTAATGACACCAGTCATCTTAGATTAAGACCAATCCACATGACCTCATTTAACCTTAACTACCTCTTTAAAGGCCCTATTTCTAAATACAGTCATATTCTGAGGTGTACTGAGGGTTCAGACTTTAACACATGAATTTACAGGAATGCAATTCAGTCCCTAATACTTAATGAAATGTCTTTGCTCTATTTCTACTGTTATTTATTTTGTTTTATAAGAAAAGTTTCAGTTTCTGGTATAATGTGCACTGTTGAAGAGCCTTTGCAGTTATTACAATTAATATATACTTTATTTTTATCTAGCACCAATGAACAGCTGAGGCCTATGTATTTTTTTGTGTGAGTCAGGAGAGGACAAAAGAGGGTTAAAATCTGTATTAATGTGCTCACCAGACAAGAAAAGCAAACTTTTATTCTGTAAGTGTTTAGTTTTTGATATCTTTAACTTTTGATATTTTACTAAACTTAATTGTTCATTAACTCAATAATGTTATTTAATAGAATCAGTGTTATTCATAATTTCATAAATACTTTTTCAACATCCTATGTACCAAGCACTGTGGTAGGAGTTGTAAGTACAACAGTAAATAGGATATACGGGAAAGATATATAAGAAAGATATATAAATAAGATATTTCTTCCCTTATAGGTCTTTCAGTCTACTGAGGTTATGAAGTGGCTGGTAAAATGTAGTCAGCAGAGTATTATATCGTGGATAAGTACAGAGCTCATGGAAGCAAATGGACAGGACTTTGCATCTGTTTGGTGGGAATTGATATAGAAACTGAGAATTAGGGTTGAGCATAGAGTTCTTAAGACAAAAGTGATGGGTGAAAAGAGGAGGTGACAGTCCTCACAACCACAGAGTGTTTACATCTGTGTGCTCTCTCCTTTAGAAACCCTGGGCCTGCTGCAGAAGCAGCTTTCATGAGGGAAGTTGCCGCATGGACTTTCAGGCCACTGACTGACTCTTCTTGCAAAGAAATGACCCCAAATATTTGAACCTTTGAACATGTGCTCAGGGAAGCTGTTGATCTATATATAGATCCTGCATATAACCTATACATTCTTTAAAATTCAACCCAAGCAGCACCCCTGATTGAATGCTTCCTGAAAGATCATTCTTTCACCCTCCACCTCCCTGTACAGATTAAGATCTGAAGGTTTGTTCTCCAGGCCTGGGAACCTTTCTGTACCCTGTAACCTGGAAACTCACTGTACCTTTTCTTGACGGACTTCCTGGTTGATTTCCTCTTAACAATAGTAGCTGAATCTGAATCCCAAGCACCTCACACACAGTAAACACTCAAGAAAAATCTGATAAACAGTGTTAGTCTTTCACAGTCATTCTTGGTCAGCAGCCAAAAGATCCTGTGTCTGAGGCCAGGTTGGCTCCATTCTAAGCTCGGCATGCCATGACTCACTGTTTCCTAGACAATGTCATTTGTTGGCATGGCTATGAAGCCCTGTCCACTTGTGGACTTTCCCAAGGATTTCAGAATCTCCCTTTAAAATCCCTTTCTCCAAGCATTTCCATCACAGAGTCCTCAAGATCAAAGGAGTTATAGAATATTGTTACCCTGAGGATAAATCAGCTATTGCCAAACATTTCCCACATGAACTTTGCTTTCAGCATCTAAAAAAGAGAAAACAACATGTGGTTTACTTTATAAATTTGGTGAAATAAAACCTGACAAGCTAATTTTAATGTAGCAGACATGAGTGTGATTTGAGTGGAGAACCAGAAAGATAGAACGGTATCTACAGATATCTATATGCCTAGTCCAAACTACCACTTTAGTGTCAAGGAAAGAAAAATCTCTTTGAACCAAAGCCAAGGAAAACTTTTCATAAAATCATGTAGGTCTGTTTCATCATTTTGGCCATACAACAGCATCTTCTTTCATTTGTTACTGTTACTAGTTACTAGGGTCACAGTTGCTAACCTAAAAATAAGGATGAACACTTTTAGATAATTTAAAAAACAATGCCAATCAGATAAATCAAGACATAATCACAATCATAGGTAAATGTACCATTAATCTAATTAGAGCCCCTCACTAGTTCAGGCTTTTTTCAGGGCCTTGGGAGGGGCCCTAGGAATGTGCTCATGTGGTCATATAGTTTTATACAATTTGCTAAGAAGTCATATATTTAATCAAGTTGATTAAGACTGCCTTTTTTCTCTCACTCTGACTTTATTTCTTTACACTTCTCCTTGTATTGGGTGATGTTGGAGTAGCTAGACATGTTTTTGAGATGTGGCTGGGGGAGGTTGAGTTGAGGGTACTCAAATTTAGTTTAGCTTTTGTATTTTATTGTTTTTATTGTAACATGTATACATGTAAAATACATATGATATGTATTTTATTGGTTGACAGTTATGTTATGAATGGTTCTGTTTTTACTAGCCATCCTGGTGTGAGACTGGCTCCCACGTATGCTCCTTTGCTTACTGTGCACACTCACTTAGCATTCTGATGCAGAAATCAGAATGTGTCCTAATATACACGATACCAAAATGATGCAGGTATGGAAGAGGCAAGGTTGAAATGCACAGATCCGGGAGCTAGTCTGGGGAATATTATTCCAATAATCAGAGTGAAAAATCATAAGCAGATAATTCACTTTATATCAAGCCTAGATAAAACAAACCCCTCCCATTCAGGAATATACTCAACAATACAGGGTCTTCGATTACAAATACTTTATATTTTTTCCCTTATTTGATTAGAATGATCATGTTCAATTGGAATTTAATAATGTTTCATAGAATATCAGAATTTCTGTGTTTGTAGGGCATGTAGCTGTAGTAGCATGACAGTGAGTTCATCCGTATGTGATACTGCATACTTTATGCATTCAGCTATCAATAATAGCTATTTTTATTGATAAATGTAATTTAATTTAATCACTTATATTTACATTGCTAATATACAAGAGTGTTTCTTTCAAACCACAGGTTAACACACACTAAAGGGCAACGCCGTTAAAGGAAAAGAGGAACTTTGGAAACTATGCTGTCTGAAAGGAAAGCAAAGCACTCTTCATTAACAGCTAGTGGGCTCCTAATTTCTGCCCATGAAGGCATGTTCATACTGACAGAGCACCCCCTCAAGGGGAAGAACCATCCGCGCTAATTCTTATTGTCCTCTTCTGAGCTAGTGTGCTCATTGTTCATACAAACTAGTGTGTCAACATTAAAACAAAAAGGGAGTTGAATCAATAAATGACTTGGGAGGCTCTCATAGTTTTAATAACTATGGCGACAGAAGAACACTGGCCATAATATTTGGTATTAGCACTGGTGTCTGGATCTATAACTAAAAAAGCTTCTTCATTTCTCCAAACTAATAGATATGACAGATATTGCCACACTTAGCTCTACTTAAATAAATATTCTAAACTCAATCTCAAAGCCACTAGTGGAATTTCTGTCACAGTCTCTCCTATAGTCAAAAAATAATTAGAGTAACAGAATAGTATTTTTATACTAGATAGATATTTGAAGAAGAAATAGTCCTCATATATGCTTTAATATTCTCAAAATGTCTCCATTGCCCTCCCCCAATACCATCATTTCTTTGTTTCAGGGAAATGGCATTTTAATAAAACACTTACTGTGATGTACCATTTACTGGGCAAAGCCAGCTGCCTGGCCAAGTTGAAAGAGCACAGAAGCAAAAATTTAATGCTTTGATGTAGAATCCTGGCTCCACGACTTCTCTGAGTCCCAGTTACTTCGTCTATCAAGGGCTAATAATCCTTCTTTTTGAGGTTGGTGTGAGAATCAACTGAATTAATCCATAGAAAAAGCCAGCACACTGCCTATCCTGGAGCATGTATTTTAATTCCCACGTTCTTTGCAGCTTTGCCCATAACCTCTACTGCAGCCTCAAGACCCACAAACCTAGACATTAATTTGTATGCTAATAGTCTCCCATGTTTGTGAGAGAGTTCGGAGCTTTCATATTCATCTACCATTGGTAAGAGACAGGTTAGCCAGCTTACCTGAGGTCCCACAGCTGGTCAATTACAGAGCTGAAATGGTTAACTCTAGGTCTAGTAGGCTACCTGCTCTCCACTCTCTCCTACACAGCCTCTCACATAGCTTTGAGGGGGAACAAGCAGCACTTTTCAACAAAGGAAAATGTGCTGAATCCATGAATTATTACTTTGGCCTAGAATATTTCAAAAGAAGTGCTTAAGGCAAAATTTAAAATTATAAGAGAAAATAACTTCTACTTCCCTGACCTGTTTTTTTATCCCAGTTATGGTGACTCACCTCCTTTGCTTCAGGCAACTTGCTTGAGTGCTGTAGTGCATCATAGGATATGCCCATCATGGAAAAAAAAACCCAGTACCCCAGGAGAAAAACCAAGCCCCCACTAGAATGTCAGCTCCACAAGGGCAGGGATTTTTCTATTTTGTTTAGTGATGTCTCCCAAGTTCTTTTAATACCACCTGGAACATTGTAGGTGCTCTGGTGAAGGAGTCAGTTCTATTGAATAAGAATGAGAATGTGAATTCTAACATCACAATGGAATCTCAGGCAACTGTGATCTGGCCCTTAGTCTGAATTCCCATAGCACTTAGGAAAGTTGGCCTTGAATTGCTGTCAGGGATCAGGTGAGGTGTCAGGTGGTCTCCACCTACACTGCAAAGTCTTCTAGGGCAAGGGCTGGACCTTGTCTTTCAGCTCAATGCTAATCCTCAGCAGGTGTGTTTTCAACAGACACATACACATGCATGCATGCATATATATATATATATATATATATACTCTTTGAGAAACTAATATTTGTACAAATTTGAAAGTAGTTTTATACATATTTCTACATAATAGATTCAATTTGGCTTAAACCACAGTAATATGGGTACTTTAAAAAAAAATTCAAAATGCCAATTATCTGCAATCTAGTCACCTATGTGTTGGTATCTTTTAACCAAAAGGCTAAGTACCTGTATTGGTCCATTTTTTGAGTCACTATAAAGGACTATAAAGCACTGTAAAGGAATAACCATGACTGGGTAACTTATAGAGGAAAGAGGTTTAATTGGCTCATGGTTCTGTAGGCTACGCAAGCGTGACTTCAGCAACTGCTTCTGGTGAGGGCCTCAGGAAAGTTACACTCATGGCAAAAGCAAAAGGGAGAGCAGTGACTGCCACATGGTGAGAGAGAGATCAAGAGAGAGAAGAGGGAAGGTCCCAGACTCTACAACCAGATCTCACATGAGCTAACTGAGCAAGAACTCACTTATCACCAAGGGGGATGGTGCTAAGCAATTCATAAGGAATATGTCCCCAAGATCCATTCCCCTCCCACCAGACCCCACCTCCAGCATTGGGAATCACATTTCCACATGAGATTTGGAGGGGACAAACATCCAAACTACATCAGTGTCTAAATTAGAAGATGGTACAGAATTAAAGTCAAAGGAGATGGAGAGTTTTGAGGGCTTTTTCATCAAGGTATGGTGAGGCTTACCAGAGGCCACCTCCTGGTCAACAGTTCAGGGTCCCTCTCCCCATTCCACCACTTGGCTGTTTTTATGTTTGTGGTAACTATATTTCATGCTGTGGATAGTAGTTTAAATAGGATGGCATTCTATCAAAAAAATTTTTGAGAAAATGGTGACAGACTTTAAGCAAATAAATAATAAGAATTTTTTTTTAAATTACATAAAAACAAAACTTTTCCATCTAGTTTGGGATAACATTCTTCTATGGCTTCCTGGGTTGTTCCTCCAATGACTCTTTTTTGTGTGTGTGCCTTCTGAGTCATCTACCCTTGCCTTCTCCTATGAATTTGGACACCATACTTTCAAAATAGAGGGCAGGATATCCAGTCCTTGCGATGCATTGGAGAATAAAAGTTTTAAAATCAAAATGTCACAGAAAACAGAGAATGAGAATTTACTAAGTTTGTAGACTAACATACTGTTACAGGACTCCTTTGGTGCTGCTTCACCAGCTGGAAATCTCTGTGGCTGCTGTGACCTCTGCCTGTGGTCTTGCCAAGGCCTGCTGGGCTCACTCTTCCCACTCAGCCTGGTGGGCTGTACTCAGCTTGTGCTACCTGCCTGGATACCACATGTGAACAGGGACTCTGTGTTTTGCCTGTGGCTAAACTGGGCATGCCACAGGCAGCTTTTGCACTGGGAGCCGGAGTCTAGATGAGGGGAATGCAGTGGCACCTGAAAACTCGGAGATGCCAGCAACTGTGGAGCCCCAAGTGATGTTACAGCTGTCGCCTGGGGAATCCTGAGGTCTAAGCTCCCAAGAAATGTTGCAGCTTTTGTAGTTCAGCAAGCTGGCCAGGAGAGAATAGTGCCTAACTGCTTCACTTCTTTGAGCCTGCAGCTCGGAGGATGGAGGCATGTTAGAGCTCTCCCTGCTGCCTGCAGCTTGGAGGATGGGAGTGTGTTGTGTTACAGCTCATTTGTTCCTGCTAAATAGGGGCATGTGGCACCCAGTGGCTTTTTTCACTCCTGTAACTCAGTGAGCAGGAGTATGTGTTACACCCTTTTGGCGTGTTCTGGGTTCTTGTCCTGTGACCAAGAAGAATGACGTACACAGACACTGGAGAGTGAGCAAAGCAGAGAAGAATTTTCCTGAGTGGCAGAAAAGCTCTCAACACAAGAGGGGACTAGAAGTGGATAGTCCTCTGTGTGAGAGGAGGCCCAAAAGCAGGTGGCTGTCTGTAAGGTTGAGTTTGGGGTTTTTATGGGCTCAGAATGGGGGAGTGTATGCTGATTGGTCCATGGGTGGGCCTGGAAAAAGCATCATTATATTGGCTAAAAGTCATCGAGGAAATTTCAGTCTGGTCATGGGCTCTACTCAGAACTGGCAGCTCAGTTTTCAGGCTTCAGGCTGTCTTTGGCTTGGAGATCAGGTTTTACCAGGGACGCATCCCTGTCTGCCTAAGAATTTGTCTATCTCCCGTTGCTATCAATATAGCCAATTTGACTAGCTATTTCCAGGTCAAATTATGTCACTACATAGTGTGGCATGTGAAGATCCTAACTATACCCAGATAGATTATTATATCACCTTCCCCATTCTTATGTTCTAGTCTCCAGTAGAACATATCAACTGCCAATTCATCAGAAATACTACCAACAACAACAACAAAAAACCCCTTCAGTCAGGAAAAGTTAAATTTATTAGAAGTACGCAACAGGAGGAACAATGCTCTGACAGCATTTTAGTGTCTCAGAAGGAGGATGTTCAGAGAATTGGACTCAAAATATTTAAAACTGATCTGACAAGGTAGGGAATGGACTGGAATTGGGCACAGTTGCTGACATAATAGAGTTAGTGGACAAAAGTGGTGAGGGTCTTGCTAGAAAAAGCAAACTTGTCTGAGGAGTGATCTGCTGGCTCAGATGTGCAAACTGATGTCCTGAATAAACTGACTTAGAAGAATTTCCTTAAGCAAATGGCAAAGTTCTCCATGAGCTTAGTTTTATTTTCTATGTAAGAATTTCCTGGAACAAAGAGTTAAGTTATACTAATACAAATACTGTTAGTTATCAAAAGAATGCTCTAAAAAGTAGAGAGCTTCTCGGTAGCCTCAACCCCTGGAACAGTACCTAGTATAAAATAAGTGCACATAGAAATATATCTGGTAGTCAAAAAGTATTTGTTGAGTTGAATGAAGATTATCTTGGTCCTAATTATAATGTTAATTAAGATAGACATTGTTGCAGATTTGAAAATGCCCAGAAGAGGAAGCCAGGGATCTGAATTCTAGTACTGATTCTACCACTAACTACTCATCTGTCTGAAACTCCGTTTACTCACCAGACTAATGAGCAAATTAGACTCGATTATTTCTAAGATCCCTTGAATTCCAAAATACACTATCACTTTCCACGTTCACTTAGGAATATTTAAACCTCCTGCAGATACACATTTAACTGCTAGTGCACACAGGCTTCAGTTGTTGCTTAGAAAAGATAATGCATTCTGAGATTAGGGCTGATGGGAAGAGATATCAAATTTTCACTTGGTATCTATTAATAGCAATTTGGGGATCAATAGAATGCCTCATGAGCCCCAGAACATGTAGGCATGGGATGCCCAGATTTATGATCCAGAGGAAAAAAATCCTTCATCTCCTAGTATTTCATTCCTAGAGCCTTTGCTTGTTTCAAAATAATAATAATAATAAATAAAAGTGGTATTGCTATCAGTCTAGTGAGAACAACTCCCAAGAATTTTCTGTGCATAAGAGTTGCCTAGATGATGAAACCCAGGAAAAATCAATGAGTGAAAGAGAAAACCAGCTAAAGGGGAAAAAATACCCAAGAGATCCCAGCAGAGGATAATGAGGGCAGAGGACAGAGGCTATAGTAAGGGGAGGAAAAAGAGGATAAAGTGGATGCAGATTATGCTTATGCACAGCTATAAGCAGTGGTGCGTTGGTAAAACAGCTTTCAAATTTAAAAAAAAAATCAGATTTGTAGCATTTACTGATTTCCATAAACACTCCCACTGTGGCCAAATTTATGCTTCCAACAATGAATCACTGGCTATCAAAATTCCTTACCATTTGATAACCTGCCCTTGTAAGCCTGTATGAGCTGGCCAGAGCAATGAGGTAAGTGAGGCTGACGGAGTAGTTCTCACTGACCAAGGGTGAGCTCCTATAGGACCCTCGGGACGATGACTCTTCAATTACTGAATACTTTTTCTGGGGTTTTCTTTTCTTTTCTTTTACTGAAATTCTCACTATGCTCTGCTTTAGGGAGTTGGTATTCATATCCTGTAAGTCAAGGAGAGTTTTTTTGAGTGGGAGCTTGAATAAATTGAAGTGGGTCAACTCTCAAGTGCCAGACACCCCTGTTATGAGGTTTAGATGGCAATTACTATTTCTTCAGTGATCCTTGGCCACTCTGAGATGGGAGTGGTCAGAGAGAGAAAGGAATGGAATGTCAGTGAAACCACTTCCTGTTCTCAGCCTGCCCCGGGGCCTCACTCGCTCCCAGCCTTGCATATCAGGGCTTGGCCTTCCTGTGAAATGAACATTCCTTAGCCCTAGCTTCCAGGAATATTGGATGCTAGACTCTAAAATAAACTGATACCATTCACAGGCCAAACCAGAAGAAAACCAGGAAACATATGGCAAAAGAAGTTTTCTTCAAGAAATTATTTTCCATGTCATATTTGCGTAAATTTGTCATGGGCCTGTCACTTCCATGAAGGGGGAAACCAGCATGACTCTAGCATGCTGGCATCCTGGTGCCCTTTGCAGCTAAGGTCAGACTGTTTCTCCTCTTGCTTCTTTTCTGCATTTCTTAGTGGAATCATGACCAGCACATTTGAAGCTACAGATGATTATATTCAACACTGTATGTGCTATGAGTGAGCAGCCTGAATTGCACAACAATATTTCATTTGGCTAATATTTCAGTTTGTTGAGTCATAAACCTGACAAGTAGCTACAGCCTACAAAATAGCATTTTCTGACTCAGTGCATGTGAGAGAGAAGTGGCAGCTAAAGGTTCAGCACAGCAGACACTGTTGGCACAACCAGCTGACTTCACAGCCTCGTTCTATAATCTAGATTCCTCTCTACTTGACTCAATGGCATTGCTTTATAAATTCAATGTAAATCTCAGACCTTCAGGAACATATCCCAAAACACATGATGAGCAGCATCTGATGTTCAGCCTTCTTTTCCTCTAACTATGAAAGTGTCCCACCAGGAAATGACAATAGCTGTCAGCCTATTAACTCATGAGCAATTTGATGCCTTTTGTCTGAAGAGTACAAGTTGAGAAATGAATTTCCTGTTGCTGAAATTCTAATACTTAGAAACTCCTCAATGAACAAACACAAGTATGTTCTTTGTATTAGTAGCAGGGATAAAAAGGAGTTTTTTTAAACCAAACAATTTAAGTGTTTTCACAAATGTCAGCATAGTGGGATAGGATCTTAGACCATCAAACAGTGGGTTTTCCTTGTGTTGTAGTTTTTCAAGTGTCCATTGAAGAATCAAGAAATGCTGATTCTTCATTTTTCTTAATCATGTTCCACTGTTCTATGTTATCATAAAATGACTAATTAAAATGCTAATTTTAACTAAAATTAATGGCTTTCTCACCTGATGTCTTAACTATTGAAACATATTATCTATACTCTCCTTTCTTTCCCAAGAACGTCCTATTCAATTCATTAAGCTCTGTTGGTTTCCAAGCACTTATAAAATGAACTCTATGTGCAGGTAAAAACAGAAATAATTCTTGTTTCAAAAAACATAAACATTCCTCTGAGGGGTGTCAAAATTAGTACAAATTAAAATATGTTATAATAACCTAGATTTTTTCCCAAATTCATCTTTTCAGTCATCTGTTCTAGGATAATTTTTCATAATTTTCCTCCATATGCACTTCTTCAATGCTTCATGAGCCCATATCTAACAATTGTGGGGTCTTGAGAGAGAGTTCAGAGAGGCCCATGTTTCTCTGTCTAAATATTTAAGGTTTTCTTAACTAGTTAACAAAATGTTAAATAAAATGAGTCTGAGGATCTTCCTGTCTTCACAGATACACAGTCATGCACCATAATGACATTTTGGACAACTACAGATGGAACACACAATGGTGAGGCCATAGGATTATAGTACTATTAATATATATTTACTGTATCCTTTGTGTGTTTAGATACACAAATACTATTGTGTTACAATTGCCTACAGTATTCAGTACAGCAACATGATGTACAGCCTTGTAGCCTAGGAGAATGGAATAGAGCATATAGCATAGTTGTGGAGTAGGCTACAACATCTAGGTTTGCATAAGTGGACTCTAAGACGTTTATGCAAGGAGGAAACAGCC
Organism: Hylobates moloch; assembly: GCF_009828535.3. Taxonomy (NCBI): domain Eukaryota; kingdom Metazoa; phylum Chordata; class Mammalia; order Primates; family Hylobatidae; genus Hylobates; species Hylobates moloch. Next base: position 58,510,679 of record NW_026652277.1, read on the forward strand.
TAATGGCAGATTTTGCAGCATGTATTCTGATCTTCATGTGACACATGACTGTATATTAATAACGTTTTCAAAATATATAAAGTTATGGAATTTGTATGATGAGAATCAGCAAAATATCAGAGAAAAGTGAATTTGTAATTCCATATCTGGGTATTCTGTTATTGTGCAGGCAATGTCTGGATGCGTACAAAATAAAATCATGCATAATTTAAGATTTATTCTATTTTTCTATATTTATTATATAAAATTTACTTCACTTCAGCAAAATTAGTAATTACATTTTTGTAATTGAAATGGTCACATAATTTTTGTTCTATAGACAATAGTGCCATTTTAGATGATGCTTCAATCATTTCTTACATTTATTTATAATTAATTTAAATTTGGAGACGTTTTACTTTTCTAATGCAGTGACAATAAGATTCCTAAAGCACTACTTAGATGCAGAAACAAAGCATACATTTGATGCTATATTCACACATTGTAATATGTCATCTGTGGTAAGTTACCTAGACACTGAGCTTTCAGAATAAATTAAAAAGCATCTGGTGGACTGATTCCTTAGGGTTATGCTTATTAACTGATCTCAGAAAAAGACGTGGAAAATGTGGAAATAGTCGGCACTAAGGATACATGGTCCTCTTGACTTTTTCCAAGCTTCTTCGGCCAAGTTCCCTGTGAAAATTTTGATTTGTAAATATGCTTCGAGCTCCTCCTAGTCATTCCAGAGCCAAAGAGAACAGAAGGGAGCTCAACTACCATGATCATTATTGTTTAGGCTCCCCACCATGTCCCTCTGGGATCTCAGCCTTGGGCTTGAACTTTGTTAATCAAGAAAGTAAATATCTAGTGTTAAGGAAGTTTAGGAAGTTAAGGGTCATTTGGCGCCCACTCTAGGCTCTGGTTCCTCAGGTGGCAGAAGTGCCCCTGGGGTTCTTGAATACATTTGTGGGTTTTTTTGCAAGGTTGTGATAGTGAGATCTTCTGAAGCTTACGCTCAGGACACGGGGACCTTCTTTCCTGAGTCTAAGAGCAGTAACGGACCCCATATGGCACTGACCATAACGTGATACATTTTTAAAAACAATTTGTTTATTCTACATTTTAGAATTTAAGCACTTTAAGAACAAGTTCTGTATTTTACCCTTCTTTTTAGCCCCAGTTCCTTACATATGTAATCATACATAATGCCTGGCGTAAACACTGGGTTATTATCAGCTGTTGACATCCCTGTCTGCCCAACCCAGAGTGTGGCTCTTGTGAGGGAAGGAATAGACACTTTGATTTCTGGATCTCAGTGTCTCCCTCAATCCTGGAGATATGGTTGCTGTTTAATAAATAAGTCCAGTGGTTGAGTATATGTGTAGCCTTAGAACTGCACTGAGGAAGAGGAGAGACAGTGTAGTCAATGTCCCACATGGCCTGAATGTTAGTTTGGCAAACATCTGAATAAGGCAAGAAGAAAATATAGAACCAGAAGGGCACTGGAGCACAGAAGTAGCTCCTAGTCTCCATTCCACCTTTTCAGCTACTTTAATTTTATTTCTCATTTCAAAATCTTCATTCCTGAATCTTGGACTACCAGTTAGCAAAACTTTCAAAGTTAGCCAAGTAACCTCAAATCCCTTGGATGTGCCTCTCTTTTCCCTCTCTTGGGAATCATTCATTATTTTATTGTATTTTCTTACCACTCTCAATGTCTCCCCTTCTTTTTGAACTCATGAACTATCCTTCATCTGCTTCCTGGCTGTGTGCCACATGGATGGAGGAGTGGGAAGGGAAAAGGGGCTGTCATAGTGTTTCACACACTGCCAAAACTGACAGTTTTGTTTCTCCTTGCTGCTGTCTCCTTCCAGGGAGATGGCAGGACTCTGGAAGAAAGACTGCACTTTGTACTTAAGAGACTAGCAAGCACTGTTATTACCAACCTTAGCAAAGATTTCTGTGCTACAGAATGGATAAAAGCTGCATAGTGCTGCACTTAAAATGACCATATCAATGTCTGTCCTTTTATGGAAAACAAGTATAAGTCAAAGTACAGATGGACAGCCCTGAATATTTTGCTTGGATAAATCCCATGGGACCTTTTGTACTTTCAGTGTGGTCTGGGAGCTACAATAATGACTGAGATTGAATAGTTTTCTCCTTGGTGGAATGAAGGCATGTAGTCAAATTTAATCTGATTTAAAGGAAATGAGTTGAAGGACAGTAGAGATTAGACTTTTATAAGGGACTGTTGGGACCTTAAAATTTAAAATATAGCCACCGTTATTGTTTTGTTCCAAGTGTAATTGTTGCAGGTATACAAGAGAGCTAACAATGTTTTATCTCCCAGAACTGTATTTTCTATCTATTTTTATCATGGATATGCATGCAAAGTAGAGAAAAAATGACAGTAAAGATGTAACAGAAACGGATTACATCCCAGATAAATATATTATTACAGAAACTCCTCTGTAGTCCAAAGACTTTCAATTTGTATCCAACAAATAATTTATATATTATAAATTAATAATATATATATTAAATTCAACAAAATTCTATAATAGAAACAAAGAATGTGGTTACATTGTTAGCATATAAAATTAATATTGGTCTTGAAAGAGTCAAAGCATGCTTCAGGCTCAAATGTGGAGTTTTCGGAAAGGTATTGCCTCAATACCTTCTGTGGGTCAAATTAATCCAAAACTAAGGGGTACTGTGGACCCACAATAAGAAATCTTAGAAACAATTTTGGAAAGTATCAAACTGATCCCAGGTAACCTAAATATTTCCCTTGCATTTTACCTTCAATGCCACAAAAGTTATTTTGCTAAAATACAAATACAACCATGTCACTCACTTCCGCATAAACATTCAAAGTTTCTCTTTCACCCATATTTTGAGTTCCAATTTTGTTAGTATGGCAGATACCTTGGTTTCATAATGTGACAAACGGGCATATTTTGAGCATCTATCTCTTGAGTTTGTGTCTACTTGTAAGGAGATGTTATACACATACACACACACACACATGCACACACATATGCACATGCATGCACAATCTCAGCCCTCTTTCAGATATAAAAATGTACAAAATAACATTTTTGTTATTATTGGTTATTATTCATAATTATAATTTTCATATTAGTATATTGTTATTTTGTGTACTGTCATAGATAATTTGGTAGGTTGAGTTAGATATTTAGCAAAGACAAAGATTTTGGCAAAAATAAAGAATGTTAAAATTGAACAGGTACTTCCATTGATTTTTTTGAAAAATTAACACACCTGGAAGTAGGATGCCAGTGGTAAGGTATTAAGGTTTAATATTTTCTTTATTTCCCTTTTGTACCTGCCACAATAGCTGGATGTAATAATTCATCGGTGTGGCCCCAATGACCAAGAGACTGAAACAAATTCTGCTGAGCGAACCAATACTGGTACTATGTTAATCTTTTAACTCTGCTGAGAACACTGCCAAGTGGCCTTTATCAGCAGGAACATCTGAAGCTGGCATTCCCGCTGGGAAAAGCTCAGCAATTTACTGGAGCTCCCTGTTGTGCAAACTTTTAGGGAGTGATGACATTAAAATGGAATATGCTTCAACTTTTTTTCCTGATTGGAAATTCTCAGGAGATAATGTCTACAAACTTGGAACTTATTATATAGTCACAGCCTTGATCAATATAATAACATCTCTGAAGGGATATTTTCACTCCTGGAAGTTCTGTTTTTGCATCTTGTGCATCAAGTGTTTAGTTTTACACAGTTACCCATCTGTATAAGACACAAAAGTGTCATAAAATAACAGTTAAATTAACAATATGTGATGCATTATGGCATATGCATTTTTAAATTCTATCCTATTTTATTCATATATATATATGAAAAATACACACATATATATATATGTGTATTTTTATATATATATGTGTGTATTTTTTTTTTTTGAGGTGGAGTCTTGCTCTGTCACCAGGCTGGAGTGCAGAGGTGCAATCTCGGCTCACTGCAACCTCTGCCTCCTGGGTTCAAGCTATTCTCCTGCCTCAGCCTCCCAAGTAGCTGGGACTATGGGCGCCTGCCACTACGCCTGGCTAATTTTTTTGTTTTGTATTTTTGGTAGAGACAGGGTTTCTACTAAAATCCATGTTGGCCAGGATGGTCTCAATCTCTTGGCCTCATGATCTGCCCACCTCGGCTTCCCAAAGTGCTGGGATTACAGGCGTCAGCCACTGCCCCATTATATTTTTAAATACTGGTTACAACCCACAAAACTGACTTTATGACCCTCTAATGGATCATGACTTGTAGTTTATACTTATTGAAATATTGCTCTACTCTCTTGATGACAGACCAAGCTTTAACAGTTTATAGTGGTATCTACCTTCTTATTAGTGCCTTCTAAGATACTTTGAGAGCTGCTAGAGGTAAGATGCTTAGCTAGATCCTTTACCTACACTACCATCTGCCTTCATTTTTTTTTTTTTTTTTTTTTTTTTTCCATAGAGACAGGGTCTCACTATCTTGCTCAGGCTGGTTTTGAACTCCTGGCCTCAAGTGATCCTACTGTCTTGACTTCCCAGAGTGCTGGAATTACAGGTGTGAGACACCACTCCAAGCCTGCCTTCAATCATAATATCAGATTCTGATATGGTGTTGGGAGTTGCTGGGAACTTCATGGAGTGAATTTGGGGGCTGATGGCACAATAAGCAGGAGGTTCTCTGGGCTGCTGGGACTCTGGAGGCTACTAGTTGTCATCACTTCTACATGTCTGTTTGGCTCCTAATCAAAACTGTATTAAATATTTTAATAAAAGCATTATTTTCTGGTAGGGTTGAAAAGTAATAAAATGCCCTCCGTAGACTTAATTAAGATTCTTTTACGTGTCCTCTTCTTCCCCAATCACTTCCTCTCTTGTCTAGAGAAAGACTGGCTATGAGCTTCTGAGTCAGACAGTCTTGGGTTTGAATTTAATTCCACTTCTAAGACCTTGTACTCCAGTTTCCTTACCTATAAAATAAGACTCATGATACCAGCCTCCCAGCATTCTTGAAATTATTAAAATGACGGTACACTGAAAAACTCAGGCACTGCATCTAATCAAGAATTGGAACCTAATAAATAAATATTACTTCCCTTCTCTTCCTTTGGCGCTTTATCTCCAGAGCGCATGTCTTGATGAGTGGTGGCCACAGTCCCCGAGCTAACAAGCAATCCACTAAAGAACCACAGACAAGCAAGAATTTTTCTTCCGCAACACCACAACCCAAAGCTGGGGTGCCAGAGCCAGTAAGGGAAAATTTAGCACAATGAATATAAACCGCAGTTTTCAAAAAATCACAAAAGCCCCACAGAGCATGTCAACTGCTATGTTTATAATACTATGAAGTATTCCTAGGCTCTGGTAATTGAGAGACTGCCTTAATTCTTTAGTGAAAAAAATAACAAGAAATACACACAGTGTGTAACTAAGTCAATTATGTATTTCTTCATGGAGTCAGACACAACAAAGGGGTTGTACCACTGTCCACTTTGTACGCGTGGCAGCAAAACCTGAAAGCAAAGGAGTCGCTAAGCATAAACAGTGTGAGGACTAACAAGTCTTATCATGAACCATGTTATCTGTCTTCTATTCTGTAATTCCAGAGCCCCATATCTCAACCTCCATCAGATCTATCTCTAAAATCAGTTGTACTTCTTTATTTATCTTTCTAGTCTGTTCCTCTAGAGGAGCAAGCTTTATGTTGGAAGTTATATCAGCAAAGTCTTCAAGGCACTTCATGGTAAAGCAGAGCCACACCACTCATTTTGCTGCCCAAGTAGCAAGAATGTCAGTGGTCGGCGTGGAGCAGTAAGCCTACATTTTGCAAGTATATTAGATTGTACTAGTCAAATCTGAAAAATACAATAAAAATTAAAGGGGAGAATGGAATTTAGGAAACTGTGCTTCCATTTTGGAGATAGCATCTTTGAGTTAGTAATTGCATGGGTTTACAACTTGTGCCTGTAACAGTGGCACTCAACTGATATTAAGACAAGAAGGAATTTATTATGGTAAGTTTCATAACACTGGTGCCCTTAAAAACTTCAGAAGCTTGGTCTGGGGCTGTTGTAAGTGAAATCATGGCAAGTGGTATATTAAGAAAAGAAAAAAGAATTCTACGTCCCTTCCTAAGGCAAATAATTTTTAGTAAACAAATTCTAGGAATAAAGTACATAATTCTACAAATGATGGGCTGATTCTTGAAATTTCTCATATTTTTGAGGGGCTGTTACTGTAGATAATAGAAATTTTACTCTTTCTATTTACTCACATCAATGCTTTGGGATGAGTCTGGCAATCATTATAAGCTGATGTTTTCTATTGTCCTTTAGTTCTTTAGCACAGAATAAAGACGTTTGGGCAGCTAGCTGTTAATGCCCAAGGCAGAGTCATTTCATAAATCATTTCTAATAAATGGATAGGGGAGAATTTTACTCTCACTCTCATTTCATATGGAAAGTGATTGAAACTAGAATTTCAAACAAACAATGGATCAAAAAATTATTCTAAGATCCTGTAAGGATATAAATGCACCCTCCTTTAAAATTTCTGATGCTGAAAAATTTTAAAGGTAAATTAGAAGATGTTTCTTTGAAAATATTTCTTTCTTTGTGTGTGTGTGCGTTCATAAGGCTTTATCAGAGTGCTTCTGTTTAGTTAAGTGTCTTAGTCAGTTTGAGCTGCTGTAACAGAATGCCATAGGCTAGGGGGCTTAAACAACAATTATTTCACAGTTCTGGAGGCTGGGGAGTCCACGATTAAGATCCTGGCAGATTTCATGCTTGGTGAGGGCCCTCTTCTCAGTTTGCAGATGGTGGCCTTCTTGCTGTGTCCTCACAATGCAGAAAGGGAGAGAGAACCAGAGATTGAAAGCTCACTGATCTCTTGCTGTAATGGCACTTATCCCATCATGGGGGCCATACCTTCATAACCTCACCTAAACTTAATTACTTCCCACAGTCCTGTCTTCTAATATTAGCACATAAGGAAGTCAGGCCTTCAACATCTGAATTTGAAAAAGACACAAACATCCAGCCTATATCAGTAAGGTTGTAAAACATCACTTCTATTTTGTTATTTAACAAATATTTACATAACACTTTACATGCACTGATGGTTTACACATATTAACAATCAATACTTCTAACAACCCTGTGAGGCAGGCACTATTATAAGCTCTTCTACAGGGGAGAAACATGAGCAAATAAAGCATAAATTACCAAGGGTCATGAAGCAAGTTAGTGGTATGGCTGAGACTTCAGCCCTGACATCCTTATCAAGTGATCTCTACAGCTGCAGCATCCAAGGAACACTATTCCTAAGGCAGTCCCACTTTTTCATCCTCGTGCCACTCCCAGCCCTTCTCACAGCAGTGGCAGAATATCTCCATATCCCTGAAGTCTGCATCCACCAGGAAGAATTAAGACAGAATATTGTAGGCCTGCAGCTTAATTTTAAAAGGGGGAGGGGCATTGAAATTGATGATGAAAAGTCAGTAATCCAGTGAGAAGGCATCAGCTAAACAGGCTTGGAAATGCTTTATTGACATTCCTCTAGAACTAAAATTTCCTCGATAGCTGTTTCTCTAGAGGGAACCAATCCCAGGATGCTGGTAAATACATATGGCATGGAAATGCAATTATGTTAGTAATCTAGTATGTATGTATCAGACATGTCTGCTTGTGCTTAGAGGAGTAAACAAGCAGAGTCTCATTCCCTGCTCCTTTTCTGGTGGTGCCTATGGCCTTTTCTGCCCAGGGACAGTACTAGAAAAGTCAGACCTTCTGAGCCCAACAGGTCCCTCGAAGCTCCCCAGTGACTTCCATGGATCAAAACACAGCCTTCCACACAACAAAAAATTGATGCTACTGGAATTACTAGAGTTTGAGATGTTCCAAGATTTCAAAGAGGGAAAGGATGGGGGATTGCCAACACTGTTAACTAAAATAAACACTGAATTGACCCTTGGCAATGGTCTGTTCCCGCACCCAACGCCTGGCTCCACTACGTTAAAAAAAAAACAAAACACATGTGATATTTGCTTTTAAGATCATAAAACAGCAGGAAGGAGACAAAAGCTCTTATGCGTCATCTGAGATGACAGATGTACTGTTAAAGCGTGCGTTTGTTTCAAAGATTAATGAAATTTGCAGAACTCAAACTAAACACAGAGGATAGATAAGACATGCTGCAGTTCTTGCCCTAACTCTTTCAATCCCAACAACTGAAATGTCTTCCAGAGAAGCAACTCCCCCCGGTAAGGATGTAGCGCGGTCCCTACGTGGGTCTAAGGGATCCGACCCACGACGCACTGCACTGGGTTCACAAAGCGCCTCCTCGCGGGCGGTTATCTTGGTATCTCTGAGAGCGGCGGGCTCTCGCTCCCGCTCCAGGGATTTGGGGCAGAAAGCGAACATCCCACAGTTGGCGGGAGTTACGCAAGACAGTCAGACCCGGCCTTCACTCCAGAGTGCCCCGACCCCCCTCCACCCCAGAGGCGGGGCCGTCGCCTTCCTTCCGGACTCGGGATCGATCTGGAGCTCCGGGAATTTCCCTGGCCCGGGACTCCGGGCTTTCCAGCCCCAACCATGCATAAAAGGGCTTCGCCGTTCTCGGAGAGCCACAGAACCCGGGCCACAGGCAACTCCCCGCCAGCTCTCCTCCTCCCACAGCCGCCCGACCCGCCTGCTGAGCCCCATGGCCCGCGCCGCGCTCTCCGCCATCCCCAGCAATCCCCGGCTCCTGCGGGTGGCGCTGCTGCTCCTGCTTCTGGTGGCCGCCGGCCGGCGCGCAGCAGGTGGGTCCCGGCGCCCTTGGGGTCCCCGGGCCGGACGCGGCTGGGGTGGGCGCCCCGCGCCGACAGCCCCGCTCAATCACCGAGTCTCTTCTTCCCTAGGAGCGCCCATGGCCACTGAACTGCGCTGCCAGTGCTTGCAGACCCTGCAGGGAATTCACCTCAAGAACATCCAAAGTGTGAACGTGAAGTCCCCTGGACCCCACTGCGCCCAAACCGAAGTCATGTAAGTCTCGCCCACCGCTGCCGCTGCCACCGCTGGCGTCCCCGACTCTCCCGCTGCCCCAAACCCTGTCCTCAGCCCGACCTCCTGTCTCACGAGATTCCCTTCTCTCTGCAGAGCCACACTCAAGAATGGGCAGAAAGCTTGTCTCAACCCCGCATCCCCCATGGTTAAGAAAATCATCGAAAAGATGCTGAAAAAGTAAGTTATAATTTCCATGTACACAGCCGACTGGAGCTGTTGGTCAGAAATACTGGCATCTGTCCCCTAAAAAGTAAATCAGGAAAACCCAAGGGTTAGCTGCAGGACTGAAAAAATTATTATTTTCACAAAGTTGCCATTAAGGTTATTAATCTGCTCTGGTGCCAGAGGATATTCCCAGTGCCCAGGGTCACCACCCAGGTTCTTCCCTCCTTCCAGTGAATGTAGGTAAAACTGCTTTCATGTAACGTCTCATTGGAGTTTGCCAGTTCTGCTGAAGTGTTTTCCACCTGTTAAAAAACACAAGCTTCATTTCCCCTAGTTCCTACTGACTTTCAGACCTGAAAAGCAGACCCCCGGGTTTTTTGTAAAAGTTTAGGGTTGAAGTGCAGAGATTTCACAATAATATTGCACTGGGTATATATCTGGTTGCCACCACCTATTAGCCGTGTCACTCAAAGACAATATTATTTAGTTTATCTGAGACTCATCAAAACAGGGAAAATAATGGTAGCTACATCATGAGGTTGCTTTGAGGCTTAAGTGAGGCCCAGTATGACAAAGAACAATAGGCTCTGGCTGTTTTAGCCAGTAAAACAGTGTAGACTGCCACCCCTCCACCCCACCTCACCCCCATTCCTAAAAGAGCATACCAAGCCTAGAGGTCCTTGCCACACAGCACAGCTGTCACAGGCAGTAGCCACTTGGGTGCCAGGCTGGGGAAACTGCATTCAGAAAACTCTAGAGCCTGGGGAAACAGGACAGGAGAAGAGTGTTGTGCAGTCGGCTTTCCCGAGCACCTACTCAGGGCACCCGTTTTCTCATTACAGTGGCAAATCCAACTGACCAGAAGGAAGGAGGAAGCTCATTGGTGGCTGTTCTTGAAGGAGGCCCTGCCCTTACAGGAACAGAAGAGGAAAGAGAGACACAGCTGCAGAGACCACCTGGATTGCGCCTAATGTGTCTGAGCATCGCTTAGGAGAAGTCTTCTATTTATTTATTTATTTATTTATTTGTTTTAGAAGATTCTATGTTAATATTTTACGTGTAAAATAAGGTTATGATTGAATCTACTTGCACACTCTCCCATTATATTTATTGTTTATTTTAGGTCAAACCCAAGTTAGTTCAATCCTGATTCATACTTAATTTGAAGACAGAAGGTTTGCAGATATTCTCTAGTCATTATGTTAATATTTCTTAGTGATGACATATCACGTCAGCCACTGTGATGGAGGCTGGGGAATCCAAGAAAATGGCCAGTGAGATCAATGTGAGGGCAGGGGAATGTATGTGTGTCTATTTTTGTAACTGTAAAGATGAATGTCAGTTGTTATTTATTGAAATGATTTCACAGTGTGTGGTCAACATTTCTCATGTTGAAGCTTTAAGAACTAAAATGTTCTAAATATCCCTTGGACATTTTATGTCTTTCTTGTAAGGCATACTGCCTTGTTTAATGTTAATTATGCAGTGTTTCCCTCTGTGTTAGAGCAGAGAGGTTTCGATATTTATTGATGTTTTCACAAAGAACAGGAAAATAAAATATTTAAAAATATAAAATGTTTGTTTTATTTTGGGGGAAACAAGGACTATCTTTGCTGAAAAATCTGATGATTTACATCAATATTTATTTCTCAATTTTTTTTTTCTGGGCTTTCAATCTGCTATACAGATAAACTACGAATTATGCCTAATTTCATGTGGTGATTGCTGTCACTCCCCTTGGCTCTCACCTAGTAAAGAATGTGCCTTACCAAACTATGGTCTTGCCCCTGATGGGAGAATCACTGATACGTATTGCCATTATTACAAGAAGTTCCTTACAACCTTGCTACTCCAATTTACCTCCTTAAAAATATGGAGGGGGGAAATATGGCAGAGATGTTTTAACCAGAGCAACTCCATCTTGAATAGGGGCTGGGCAAAATGGGGCTGAGGTTTACTGGGCTGCATTCCCAGTAGGTTAGGCATTCGAAGTCACAGGATGAGATAGGAGATTGGCACAAGATACAGGTCATAAAGATCTTGCTGATAAAACAGGTTACAGTAAAGAAGCCAGCTAAAACCCACCAAAGCCAAGATGGAGACGAGAGTGACCTCTGTCGTTCTCACTGGTCATTATACACTAATTATAATATATTAGCATGCTAAAAGACACTCTTACCAGCCCCATGACAGTTTACAAGTGCCATGGCAACATCAGGAAGTTACCCTGTATGGTCTAAAAAGGAGAGAAACCCTCAGTTCTAGGAAATTGCCCACCCCTTTCCTAGAAAACTCATGAATAATCCACCCCTTGTTTAGCATATAATCAAGAAATAACCATAAAAATGGCCAACCAGCAGCTCAGGCTGCTGCTTTGCCTATGGAACAGCCACTGTTTATTGCTTTACTTTCTTAATAAACTTGTTTTCATTTAAAAAAATTTAAATTCTTGTAGTTATCTTAACAAGGGATCTCATTTGTTTGCTTTTGCTAAATAATTTTTCATATAATTGTTGACAATTTAATGAAGCTGTCAATAAAATGGTGGCTAAAATATTTTGTTTTTCAAAACTCAAGTAGTTTGTGTCCTAACAGAACCATAAAAAGTGAGTGGCTGAATACTTCACCTGTGGAAACTTCTGATTGAAATTTGGACCCAATGTTCTAACCTTCAGATACAAGTAACTAGCACTAAGTTTAATGTTGTTTCAAACCTTTATAGCAATATACCAAACACAATGCTTTTAAGATTTCACTGCATTAGTTTGCATCCTTCCTAGTGGAATTTTAATGGGCCCTCATAGAGAATTTGCCCTCTGGGGAACTCTGTATTCAGTGCTGCCCCAGGATGACAGCAGCACACCAGGTTTTCAGGACAGAAATACAATTGTCATGTCAAAGGAAGAAAGACCTCAATAATCTAAAAGAAACCACACTGCAAACCTGAAAAGGAAGGACAATGGTGCATGCATGAGGTATCTACTTGTCTCTGATTCAGGACTCATTCAGGAATTCTGAATCCTGGGTAACTGCCTCCAGCACAGACAAGAAGGTGAGGCTGGCAGCCCCAGTACTTGAGATCAAGTTCTGGATTGTCCCAAGTAGCTGGGTAAATAAGGGAACAACCTTTAAGTAGCAAGAAACAACCTCTGTGAGCTTTTCTTGCAGCTAAATAGGTTAAAAACAATAATCTCTTAATAATTCCAAGGTTATTAGTTAATTATAACCGAGATGAGAAAGAAGAATATTTGTAAACTATACGTAAGTAAATAAATGTGGTCAGGCGTGGTGGCTCACACCTGTAATCTCAGCACTTTGAGAGGCTGAGGCCGGCGGATCACAAGGTCAGGAGATCAAGACCATCCTGGCTAACATGGTGAAACCCCGTCTCTACTAAAAATACAAAAAAAATTAGCTGGCTTGGTGGTGGGCGCCTGTAGTCCCAGCTACTAGGGAGGCTGAGGCAGGAGAATGGCGTGAACCCAGGAGACAGAGCTTGCAGTGAGCCGAGATCGTGCCACTGCACTCCAGCCTGGGTGACAGAGTGAGAATCCGTCTCAAAAAAAAAAAAAAAGCAACCTATTCGAGAAGCTCCATAAATGGTAGTCTTCACTCCCTAACCCCAAGTTAGAGGACACTGGAAAATGTTTACAAGTGGCACTCAAGGGTTCAATAAAACCACTCCATAAACCTAAGACAAAGTCCTCATCCTCTAACATTGGAGCTTGCTGTACTGGCTACTTAACTCTTGCTAATAAGGAACAGAGAACATAAAAAGAATAAAAGAGATGCTTTTATTCACATGGTGGTTAAAGACAGGTTTCAAAGTATCAGACTGACATTGGAGTAAATTCCAGCTCTGTCACTGTGATCTCGGGCAAGTTTCTTTACTTCACTCAACCTCATTTCCCCTTCTATAGATGAAGATAATAACAGAATGAGCCTTCTGAAGTGTTGCAGGGATTAAATGTTATGGAGGCTTTGGAAACATGGTTCTTGTCATTGGTCCTCAGGCCGACTCCATGGACATTGTCTGGGTCTCCATCTTAGATCAAGTAGATGTGAAGATTGTGCTTTTCACACCAAATTGCCGAGAAGTTGCAAGTACCACGCAGTCGCCTGTAGAAAGTGTTATGGCAGGAAGTGGGACACAAGCCTATTTGAGGTGGTGGTCACAGGGTGAAGGAAGTAGGGGAAGAATGCTACATGATACATCACAGTTTTGAGAGGCCATCAGCAGGAAACAGCAATGACCACAGTGACTGCAGTTTCCCGACCAATGTTGTTACAGGAAAAAAGTCCGGATCCAGACCAAAAGAGGGTTTTTGGATCTCGCACAAGAAGGAGTTCAGACCAAGTCCACAATGCAAAGCAAAAGCAAGTTTATTAAGAAACAAAACATAGTCACATCCATGTAATCTTATTGCTTAAATGCCAAATCTCCATCAGCAATTTTAGAGATGGAACCTTCAGTGTTTTTGTTCCCAATGTTTCACAAGCAAACCGGATGTAAATAGGAGACACACAGGGGAACAGAAAGTTAAAATCTCTAAGACTAATTAAATGAAATCTCCTGAAAATGACAGTGAAGCCGAGATAGCGACCGAAAAATTGATGCATGCAGCAAAGAGGACAAGGCAGATAAATACAAACAGCATAGCAGTTAACATCCCCTGGTGCCAAACCTATTCTTAGCCAAAAGGAACTTTACTGAAAGGGCCCTCTAACCCCATAAATCTTAGGAAGGACTCTAACCTTCCAAAGTTGGGCCTGGAACCCAAGTTCAGTCAAGTGTCCTTGCCTTTTACAAGAGGGGCCTTTAACTCTCTCTGTTAGGGGCAACTCTAACTCCCCTAAGTTGAGTCTAACCCAATCCCATCCTTTACCCAGGTACCCAACCACTTACCCAATCAGCTAGTTGGTACTGCAGTCTATTTCCTTTGGGTTCAGGATCTCCTCAGTATTTTCCCTTCATGGTCGCCAGAAAGATGTTACCAGAAAGGGGTCCCAATTTAGACCCTAAAGGAGGGTTCTTGGATCTCAACAGAAATAATTCAGGGTGGGTCAACAATGCAAAGCGAAAGTAAGTTTGTTAAGAAAGCAAAGTGGTGAAAGAACAGCTACTCCATAGACGGAGTAGGACATTCCTTAAAGTAAGAGGAGGAACATGTTCACCCTAGGTACAATGCTTGTTTATGTATAAGACAAAAAAAGATCAAGGGGAGACATGCTCTGCTACAAGAGTTTGTGACGAAGGTTTAATTTTCTTAATGACTATATTTTGCAAGAATTGATGTTAGTATCTTTAAAGCAAAATTAGGAATGCTTCTGTCTAGATATTGGGATATCAGGAAACTCCTAAGTCTGGGTCTGTTTAGTACATGTTATCAATCTGTTCCCTTAACTGTAAACTTCTAGAGGCTAGGAATACCTAACTTTCTGGGAATGCAGCCCAGCAAGTCCCAGCCTTATGTTTTCTTAGCCCTCACTTAAGATGGAGTTACTCTAGTTTGAATACCTCTGACATATTTCCCCACTTCCTTTATAAGAGGACCCTTAATCCTAAGGGTGGCAGATAGACAAAGATCAGTCTTTTGTAACTTTCTTAGGCTGAACAGGGGTGATGATATTCGTGCCTAACTATTAGAGTCTCTTTTATTCAAGGTAGAGAGGAACTCAGTCAGAAAGCCTCGGTATGGTGAGGGTTGTTCATAAATTAGTCTCAGCAAAAGGTGAAATCTGAAAAATTAATGTATCCAACTTAAGAAAGCATTGAGTAAGCTTGTCTTGCATTCCCACACAAAGAGTACAATTGCATATATTCCACAACAGCAAAGCAAAATAAGTAAAATCATCCTAAGTAAACTAAAAAGGAAGGCTTCCCAAGAACCAGGTAGTGGTTGGAACCAAGTTGATATAGGGTCAACTGGCAGTGCATCAATGGCAGATATATGAGTGTCTAGAGCTTTCATAGCCCGGGTAATACTATGTGAATAGTCTGGAGCATACACACAACATTTGTTTTTTGTTTGCTTGTTTGTTTGAGACGGAGTTTCACTCTTGTTGCCCAGGCTGGAATGCAATGGCATGATCTTGGCTCACCACAAACTCCGCCTCCTGGGTTCAAGCGATTCTCCTGCCTCAGCCTCCCGAGTAGCTGGGATTACAGGCATGTGCCATCACGCCTGGCTAATTTTGTGTTTTTAGTAGAGATGGGGTTTCTCCATGTTGGTCAGGCTGGCCTCAAACTCCCAACCTCAGGTGATCCGCCTACCATGGCCTCCCAAAGTGCTGGGATTACAGGCGTGAGCCACCGTGCCCAGCCCAACATTCAGTTTTGATCAAAGCACAAGTTCCCCCTTGGACTGCTGTTAAAATGTTCAAAGTCACATGGTTTTGTATGGCCACCTGCCTAATCTGAGAAGTTTCCTCAGTTAGGAGGGTAAGGGCATGGCGTGTACTATTGAAAGCTGCAGCCATGTGCTTGGCTAAGGCTTTAACGCATAACTTGATATTGATTATGGCTGCCTGTGGGGAAAATATAGCATCAGATAGAACCACCAAGAAGCCTGTTTTTGTTGCCCTATGGCGAGCCTTTACAGTATCCCAGCTGAACGGGAGAGAGTCCAATTTGCTGAGGATAAGTCCCAGGAGATAAGGACAACTTTCAAGTCCAACTATAAAGTAAATACAACCAGCCATGAGTTCCACAAGCCCATAACCATCCCCAAGGGGAAGGGTGGGCATCCATTTTTTGCAAATTGTGTTGCCATCCTACCCACATTTGGTCTGTTAAAAGAAGGGTCTGATTACATTGTTGAGGTGGCAACCATCCCATATCACGGGTTTCAGTCTGGTGGTGACTATTAACGCACCTTTCAAAACATAGAAGTGCTTTGCCTGATACCTGTGCTTGAACAACTGTCATCCACCCAAGTCTATCACATACAGTATAACCTAAAGTCGAGGTGCTGTTTAGCTGTTTCCTAATTAGATGAAAAATGTGCCTTCTTGTCTCTCCATAAGTGAGGAAGGGGCTAAGGCCTGTGTGGCTATGGTACATGAGAAAAGAGGGACTATATTTATAATGCTCAGTTTCCCAATCATAATAAAATCCCCATAAACTTAGGTTTGCTGGTTGAATATGCCAGGGCAACCTGGAATTGAAGGAAAATGGCAATTCTCTACATAATCCAACAAACTGTTGGATTACATAGAGAGGCTACAGTCTGCCCACTTAGCAAATAAGTTACTCTTTGTGTGATTCCAGCTTATACCCCAAAATAGAATGCCAATCCATATCTTTATGTTACCCATCCCTTTTGTTTCTTTTGAACAGGAGCTGGAGGTCATGGGTTGGCCCACAGGAATAAGTGGGATCAGTCTTTTGTGTTCTGTTGGCCTGTGGGACTTTATAAGAGACAGGTTTCATTCGAGATAAGTGAACCCAGCTGTTTATTCCTAGAAGTTTAAGTGCAGTTGGGGTACTAAGAAGAACTTGATAGGATCCCTTTCATTTTGGGAGAAAGTTGATCTGCTGAGGATCCTTCCTTTCAAGTTTTTAATAGGACCCAGTCTCCTGGCTGGGTTGTAACAATATTCTCTTCCTTAGTAGGGGAAGGGAGTCTTTGATTTCCATATTCAAGGAGCACCTTTTGCATTTGTCCTAAGTTGATTACATAATTTTGTACTTGAAAGTATCTATGTCTATCTGGAAGTCTGTAGTTAAGAAAGGCCTTCCATACATCATTTCAAAAGTGTTGCACTATAGATTTCTCTTGGGAACAGCTTGAACCCATAAAAAGACTATAGGCAATATAGATAGTCAGGTTTCTGATGTTTCCTGGCATAGTACTTTTTAAGTTTGGTTAGCTCTTTCTACTTTTTCTGAAGATGGTGGCATCCATACTAAATGAAGGAGGTACTTAATTCCTAGGGCTGAAGATATGTTCTGGGTAATTGTCACTGTGAAAGATGGGCCATTATTGTTTTGCAAGCTCTTATACAGCCTAAATCTAGGAATTATTGCCTTTCATAGGAGGTCAGAAACCTTGTCTTTTCAGACTAGGTAGGAAAAGCCTCAGTCCAATCAGTAAAGGATTGATGAATACTAATAAATATTTAAATCTTTTACATGGGGACATCTGAGCATAATCTACTAGTCAATCTTCACTGGCATACATTCTGCTATGCTGAACAGGCCTTACTAAAGGAGAAGGAAAAGGTTTGTTATTTGGGTTATTCCAGGCACAGAGTTCACAGGACTGAGTTACCTGCTTTACTGTTCCAAGTAAGTAAGCCTTTTCCTAAAAAAAGATGAGACATTGGCTGGGAGCGGTGGTTCATGCCTGTAATCCTAGCACTTTGGGAGGCTGAGGCGCATGGATCACTTGAGGTCAGGAGTTCGAGACCAGCCTGACCAACACAAAGAAACCCCGTCTCTACTAAAAATACAAAATTAGCCAGACATGGTGGTGCATGCCTGCAATCCCAGCTACTCAGGAGGCTGAGGGAGGAGAATCACTTGAACCCAGGAGGTGGAGGTTGTGGTGAGCTGAGATTGTGCCATTGCACTACAGCCTGGGCAACAAGAGTGAAACGCTGTCTCAAAAATAAAAAAAAAAAGAGAGAGAGAGAGATTAATTGAAACAAGGAATCTCTTCCCAAATAAGTAGAGTCATGCAAGTGCTTAACTGTTTTCCACTGATTAGCACCTGGTATCAATAATTTGTTGTTATTGATAAGTCAGCCAGAAGGATCTTGAATTAAACCCTGATCTTTAGCCCATTCTTATTCCTCTTTAGTATATCTTGGTTCTGTCATTACCAGGGCAGAGGGCACTAACATGCCTACAAGTCCAACTGGCTGCTTTAATGCAGCTGCCTTAGCTCCTGCATCTGCAAAGGAGTTTCCCTTAGCCACACTACAGTCTCCTTTTTGATGTCCTCTGCAATGGATTATAGCTACTTCCTTGGTCAGCAAAACAGCATCTAATAGATTTAAAATGTTTAAGTGATATTTCACAGGGGAACCCTTAGCAGTTAGGAGTCCCCATTCCTTCCATGAGCATGAAGCACCAGAATAGCATACATAGAATCAGTACAAATGTTAATTATTAAGTCATTTCCCAATTGCAGGGCTATTAATATGAGCTATTAATAATCGCAGGGCTATTAGCAAGAGCTATTCATTCTGCCTTTTGAGCTGAGGTAGAAGTTGGTGAGGCCTGAGACTTAATGACCTTGTGTTGACTGACAATGGCATACCCAGCTTTTCTGTGTCCCTGGTGCATAAAGCTACTTCCATCTATAAAACATTCTACTTCAGGATTATTTAGAGGCTCATCGTTTAAATCCGGCCAGCTGGAATAAACTTGCTCCATTACTTGTATACAAGAATGATATAGGGTGCTGGTGGGTTCAGGCAGATAGGTAGCTGGATTTAAAGTCTGGCATATCTTAAGGGTTACATGAGGAATGTTTAGCAACAAAGCCTGATATTTCAACAAGTATCTCCTGTCATCTACTGGTGTTCTTTAGCTTCTAGGACTCCTTGAACTTGATGTGGGGTTAAAACTTCCAGATGTTGTCCTAAAGCCATTTTATTGACTTCATCTCCTAACAGAGCAGTTGCTGCAACTGCCCTGAGGCATTCAGGTCATCCTGAAGTGACATGGTCTAATTGTTTAAAAAAATATATATCACTGGTTCGGGGATATCTCCTAGTTTCTGGATAAGGACACCCAGGGTGGTTCTTTGTTTCTTAGCCACATAAGAGAAAAATGGCTTATCAAAATTAGGGATCCCTAGGACTGGAGCTGATCCCAATTTTTCCTTGAAAGCAATAAAAGCTTGCTTACAATTGCTATTCCATTCTAAAGCGTCTACATTTGCTCCTTTCAGGGCATCATACAAAGGCTTGACCATATGCCCCAATCCTGACACCGCTAGAAAAGCTCGCAGCTGCTTTCTAGTTTGGGGTTGTGGAATGCCCAAGATAGCTTCCTTTTCTTCTGGTACTATTGCCTGGGTGCCAGGGGTTAGGATATATCCTAAGTATTTAGCCTCTTGGGTTGAAACCTGGGCCCTCTGCTGTGAGACCCTATACCCATTAGCTCCCAGAAAATTTAGCAACTTAAAGGTATTTTCGTCCAAGTTTCTTTTGGTTGGGCTAGCAACCAACACATCATCCACATATTGAACAATAATGCCCTTATTTAAGTGTAACATCCGTAATTCTCTAGCCAATGTATTTCCAAACAGATAAGGGCTGCCCCTAAATACCTGGGGAAGAACTGTCCAAGTTCATTGATAAACCAAATGACTGTCAGGATCAATCCATTCAAAAGCCAAGATGAACTGTGAATCAGGGAGTACTGCAATGCCAAAAAAAAAAAGAGACATCTTTAAGATCTAACTCTGTAAACCAGTTGGCATCCCCAGGGATGGGACCCAGGCTAATAGCATGTAGGGATTGGGCACTATAGGATGTATGGGAATGACAGCCTCATTGAAAGCTCGAAGTTCTTGACCAAATCTATGGTGTCCGTCTGGTTTTTTAACTGGTACAATTGGTGTATTACAATGAGACTCACAGAGGTTTAACAACCCAAATTGCAAAAACTTAGCTATTAATAGTTGGATCCCTCTTTGTGCCTCTAGCTTTAAGGGGTATTGTCTCTTCCAGGGGTACAGGACATCAGGTTTAAGTTGGATACAAATGGGGGAAATATTTAACACTTTGCCTGAAACCTCAGTGTCCCATACTATAGGATTTACTTGAGAAGTAGATGTTTCCCATTGTCTTTCCTCCCTTATCACAGGAAAGCAGAAGGAACAAACCCTCATCTGCCTTGTGATTTCCAAGAGATACCACTATTTGCAGCTGAGCCACCAAATCCCTTCCCAACAAGGGGGTGGGGCATTCAGGCATGAAAAGAAAGGCATGTGAGGAAACTAATGTTTCTGAAGAGCAGCTTAAAAGATAGGTAAAATGGCATGTATGAGCTTGTTCATCTATCCCTGTGACCATACAGTTTTGGGGTGATGGAAGCCCATTATAATGGGTCAAAACAGAGTAAGCAATTCCAAGTCCAAAAGGAAGTTAATATTCTTTTTCTTTTTTATTTTTTTTTTGAGACTGAGTTTCACTCTGTCCCCCAGGCTGGAATGCAGTGGTGCAATCTTGGCTCACTGCAACCTCTGACTCCCAGGTTCAAGTGATTCTCATGCCTCAGCCCCCTGAATAGCTGGAATTACAGGCACCTGCCACCATACCTGGCTAGTTTTTGTATTTTTAGTAGAGAGAGTTTCACCATGTTGGCCAGGCTGGTCTCGAACTCCTGACCTCAGATGAGTCACCCACCTCAGCCTCCCAACGTGCTGGAATTACAGGCATGAGCCACTGCACCCAATCCAAAAGTTAATATTCTTACCTGCCACTTCAAGTGTTACCTGTGACTCCTCTGGAGATATGTTCCATTGTCCAACAGGAGATGAGGCAGAAGGTCTCTCGGGCTTGCTTGGCTATTCCAGCCATCGTTGGTTCAGGTGCCGATGGCTCCCTTTCAAGCGCTGGGCATTTCCTGTTCCAACGTCCAGTTTTTTTTACAATGCACACACTGATTTATGCCAAAGGCATCGTGACTTGGATGCCCAGTTTTATGTTTTCCACCTTTTCACTTCCCTTGTTCAGGCTAAGAACCAGGAGGGCAATCCCACGTGGGAGGTGAGCTTAAGGCTGCAGCCAAGAGCTGCACCTTTTGGGAGGTCCGTTTTGCTCTTTCTGCTTCCTATGTTCTGCCCCTGTTATTAAAAACTAAAAATGCCATATTCAAAAGCCTGCGGAGAGACTTCTTCAGCACCACAACCAAGGAGGGATATGATAGGCCGCCGGTGGATATAACTCCTTTAAAAGAAAGGAAATTAACTTTTGATACCCATGCATTGGTTCAGGACTTGGAAACTCATGGATTTGACAAAACACAAGCAGAAACAATAGTATCAGCATTAACTACTTTATCAAATGTCAGCCCGGATACTACCTACAAAGAGATGGTCACTCAAGCTCAACAGAAAATAACAGTACAACAGCTAATGGCTCATTTGGACTCTATCAGGAGAAACATGGTCATCCTGGAGAAAAGTGAATTCGCAAATCTCAAAGCAGAGAATGAGAAAATGAAAATTGAATTAGACCAAGTTAAGCAACAACTAATACATGAAACCAGTTGAATCAGAGCAGATAATAAACTGGATATCAGCCTAGAAAGGAGCAGAGTAACAGATATGTTTACAGATCAAGAAAAGCAACTTATGGAAGCAACTACAGAATTTACAAAAAAAGGATACCCAAACCAAAAGTGTTATTTCAGAGACCAGTAATAAAATTGATGCAGAAATTGCTTCCTTAAAAACACTGATGGAGTCTAACAAACTTGAGATAATTCATTATCTTGCAGCCTTGGTGTTTATTTGCCTGGCAATAGCATTGGGATTTTATAGATTCTGGAAGTAGTATTAATGTTCTTACTGCTGTGTCTATTGGCTTCTTAGAACACCAAACCAGGAGAGATTGACTTTGAACATTATTTTAGCAAATATTTACTACACGAGATTATTCAAAGTATATACGGACTAAAAGAGGAAGTGTTTTAGAATGGGAAGAGATATTTTGTCTTTATTGTGTGTGAGTGTGTGTGTGTGTGAGTGTGTGTGTGTGTGTCTTTTTTATATTGAAAAGCTGTCATTCAAACCTGGTTTATTTGAGATAGAAGAGCATTTTCTCCTTTTGATAGTTCATAGAAATTAACCCAGAGTTTTCTTGTGTTTGTTTGAGCAGTTCTGTAAATCATACAGGATTTTGTTGGTATTGACTGAATATTTGAAAACTGTTCCCTAGCCTACATACTTATTACTGAATTAACTTCCCTGATAACCATTGCATAATTACATTTTTCTATAAAATAAAAGATTATTACAACAGCAACAACAACAACAACAACAACAACAACAAAAGCTGATCCATAGGGGTCTGGGGACCCATAGCTGCTTTTTGTAGTTTCATACGGATATCAGGGTCAGACTGGGTTATAAAATGTACTCCCAAAAGGGTTTGTCCTTTTTTTTGAGTCAGAATTAGTGTTAGTACACTTCCTAATTGCCTCAGCTAAACACCCGTGAAGCAAAGCTGGATTCTTATCTTTTCCCTGAGAAACTTCCTTAATCTTTTCATAGTTAATAGGCTTTTTCATACACTTCTTCATCCCTTCCAACAAACAAGGAACCATATGAGCGCTCCTCCACAAGTCCTCACTGCCCCTTTGATGATAGTTCCATTCCAGATCCTGATCTGGAACTGCTGCATCTCCTGCCTGATATATATTATGGTTAGGGCTATGAGCCAATATCTCATCTGTGTGGCTCCTAGCTGTCCCCAAAATGCAATGTTTCTCTCCCACTGTACAACACAGAGACAACCAACATGCAGGTTCTGCCAAGTCAAACTATAGGTCAGAGTTAATTTTTCAAATTCATCTATGAATTTTCCTGGATCTTCAGAGAAATGACCAAGCTTTTTTTTACATAGAGTCAAATCAGACATAGAAAACGGGACATGTACTCTTACAATGCCTTCTTCCCCATTAGCCACCTCTCTAGGTGGACAAACACTTCCCTTTGGAGGTTGATAAGGGGCTCCACTACAAGTAGTACCCACAAGGCTAGGTTCCTCAGGGATTGGTGGGTATAGAGTGGGACTAGATGGGTAAGGAGGAAGGGACGAAGGGTTCTCAGCAGAACTTTCAGGTGGACAGAGGGGAGAATGCACTGACACATCTGAACCTTCATAGCTGACAGAAGGAGGTTCTGCTCCACCAAAAAGTGTCTGCTGGCTTGTGGGGGCTTGCATCAAGAGATTGTCTAGTATGTCTAGTTCTTTTTCTTCCTTTCCTTTCATCAAACATGCACATGCCTGTTGCAGGGTTTTATCCTGACTGAGCAGCAAAAATGCTTGAACACATGGTATTTCATCCCATGTTTCATCCCACTTACAAAGCAAATCAGGTTAAAATATAATATAATATTATATTATTATGGTATATTATATACTATAATACTAAATACTACATATTTAATTATATACTATAATATTAAAGGCTGTACTTCCAATAGGAGACCATTTATTTTGTTTTTCCAAATAATACAGAGGCCAAACAGTATTACATAGAAACAGCAATTCACCAATTTTCTCCTTAATCCCATTTATTTTAAACTGATCTCAGTGTTCAAGGATACAGCCTAGTGATAAGTCCTTTGGGATCAATGTCGTGGTTCCCATGAAGGAGGCAGGCGATGTTGAAAGAAAAGTTCCAAACCAGTGAGATTGTATTGCCACTGGCCAAGTTCCACTAAAAAGGATAGGAAAGGTTTTTAAGGCCAGCTGCATTAATGAGGAGATCGCTGCTGAAAATTGAATTATCTTATCCACACTAGCCAAATAATATAAATGAGCTGAGCTGTGAATCTTAGATAAACCACAACATAGAACCCAATGAAAGAAATGTCAAATAAGGCAAAGGAAATGAAGGGGATTTAGATGGAAACGACCAGAGCAAGTAGGCTCTGGGCAATAGTTGCAGTGTGGATTGGACAAGCAAAGCTGATTTGCCTGAATTTTGAAAAGATAAGAAGTGTTTTTAGTGTGCAAATGAAACAAAACAGCAAGGAGAAAGGTCCCCTGATTTCCATCCTAGTGCTTCTCAATCACGCCTAGTGATTGCAACAAAACGTAACCACATTTATGTAATCTTATTGCTTAAATACCAAATCTTTATCAGCAATTTTAGAGAAAGTTAAAATCTCTAAAATCAGTTAAGTGAAGCCTCCTGAAAATGACAGTGAAGCAGAGACAGTACCCAAAAAATGGATTCATGCAGCAAAGAGGACAAGGCAGATAAATACAAACAGCATAGCAGTTAACATCCCCTGATGCCAAACCTATTCTTAGCCAAGAGGAACTTTACTGAGAGGGCCCTTTAACCCCATAAATCTTAGGAAGGACTCTAACCTCCAAAGTTGGGCCTGAAACCCAGGTTCTGTCAAGTGTCCTTGCCTTTTATTAAGAGGAACCTTTAATCCTCTCTGTCAGGAGAGACCCTAACTCCCCAAAGTTGGGCCTCTAACCCAATCCCATCCTTTACCCGAGTACTCCACTGCTTACCCAAAGTCAGCTAATTGGTACTGCAGTCTATTTCCTTTGGGTCAAGGTTCTTCTCAGTATTGTCCCTTCATGGTTGTCAGAAAGATGTTACCAGAAAGGGGTCCCAATCCAGACCCCAAGAGAGGGTTCTTGGATCTTGGGCAGAAAGAATTCAGGGTGAGTCCACAGAGCAAAGTGAAAGCAAGTTTTGCAAGAAAGTGGTATAAGAACAGCTACTCCACAGGCAGAGTAGGGTGTTCCCAAAAGTAAGAGGAGGAACGTGTTCACCCTAGGTACAATGCTTGTTTATGTATAGGAGAAAAAGAGATCACGGGGAAACGTGCTCTGCTACAAGAGTTTGTGATAAAGAATTAATATTCTTAATGGTCATATTTTGCAAGAATTGACATTGGCATCTTTAAAGCAAAATTAGGAATGCTTCTGTTCTCAAGATAATGGGATATCAGGAAACTCCTAATTCTGATCTGTTTAGTAAATATTATCAATCTGTTCTCTTAACTGTAAACATCTAGAGGCTAGGAATCCCTAACTTTCTGGAAATGCAGCCCAGTAGGTCCCAGGCTTATTTTTCCTAGCCCTCACTTAAGGCAGAGTCACTTTGGTTCGAACGCCTCTGACAATGTTACTGTGGGAGCTAGAGAAGGAGAGAAGGAGACGTGTCTAACACTAATTCTGTCATCGTGAGTCCTTCTTTGTGAGTCCTCCTGAGTCACCATGTCAGGTGTTCCAGAAGTAACTGGAGAGACGTTGAGGGATGGTGGAGATGTCAGACCCACAATAGCACAGTGGGGGCAATTCAGAAAAACAGATCACATTGTTTGTCTTTCCTGGCTACCCATATAAATAATAAAGAAAAAGGCCTATCCTGTCTTCACCAGTGATGCTCCACTGCATATCTCCTCCACTCACCAATGAGTTCAAGAGTTGCAATGGACAACAGCTTTGCAATTTTAGCTGCCTGTTACAATGCCTCTCTTCCTGAGGGCTTTCTCCAACTGGTGGTGGGAAAGCAGGCTTGGCAGACAGAGCTCACAGGCAGGATGGCCTGTGATTTCATACCCTTAGAGGATGGACAGAAGTTAATGGATGAATATTCAATTTTCCCAGTCTTTCGGTTAGATAATTCTAGAAGTTTCTTTCTCTTTTTCTCTCTTCATACATTTCTATATAAATTTTAAATATTTTATATTAGAATAAAATAGAATAAAATAAATATATAAATATATAAAATGTTCCACTTCTCTCTTCATTATGATTGTACCTTCTTTTAACCCCCTGAGCATGTTTGTAATAACTATTTTAAAATTCTTGTCTACTAGTTTATCATTTTGTCATGCCTGATTTTATATTGACTTGATTTTGTTTTATTTATCATGGCTTATGCTGATTTCTGCAGGAAATTTTGAATCTTCAGTTGCTGAGTGTCAATATTTGTTTTCCTTCTTTAGAGTCTTGGGTTTTGTTCTGTCAAGTGGTTAAGTCACTGGGGCATCAGCTTTATCTATTTGAGGCTTGTTGTTGAGCTTTGTTAGGGTGGTCTAGAAACGTTCTTCACTCTAGGGTTTGTTTAGCTGTACTACTAAGTCATGTCCTTCCTGTGCCTTTAGTGATGCCCTGAGTGCTCACAAGTTCTCTTCTTTCTGATAGGCCAGACCTCAAATATCTCCCCACTCCATGTTAGGTCTGAGATTTGCTCAGCTGACAATTTTCTGGTTACTCTTTGCTTGACTTATGGAGTTTCATCCTATGCATAAGTGACTTAATATTGATCAAACAGATCCAATGGGATCTCAATGCAGATTTCTGGAGCTCAGGTTTCCTTCCTCAAACTCTTTTCCTAAACTTCTAGACACTCTAGTTATCCTCTATTCAAATCTGTGCTCCCTCAACTCAGCAAGACTACCATGGTCTACTATGGATCTCTCCTCCTGCACCACTGGAATTGCACCAGCAAAAAATCCAGGGTGTTCATTGACCTCACCTTGTTCATTTCCTTTACTCAGGGATTGTAATCTTTCCCCGTTTGTTGTCTAATGTGTAAAAGGAGTTGCTTGCTTCATATATTCTTTGGGTTTTCTAGTTCTTTAAGACAGGAAGTTAAAACTTCCATTTTACTTCAATATGACTCGAAATTGAAGTCTTAGAGGGACAATTCTGAGGAACATTTTACAAGGTTTGTGTAAGACTCCAGGCAAGGTTGAGCTCTGATTGCCCACAGTGATATCTCATTCATTACATACCCTTTATTAGATTTTTTCTCTTCCCTATTCCACATTCCCCCACTTCCTCACTCCTCTCTATAATCATCTCCAAGGCAAACTGCACTTAAGTCTTTGTGTTAGACTCAGTTTTGGGGGAGCCTGAACATAGACAATTGGGCCCCCCAGAAATTATACCTCACAGCAAAGGCTTATGACTACTATTTTATTATTTATTTATTTATATTTTTATTATACTTTAAGTTCTGTGGTACATGTGCAGAACGTGCAGGTTTGTTACCTAGGTATACGTGTGCCATGGTGGTTTGCTGCACCCATCAACCCATCATCTACGTTAGGTATTTCTCCTAATGCTATCCCTCCCCAAGTCCCAACCCCCAACAAGCCCCAGTGTGTGATGTCCCCCCTCCTCCATGTCCATGTGTTCTCATTTTTCAACTACCACTTACGAGTGAGAACATGTGGTGTTTGTTTTTCTGTTCTTGTGTCAGTTTGCTGAGAATGATGGTTTCCAGCTTCATCCATATCCCTGCAAAGGACATGAACTCATCCTTTTTTATGGCTGCATAGTATTCCATGGTATATATGTGCCACATTTTCTTTATCCAGTCTATCATTGATGGGCATTTGGGTTGGTTCCATTTGCTATTGTGAACAGCAATAAACATACTTATGCATGTGTCTTTATAGTAGAATGATTTATAATCCTTTGGGTATATACCCAGTAATGGGGTTGCTGGGCCAAACGCGACTACTGTTTTACTAAGGAGAACCAGGAGGAAAGAAAATGAGAAATGAGGCAGAAAAAAGTGAAAGCCCATAATAGGAGAGAGCATAACCACACTGGCCATTGCTGCACACAACTGAGTTCTTGACCTCACAAAGGGGCTGTTGTGAGTGTGAATTCTTCTGCAGAAACTGTGTAACCAACCCAAACCAAGGACTTATAGTTGCTGTGTTTACAGGAGAGCCATAAATCACCCTAATAGCAGGGCATCAGCCTCTGATTTGTATTCCTTGGCTATAATTAATATTAAAACCTGGAATCTAAATTCATAAGGCCCTCAAGTGGGGGGAAGAGAGTCTACCAAACTACACGCTGGTCCTCATTTTGACCTGTGAAGAGGTTAGTACTCCTACCATCATTTTTGTCCTCCATATTAGAAGTGGTAAATCTTCTCTTTTATAAGTGTAAGTTAGTTATAATTGTTCCTGCTGCTTTCAACAATCCCCTAAAAAGGAAGCCAGATTGTATGGAGAGGAACAAACCAAGGGTTAAGGCCAGACACTGATCCCTTGATAGCCAGACAAGAATTTGGTTCAAAACTTGAGATCACACATGAAAAAACAGTCTTCTCCTTTTATAAATGGAACTGTGAAGGCTCAGAGACCACCAAAGAGTTACCAAATGTCACAGAACTATTTTATTACAAAATTGGGCTAGAACTCAGTTTTCTGATGTTTAATACAGGGAGATTTTCATTAAAAGTAGATTATTTTCGTGACTGCTAAAGATTGTTAGCTTGAATTTTGGTTGTAGGATTGGCTTTCTAAAATTTGTAGAACCAGCGTCAGGGTACTAATTAATAGCTAATAGCCATTCATACCATGAGCTCCTTTAGGACGGTCTAAAGAAAATAATGCACATTGTAGTCAAACAATTCAAGGATAAAATGGGTTAGGCCACTTGATATGGTTTGGCTCTGTGTTCTCTCCCAAATCTCATGTCGAGTTGTGATCCTCAGTGTTGGAAGAGGGTCCTAATGGGAGGTGTTTGGATCATGGAGGCAGAGTTCCCCCTTGCTGTCCTCATGATAGTGAGTGAGTCCTCATGAGATCTGGTGGTTTAAAAGGGTGTGTCCCTTCTCCCTTCACTCTCTCACTTCCTCCTGCTCTCACCACGTAAGATGTGCTTGCTTCCCCTTTGCCTTTTGCCATGATTGTAGCTTTCCTGAGTCCTCCCCCACCATGCCTCCTGTACAGCCTGTGGAACTGTGTGTCAGTTAAACCTCTTTTCTTCATAAATTATCTAGTCTCAGGTAGTTCTTTATAGCAGTGTGAGAACAGACTAATATACCGTTTTATTTGACTTGCTACTTTATTAGTTATCTATTGTCTCTCCAAAATGCAGTCTGTTAAAACAAACACCATTTTATTCTGACTCATGACTCTGAAGGTCATCAGTTTGGGCTAGGTGATGAAACAACTTTGGGATCAGCTGAGTGGTTCTTCAGATGGTGTCTCCTGGGGTCACTCATGGGGCTGTAGTCAGTTTGTTGGTGACTTGCTTGGGGCTGCCTCACTCACGTGTCTGGTTGTTGATACCTGTTTCCTGGTCCTAGTGTCTCTAGCAGATGAGCTTGGCAGCAGCATTCTAACAGGGCAGGAGAGAAGCTCCTAGGCTTCTTGCCTTGTTCACCTGGAACATCTACAACATCACTTTTAAAGTATCCTAGTGTCAAAGCAAGTCATAAAGTCAGCACAGAATCAAGGGGGTTGGAAAATAGATTCTCCCTCTTAAAGTGAGGAGCTACTAAGAATGCATAGCTATTTTTAATCTTTCATCTTTATCATATTTTATTGTCTTGTTTGTAAGTTAGAAACACCCCTTGCAAAATTTCCAGATAACTTACAAAAAGTCATAGAGCAATGTTAGCACGAAGGAGAGTACAATAAAAAAAATTGTTATTATGATTGGGTCTCAGTATAGATAAATATTTTAAATAATAAAACATCTTTATTTACTTTTTATTATCATGGTAGTACATGTACACAGTGTTAGCACAAAATTCTATCACCTTTACTTTGTACAGAAAGAAAATGAGATTCAATGGAATCAGGGCTGTCTCTGAGTAATACTTCTAGCTTATTTTCTACTTCTTGATTTGTACAAAGGCCAAGATCTGATCAGTCAATTGAAGGTTGTCAGGTTATTACAACATCTCCTTTTCAGACTGAAATAGATTGTTTTCCCTTCTTAACATGTCTGGATCTTCTTTGTTCCACTTTGTGCATTTCTCTATCCCAAATTCATATCAGCCTTTTTAATAAAAATAATAATGAGTTTCTTGTTGTCTTTTCACAAGTTCAGTGTTACCTCTCCAGTAAAGTCTTCCCTGACTCCCCTGGGGAAGTTCTTCCTCCTCCTTCCCTCCACAGTGTCTCAGATATACACCTATTATAATACAGATCATTTCTAAATTAATCTGTTGACCTGTCTGTCTGTCAATACAGTCAACAGCAGAAATTCAACTTTTTTAATCTTCAAATACCTAGCATCAAGCAAAAGCTCTGGCAAGAAATAAATGCACAATGAGAATTAGCCAAAAAAAAAAAAGTTACTATTTAGGCTAGTTTTACCTTTAGACTGTATCAACCCTCTAGTTATCACCAATTCTTCAGTTAAATGCTGTTATGGGCTGAATTATGTTCCACTCAAATTTGTACGCTGAGATCCTAACCCCCAGTACTTCAGAATGTGACCTTATATGGAAGGAGGTCCTTAAAGAGGGAATCCAGTTAAATTGAGGTTATTAGGGTAAACTGCTAATTCAGTATGATGGGTGCTCCTATTAAGAGGAAATTTGGAGACAGACATGCATACAAGCAGAACATTATGTAAACATAAAGATGACCACCTACTAAGTAAGTAGAGCTGCCTGGATCAACTCCTTCTCTCACAGTCCTAAGGAAGAAACAACCTATCAAAACTTGATTTTGAAATTCCAGCTTCCAGACCTGTAAGATAAAAAAGTTCTGTTATTTAAGCCACTCACTCTGTGGTACATTGTTATGGTAGCACTAGAAAACTAGTTCAAATATTTGACTGTTTGATTTGTTAATGCCAAAAAAAATTGTACTCACTATGGAATAATTAAGGTCATTTATGAAACTGATTAAAAAATAAAATCAAAGCTCATAGTTCACTGTTAATTAATTAAGCTTGAAGCCCACGGAAACTGCTATCTTCAAACAATAAGTAAGTTGTAGTTTGCAAGTCTTGACAGGAAAAAAGTTATACTCTGAACTCAATTTTTTCTACAGTATATCTAGCCTGTGCAAGTAGACTTAGTTTGAAAAATTCTATTAAGACTTTAAATGGAATTACGCAAATAGGTACAAAATTCAAAAGCAAATAATTGCTGAAGAAAAGCGTCTTAATTCCCTATTTTGTATGAACATGTCCTTGGTAAAGATGCACAGACATTCTCAAGACTCCATTCTGTAAGTCACCATTAACTGCAACTAAGATTGACTCTTTCACAATTACGCAGTTTCACGGCAGGAAATAATAGATTCATTTCTCTATTTAACAAGTTCATCTCATTGTGCCCCAAAAGCCCCAATTAAAACAAAGTTTGAAAAACAAAGTCAGCTTCTTTATTGGCTTGTGAGCGACAAGTATACCACTTGATAAACTTCACCTTTTATTCTTTAGAGGGGAGAGAGAATACAAGGAGAGCAATAAAACATTCTCAGGGTTGCAGAGAGCACATGCAAGTGGGCTGCAGTATTGATTCCACCATCCAGATCAGGATGAAGATTAAGGACAGACATGGGTACTCAGAACTCACTCCTCCTTCTGACTGTCCTTGTTCTCTGCATGTTTG
Source organism: Hylobates moloch (assembly GCF_009828535.3). Taxonomy (NCBI): domain Eukaryota; kingdom Metazoa; phylum Chordata; class Mammalia; order Primates; family Hylobatidae; genus Hylobates; species Hylobates moloch. The sequence goes on from NW_026652277.1 coordinate 58,541,959, forward strand.
GTAAGCCAACTATGGCTTTTATCTTTTCCTTCTAGGGACTGGAAAAACTCAGAAAAGGTTCCAGATGTAATGAGATTATATTTAACAATTAAGCAAAATATAGAAACTGTGAAATTAAAATGCAAGCAGATCTATATGGTATTTAGATTGTGGAGTGTCAAAAATTTATTGTTGAGTCAAATAAAAACGTGTTTAAGGCCAGGAGCGGTGGCTCACGCCTGCAATCCCAGCACTTTGGGAAGCCGAGGTGGGCGGATCACCTGACGTCAGGATTTCGAGACTTGCCTGGCTAACATGGTGAAACCCCGTTTCTACTAAAAATACACAAAATTAGCTGGATATTGTGGCGCACGCCTGTAATCCCAGCTACTGGGGTGGCTGAGGCAGGAGAATCGCTTGAACCCGGGAGGCGGAAGTTACAGTGAGCTGAGATCGTGCCGTTGCACTCCAGCTTGGGCAACGAGAAAAACTCCGTCTAAAAAAAAAAAAAAAAACAGATGTTTACCTTCCTAGAAATATCTGGCTGCGCGGCCAGGCGCGGTGGCTCACGCCTGTAATCCCAGCAATTTGGGAGGCCGAGGCGGGTGGATCACCTGAGGTCAGGAGTTTGAGAGCAGCCTGACCAACATGGTGAAACCCCGTCTGTACTAAAAATACAAAAATTAGCCAGGTACGGTGGCGCATGCCTGTAATCCCAGCTACTCGGGAGGCTGAGGCAGGAGAATCGCTTGAACCTAGGAGGCACAGGATGCAGTGAGCCTAGATCTAGCCATTGCACTCCAGACTGGGCAACAAGAGGGAAACTCTGTCTCAAAAAAAAAAAAAAAAAAAAAGAAATATCTGGCTGCAAGAGTTGTGCTTTTCTTGTTATAGGAGATAGTAGGAAGATTACTGAAAATAGGTTTAGGGTGTTTGCTTTAATGATGGTAGGCAGATAGAAATTGCTACATTCAATTGATAAAATTTACATATAATCTTTATTTTTACAACTTTTCATAGAAAGGATCAAGTTAATTTTTGCCATTAAGAAAGTTATTGACCATGCAGATTAATACTTTTAAGCAATTAATTATTGGTTTAGTATATCTACCAGTTTTTCAAATATAATAGATGCTCAGTAAGTATTTGTTGATCAGGATAATAGCATATAATTAGGTTTGTGTAACTTTCTCCCTCAAAATTTCTGAATTTGTAAATCCAGTTGAGTGTCCTGCTACATTGATTTCAAATTTCAAGTAAGTGTTATGGCTACCTTTGTTCTCACTCAGGGCGTTTCTATTCCTTTCTCACACAGCTGATTCCTCTGAGAGTCGAGAGTTGTGATGTGAGTGTATTCAGATATATTCTGACTTTATTTCTTCCCAACTTATTAAAAATGTTCAGTTGATACATGAAGGTGCTTTGTACAGCACAAAATAAGTCATGTAAGTAGCGAAGATGTTGGGGAGTGTGGAAGCCTCTAGGACTGCGATTTTCAAAGCTGGCCTTTCTTCACAAAGAATGCCAAGCTGAGAGTGTAGGAAACCTAGCCTCTAGACATGATTCCTGCACAATGTGGGAAAATAATTGCCCAGTCTTTTTGCTCCCATTCCTGAAAACATCCTGTACTCTCTCCAAAAAAAAAAAAAAAAAAAAAGTGGGAGGGGGGCTTTCAAATGGAAACATAGGGGGTGAATTCTTCTGAGTGGAGTTAACCTTGTAGTAAGTGAACATGTACAATAAGCAAAGATACACGTTCATCAGTAAGAATACATGGATAATTCAATAAATTCAATATGGCCTGATGGCCCTGGAGACAAATTTTCTGAGGCATAAGCCTACAAACGTAGAGCTTAGAGACTACAGGAAACAATTCGGCATTTTATTAAACTTTTTTTACTGTAAACTATGTAATACAGACTGTTTCAGTTGTTCGTTGCTAGGTAACAAATTACCACAGCTTAGTGGTTTAAAATTAACCCACATAATATTTCACAGTTTTGTAGATTAGCTGTCTAGGTGACTTGACCAGGTTCTCTGCTTGGGATTTCATACAGCTAAAATCGAGGTGTCAGTAGGGCCAAGCTCTCATTTGAAGGCTCTAGGGATGAATCCACTCCCAATTCAGGTTGTTGGTAGAATTCAGTTCTTTTCAGTATAGGACTGAGGTCCTCATATTCTTCCTGGCTGTTGGCTTGGCGTCACTCAGCACTCCCAGAGGCTGCTCTCACTTCCTTCCATGTGTCTCCTTCCATATAAGCAATGAACAACCTGCCTTGCATTGAACTCATTCACCCTTCAAATCTCTCTTACTTCCTCTTCTGCTACCTGCCAGAGAAAACTCTCTGCTTTTAGGGTTCAAGTCATTACATTAGGCTGACTTGAATAATCACTCTTGATTTATTTAGTCTACTCATTAATAACCTTAATTACATCTGCAAAATCCTTTTTGCTGTGTAAGATAACATAATGATGGCTGTAATATCTCATCATATTCACACTCGTAGGGAAGTGGGTGGGAAGCTTGATGGGCTTTTTTTAGGATTCTGCCTGTCACAAATACAAGAGAGAATACGATTACATATATATAGTTTGGAGAGCAGTAATATAGTAAACACCCACTCTCTTGTTATGCAGGCTAAATTTTAGAACTAACTAATACATCAGAAGCCTCCATGTGTGAACCTCTTGTTATAGGCTGAACTGTGCATTTCCTAAATTCATATGTTGAATCCCTAATCCCTAGTACCTCAGAATAAGACTGTATGTGGAAATGAAGTCTTTACAGAGGTAATCAGGTTAAGTGGTGTTCATTAGCATGGTCCTGAATTCAATATGACTGGTGTCTTCCTAAAAAGAGAAGACTAGAGCACCGACAACACACAGACTGTGGGGTAACCATGTGAAGACAGTGAGAAGATAGCTATCTGCAAGCTAGGAAGGGAGTTCTTAGGAGAAACCAAACCTTCCAGGACCTTAACCTTGGATGTTCAGCCTTCAGAACTGTGAGAAAATATACTCCTGTTGTTTAAGCCACCCAGTATGTGGTATACTGTTATGGCAGACATAACAAACAAATACATCTGTCAAATCATACACCCATCCCTTTCCAAGAAGTAATCACTATTTTGAATTGTGTTGTTTCTTGCTTTTCTTTATAGTTTTACCATCTAGGTATGAATCCTTAAACAATTACATATTTTGCCTGCTTTTAAACTTCAGATCAATGGAATAATGCTGAATGTATTGTTCTGTGACTTGATTCTATTATTTAACATTATGTTTTGCAACCCATGATTTCGATATGTTTAGCTGTTCATTCAATTTTAGTAATTCCATTGTAGGAATATGAAGTAAATAAATTCAAAATTCATTTACCCAATCCTGTGTTGGAGCACACTTGGGTTCTTTTCAGATTTTGACTATTGCTGACATTCTTTATGTGTTTCCTGGTTCATGTTATATAAGAGTTTCTCTAGGAATTACTTGCTGTGTTTAGGGTTTGCATGTCATAAATCTTACCAGTTAATGCCATGTGGTATCACAAAGAAGCTGTACCAATTGACACTACTTCCTGCATAAAATTATCTATTGCTGCACATACTGGTCAATACCTAGTATTGTCAATCTGATGAGTATGTAATGGTACCATGCTATTCTTTTAATTTTCATCTCTTTATTATTAAATAATTGAATATTTTTATATGCTTAGGAGCACTGTGTTCCCTATTTTGTAAAATTTGTATTCTTTTTTTTTACTTTTCTTATTTGTATATTATCTCGTTCCCATTGGCACACAGGTGTTCTTTATATATTCTGGATATTAGAACCTTGTCAATTTTATAAGTAGCAAAACTAGTTTTCCAATTTGCAACTCATATAGTCTTTCTTTTTATAGTGTCTCCAGTGAACATAAGTTTGTATTTTTATTCTACTTGAGTTTAGCAATATGCTGTTTTCTGATTAGCAATTTTAGTGTCTCTTTCAAAAAGAAAAAAAAATTCCCTTTACAGTTCATAAAAATATTCTTCTATATTATCTTCTAAAGTTTTTATAATTTTTTTCTTTGTGTCTAAGACATGACTTTATGGAATTTATTTTTGTATTATGTGAGGGAATTATCCAATTTTATTTTATTTTTCCTCATGACTCATTAATTGTTACAGCCCTATTTAATAAAATATCATTTCCCTACTGATCGACAATGCTATTTCTGCCATAAATTGAGTTCTGCAAGTGAAGTCCTGCAAGTGAAGGAATGTTTCTAATGTCTCTTTTCTGTCCCATTGATCAATTTGTCTCTACATATACACTGTCTTCTTTATTAATATTTTATAATAATTTTTAATATCTGGGATGGAAAATTATTTCATGTTGTTCAAAAGTAGCCTGTCTTTTCTTAGACTTCTGCTCTTCCATATAAATCTAAGAAATAGCTTGCAAATTTGCACTGAATTAAATTATAATTTTGAATGGAATTTCTTTGAAGTTATAGATTAATTTTTAAATTATTGACATCTTTATCCTGCTGAGTTTTCCAGTTTAAGAACATAAACTAACTGCCAATTTGTTGAGGCCTTATTTAATGTCTTTAAATTTTTATAATTTTCTCCATAAAGTCTTTCCATATTTTTTATTATAAAGAATTATTTCTTGCCACTCTATATTGTTTGCTGTTATTGTAAAGGGTATCTTTATAAAATATAACTTTCCATCTATTAGTGTTTAAACATAAAATTTTGTAGTAGTTTTTAACCAACATTTAACTAGAGTAGTCATATCACCTGAGGATAATGACAATTTAGTTTCCTTTTTTGGAAAACTTATGCCTTTTATTTATCTCTTTAGCTTTGCTGAGATGTCTACAATAATAATATACACTCTTTTCTTGTTTTGGCCTTTAAAGGGATTACTTTCAAGATTTCATCATGTATGATATTTTGTGGCTATCCTTGTATTGATAATTTGCTAAGGATTTATCATTTTATTATTATTAATTTTTATAATTGAATCTTGTTATTTTCTTAAACCCTGGAATGTTCACCCCTGGCTCAGAGTATGCTAAGATGATCCAATCCTGGAGATGCTGGTGAAATTTACTTTTTTTTAAAGATTTAGAAAAAAAAAAGGTTCCTATGGTTCAAAGTCAGCTTTATTAAAAATCTATGTCCAAGCTATACATATATTTAAACAGCCTTTATGCTTATTCTTTTCTTACATCTTGTTCTTTTAAGAACAATCATTTTTGTTTCCTCTCAATCATCAGAATCGTTTCTCCAGTCTTTCTTCTTTCCACTGCTGATGCCCACATGAGAGGATCTAAGGTAATTTCTGACAGCCTGGGACTTCTTGGGAAAAACAGAGGAGGAGCCACAGACCCAGTTTTGGGAAAAACCTCTGTTTTTTCCTCTTGGAACTCTAGGAATTGTAAGCAGATAGGTTTCTGTCAAAAATCTAAGGCTTTGCTCTATTTTACATTGTTACCTGACGTTTTGACATTTAGGGGTGTCAGAGATTACTTTGCATTTTTGGAAAACTTTTAGCCTTGGTGTGTAACAGCTAGGATATGCTTTTAGGGATGGCTAATGGCAGTTGCTTACAGTGAGTGGTTAATACTACAGGCCAATACTTCTTTCTTCTCACATTGAAATAAAAAAGCATGCTATTGGACATCTAAAAGGTATGGAATGGGGGATGGGCTGATTGCAGAATGGGCTAATTGGCTTTGGGCTCACCACCTACCTTGGAGAAATGCCATTGCAGTGAAATCCATGGTAAAAGCATTGCGCTGTCTGGTCGCACAGTGTTCCCCTCTTTTTGGGAATCCAGGATTGAGTACAAAAATGGGATCTTAATTTTTGGGAGTCTATTTTGCCTTCCAGCTGTGCTTGCTTCTTTGGCCCTAGAAATTGCATGCTTTAAAGAGAAACTTAAATACTGGCAAACGAAAAATCTTGTAACTACTGGTTCTTCTTCAGTCTGTGTATTTATATATGTTTTGTGTGTGACGTTTATGTAAAAGAGCTTTAATCCTTGGCTAAAAGAAAATAAGCACTTAAATATTTTGTAAGAAAAAACCTTTCTTGCCTTTTAGTTCACATGCCTCGAATAATCTTTTTAAAATAAAGACAATTTAAAGATTACCAGTAAAATAAAATTAAAATGTCTTCAAGATTTCGAATTTGATCTAAATTATAGGGGTCAGACACTAAGATTGCTAAATTCTTTAAAGTCATAAACTTTCTTTGATGACTTTTGATAATTGTTCAACTTACCTGCTTTGGAGCCACTAGGTTGTAGATAAGGCCTGGGGACATATAGAATTTCCCACGACACCCAGCTATGCTGGAAAGAGCATGACTTTGCAGCTCTGCCCTGTATCCTAGGCTCTGCACCTGGTCCACAATTAAAACTGATTGCATTATGTTGGGAATAGGCCCTCAAAATCTGGCCATAAACTGGCCCCAAAACTGGCCATAAACAAAATCTCTGCAGCACTGTGACATGTCCGTGATGGCCATGACAACCACGCTGGAAGGTTGTGGGTTTACTGGAATGAGGGCAAGGAACACCTGGCCCACCCAGGGCAGACAACCGCTTAAAGTCGTTCTTAAACTACAAACAATAGAATGAGCGACCTGTGCCTTTAGGACATGCTCCTGCTGTGGATAACTGGCCAAACCCATCCCTTTATTTCAGCCCATCCCTTTGTTTCCCATAAAGAATACTTTTAGTTAATCTATAATCTATAGAAACAATGCTTATCACTGGCTTGCTGTCAATAAATACATGGGTAAATCTCTGTTTGAGGCTCTCAGTTCTGAAGGCTGTGAGATCCCTGATTTCCCATTCCATACCTCTATATTTCTGTGTGTGTGTCTTTCGTTCCTCTAGCGCCACTGGGTTAAGGTCTCCCCAGCCAAGCTGGTCTCGGCAACATTAAAAAATAAAAATTATATTTTCTTGGTAGAAAGGCATGAGAATGTGTTTTTTTAAAAAAGAAAGTCATTTAGTCTAATTTAGAGGATTTAACAAATAGGATAAAACCGAAGGTTTAAGCAAGTTGTAGAAGGTTTGTGAAACATTAACCTTGTAACGAATTCTGTGTGTAAGTTAACCAAAATTATGAGTATTATTTATTTTTTCCATAAACTGAATATTAAAATAAAAGCACCCTGATGCAGGATGAGAATATTGACCCCTGTGTCAGAATAACAGGGTTTTTTGAAACACTGACCTGCTGTTTCATGCAAAATTATAAAGGATTACAAAAGATTTATGGAAATCTTACCTTATGATCAAACAAATGAAAATTGGGTAATAGATAAGTTGATAAGGGTTTTATTAAAAATTAGCTTTAGTATTAATGATGAACTAATGCAAAAGTGAAATTTGATTTTCCTTTTTGAACAAGATTTTTGAATAATGAGAGACAATGAAATATTTTTGTTTGCCTTTGAATAATTATAGAAAAAATAAGGGAGAGAAAAGAGACACAGACTTTGGAAAGTAAGTCTCCTCTTTATCAAGGAGTAAAGTTTTTTGCCTTTTTCAAATATTTGAGTTATCATTATGGCTAAATAAATGACTTATGATGTCCTGGAGTCCTATTTGATAATATCAAGTATCTTAAACCATTGATATTTGACAGACTTTGCAAAATCAAATACTACATTAAATCTTTTTCTGACCTGATTAATCCTTTTAGATATCAGGTCCCCTAAAGTCTGAAAATGGCATATTTGGCTTATTTGGTATATTAAAATCATACAGGAAGCACTGTCAGATATAGAATGATATTTGGCTTCCTTTAGGCTGTATTTGTCTAAATGTGTTAATGGTATGTGTTCTAAAATTATGCAAAACTCCAATAATTCTGATATAACTTAGTGTACATTATCAGTAATAATTATAAATACTATATACAATTATTGTGTACCACAGAGTAAATCGTATTTCCTTGTCAATTGTGTCTTTAACTGTGGATGTCCCAAGACTTTTTTCATCCACAGACAATTTTTGTCCTGTTTTGATCCTCTTCAAAAGGTGGTTGATAATCAGCTATAGGACTCTGATGAGTACTCTTAAGTGAAGGTCAATGATAACTTTGGACAGTGTTCCATTAAAGTAGGGAGGAATAAAACCTTCCAGGACTCTCACAGAAAGCTAATATATTCATAAGGACTGTTGGTTCAATATCAGGCAAAACAAGAGTTAATAGCATGGACAAAACTGATAAAAGACCAAAATAATCTTTTAGTAAATTTTTGCTTTAAACATTGATGATCCTTTCTGCTTTATTTTTCAGAGTCAAGAACATTTTTCTTTTGACCTATTCATACCTTTTAGCACTTAAGTAAGGTATATACTCCTCTGAGCAAACTTTGGAGCAGATTTCTTTTTCTCTGCCTGATTTCTCCAGAATTTGGAAACGATTTGTGAGTATTCTTAACTTATGGCAATATAGTTATCTGTATAAGTGCAATAAGAATCTGTTTTCTTTTGTAGCAGGACACAGTTGGAGACACTAGTTATTTTACTTAAGGTGTTGACTGGAATGGCATGCTTTCAAATATGAATACACTGCTTTAAGGAATCAAAGTTGACTTACAGAACCTATAAAAGCCCCTTGGGAAACTGGCCTCATACCTTGTCTATGCAGTTTCTGTATGGGTTCTTGATTTGTGGTAAATAAAAAATGTCTCATTCTGACAGGCCCAGGAACCTCAAGTTATCCTGTGACTTCAAGAAGAGAGGAATTCACCCAACTCTTACAAATACAATTATTTGAAGGCACAGGTAAATCTGTGGCTGGACTCAAGGCTTTAAAATGTCTAATCTGGGATTCCTTATGGAACAAAGTTCCATCAAAGCCAAATCAAACAAAGCCGACATGGCAAATAATTATTCTTCTTGCACTTTATACAAATAATCAGGCCAAGTATAACAATAAAACTAAAACTTATTTTGCAAACAAATCAGTCCTGCCATGATTTATGTTTGGTAAAAATGGGAGTCCAAAGAGAGGAAAACTATATTTCAAAATATCTAGAATACACCTGTTGTTAGATTCTAGTCTTGTTCTTTGTTAGTTTTTATCATTTTTTATGCAATTTAAACTGACAAGTCCCCAAACTAATGTCTTCAAATTTATCTTCTCTTTTTCCAGCTAAACTAAATAAAATTATTACTACCTTTTCTTGAGGCTCTGTAAGCTAAAGCTTATTCCTTGTGAGACAGGTGAGAAAAATGTGTGAGACTGCCACCACCTTCCTCCTCTGTAACTAAAGATGTTTTGAGACTAACATATGGATAGATTGTGTCACCATGAATCTTTGTTTTTCTTCTGTTCTCATAAAAATGTCTCTCATTGAAAGTCTGTTTTGCTTTGTATTTCATACATCAGAAGACTGGTTTTCCAGTCTATTTACTAGATTCAAAATGGCATCTACACTTCTTATAAGCATCATTCAACTGGACTTAAACATTTAATTATCACTAGGTGCTATTGGATTTTCCTTTTAAATAATTGTTATGTTCAAGGGGGTTCAGATAGTTAAAATTTATGTTTTCCTGACTAAAACTGTGTGACAGTTTGTTTTCCTGACTAAAAATTTATGTTTTCCTGACTAAAACTGTGTGACAGTCCCTGTTCAGAATGAAATCCTTATAGATGATGAAACTTCTGTCCTTTTCCAATCCCTTAAGATTAAGGGGGTGTATTTAGTCTCTGAGGTGTGGATAAGATAAGAGTTTGGCAGGATTGCTTTCACAAGGTACAGGTCACAAAGATCCTACTGGTAAAAGAGGTTGTGGTAAAGAAGCTGGTCAAAACTCACCAAAACCAAGATGGCAAAGAAAGCAACCGTTGGTTGTCCTCACTGCTCATTATACACTACCACCAGCACCATGACAGTTTACAACTGCCATGGAAATACCTGGAAGTTACCATGTATAGTCTGAATGGGGGTGGAACCCTGAGTTCTAAATTCCTGGGATCTGTCCTGGAAAACTCATGAATAATCCATCCCTTGTTTAGCATACGATCAATAAATAACCATAAAAGTAGCCAACTAGCAGCACTTGGGGCTGCTCTGCCTATAGAGTAGTCACCCTTTTATTCCCTCATTTTCTTAATAAACTTGCTTCCATTTTACTCTGTCAGGTTGCTCTTGAATTCCTTCCTGCATGAAGCCAAGAACCCATGAGGTCTCCCAGGCTGAACCCCAATTTTGGGATTCTCCCTGTGACCCAGATTTTCTAAAGTCTTAGCACTATCTCTTGTACATAAGTCCAATAACGCGTGCTGACTGGTTGACATCTGAAAAGATTCTAAAAGAGATGTTATTATTTAATTGATTAAAAATATAGCTGTGCACACTCATGTGACTAAAAGTCGTACTGTAAATATATTATAAGCATAGTTTGAGAAATCTAAGTATTCATTTTTAGCATATGCATTTCATGTTTCAAAAATTTGAATGAATAAATGTAAGGCATTGTTAAATTAAGTACAGTTGTTATTTAGCCAGGACACTTTCTTCTTTTCAGAGTCACACTGAAAGATGGGAAATTAATTTGTTTGGATCCTGAGGCTACATGGGTGATGACTATTATCAAAGAGATTATGGACAGTTATAATTAATGCCCAAAATTCTCATATTCACTTTCTTTTTCTTTTCTTTTAATTAAGGATATATTTATAATATATACAGACTCTGTTTTAGGTTAGAATAAAATTACAATAAGGTTAGAATAAGTTCCTTCCAGAGAATCCAAAGAACAGCGTCAACTGGGAATGTCATAGAAATGCAAATTCTCAGGTCTCACCTCAGACCTAGTCAATCAGAGATTGTGGGGTTGAGCCAAAAAGTCAGTGTTTTAAGAAGCCCTCAAGATGACTCTAGTGCACTCTCAAGTTTAAAACCATTATCAGTCCACATCTTCCATTTAATATGATATCTAGGTTGAACTGTGTTTAAAATATCCCCACTGAAGATGTAAACATGAAAGTATCTGAGACAGGTCTCCATCAGTTTAGAAGTTTATTTTGCCAAGGTTAATGTCACTCACCTGTGGGACAGGTCGGTGCCTTTTTCCAAAGATGATTCTGAGGGCTTTAATGTTTAAAGGGGAGAGAGACTGGAGGGGTCAGAGAGAAGGTACAGTCACATTACTGACCCCACATATTGCAAGAGAAAAGTAGCAGTTAGGGAAATAGTCAACTTTGTATTGGTCTGATGCTCTTTATAAGATAAAGTAAACATAGAGTAGCTACCCATGGTGGTATTTAACTTTTTTATTTGTACCTTTCTGCTTAGGAACAAAAGGAAAGGCAGCTTCTTGCATGACTCACCATTCAGCTTAATTTTCTTTTCTTTTGGCAGAGTAAATTGGGGTCCCAAGATTTCATTTTCCATTCACATTTTCCCCTCTTTTAACAATTTTTCTGAGAAAACATTTTGGAAGAAAGTTAGTGTCTGATCTTGGGTTTTGTCTGATCTCTCGTGGCTAGGATGATTTATTCCTAGACAAATAGGCCCAACATTGTTAGGAATGCTCATTTTTAGCAGTTTGTGAAGTCTCACGTCCTCCAAATAAAAAATAGAAGGAGGGATAAAAAAAGAAACAACAAACAAACATAAAAAAGAAAACAATCTTGGAAAACTCATATAGGCCATATACTACTTTGAAACCCATACATCAGTAGAGAGGTATGAAAGTGATTTATGTGTACAAATAGGTTGTTGATATTTTCTTCTGAGGTTTAAGTTGTCTAGTTTCAGTTCACAGGGCTTTAAGAAAAGCACAGTGATTTCAAATCAGGAAAAATCAGAAAAAAAGGAAAAGAAGGAAAAAATTGAAAACATTATTTTGGAGATTCATAGACAGGAAATATTTTAGAATTATGTCCAAATAACAGGTGCACTGTATATTACTCTGAAACATGGTTTTACTCTCTCTAATTCCCCAATTTTACTAAAGATAAAATCGTAGTAGGAACAATGTATTGCAAAATAAGGTTTAGTCTTATTATACTTGGCCTGATTATTTGCATAAAATGCAGGAAGAATAATTATTTGCCACATAGACTCTTTTAAAATAGGCTTTTATGAATCTTTGCTCCATAAGGAATCTTAGACTAGATTTTTTAAGCCTGGAGTCCAGCTATGGATTTATCTGTCCCTACAAACATCTGTATGAATTGGATGAAATTCCTCTTTTTTCAAGGCCCCAAGATAACTTGGGACTCCTGGACCTTTCAGAAAGTGGCATTCTTTACTTACTACAGGTCAGGAATCCTGTACAGGGATTGCATAGACAATGTATGAGGCCAGTTTGCCAAGGGGCTATTACTGGCTCTGTAAATAAACTTTGATTCCTTAAAGGAGTATATTCATATTTGAAAGCCTCTCATTCCAGTCAATGCTTTTGTACAAATAACTAGTGTCTCAAATTGTGTCCTAAAACAGATTCTTGTTGTATTTGTGCTGATAGCTATATTGCCTTAAGTTAAGAATACTCTCAAATAGTTTCCAAATTCTGGATCAATCGTGAAGAGAGAAAGAAACGTGCTTCAAATTTTGCTCATAGGAATATATGTTACTCAATTGCTAAAATCTATATATAGCTCAAAAGAAAAAAGTTTTATTGACTCTGAAAAATAAAGCATAAAGGATCAGCAACATTTTAGGCAAAAACAAAAAAAATCACAAAATGATTGTTTAGGTTGTTTTAATCACTTTAGTCCATGTTACTAACTTTTGTTTGGCCTGATATTTGGCCACCAGTCCTTATGAATGTATTAGCTTTCTATGAAGTCCTGGAAGTGTTTTTTTTCTCTACTCCAATGGCACAATCTCTAAATTCATTAGAAACCTATATTTAAGGTACTTCTCAGAGCTCTATAGCTGATTATAAACTGCCATATAAAAGTATCAAAGTGAAACAACAATAGTGGATGACCAAAGTCTTAGAACAACCATGATTGAAGACACAATTTACCAGAAAATTTGATTATTTCTGTGACATAAAACAAGTTTGTATAATAATTGTAATTACTACTTACAACATAAAGACATGAGAATCACAGGACTCTCATACAATTTTGAAAAACATACAATAACACACTTATATAAATAGAAATCAGAGGAGGTTAAGCACGATTTTATATGTGACAATGCTACCTGCATGATTTTATTACACCAAATGAGCTAAATATATCTCCTTTGGACTTCAGGGGCCCTAACATCAAAAAGTTAAAGCTGGCAGTGAAATGGTGAGTAAAATGTTTTCTTTTTCAAAACTCATATCAATAGAGGCAGAAAAAGCGAGTGGCTAGATAACTACTAAGTTTCATGTTGTTTCAATCCTTTTTACCAATATACAAAATATAATGGTTTTAAGATTTGACTGCATTAGTTAGCATTCTTCCTATTGGAATTTTCATGGGACCTGATAGAGCGTTTGTCTTGAGAAAGCCCTCTGGGGAACTCTGTATTCAATGCTGTTCCAGGAAGATAGTAGCACTCCAGGTTCTTAGGACAGAAAAAAAATTGTCACGTCAAAGAAAGTATTAAGGACTATAATACCAGAGAACCAAGAGGAAGAAAAATGGGAAATGAGGCAGAAAGAAATAAAAGCTCATAACAGGAGAATGCCTAACCACACTGGCCATTGCTATGCTCAAATAAGTTCTTGACCTCACAAAGGGGCTGTTTTGAGTGTTTGCTTTCTTCTTCTGCAGAAACTGTGAAACCAACTCAAACCAAGAAAGTGGATTTGTTGTGTTTACAGTAGAGAAATAAATCACCCCAACAGCAAGGCATCAGCCTCTTCTCTTCCTCCGCTATGCTTAAAATTAAAACCTGGAATCTGGATCCATCGGCTCTAAAGCTGAGGAGTCTACTGTATCACATCCAGGACCTTATGTTCACCTGTGAAGAGGTTAGTACTACTAGTGACATTTTTGTCCTTCACATTAAAAGTGATAAATCTTTCCTTTTTTAGTGTGAGTTAGTTGGAATTGTTGCTGTTGCTTTAAAAAATTCCCTAAAAAATGAAGCCAGATCACATGGAGAGGAAATAACAAATCAAATGTTGAGACTGGGGAGTAATCCCTTGGCAGCCAGACAGGAATTTGGCTCAAAACTTGAGAGCTCACACACACACAAAAAACAGTCTTCTCATTTTATAGATGGGACTGTGAAGGCTAAGAGACCACCACAGAGTTGTCAAATATCACAAAACTATTTTATTACAAAAATGGGTTAGAATTCAGTGTTCTGATATTTAATATAGGGTGATTTTCATTAAAGTAGATTATTTTCAGACTGCTGAAAAGTGTCAGCTTGAATCTTGGTCAGAAGATTAGCTTTGTAAAATTTGTATAACCAATCTCAGGGTACTAATTAATAACTAGCAACCATTCATGCTATGAGCCACTTTATGATAGTCTAAAGATAATATTGTGCATATTGTAGCCAAATAATTAAAGTATAAAATGTGTTCAGCCACTTTATGTGGCCTGCTGAGTTACTCTGTCAGTTACCTATTATCTCCCCAAAATGCAGTGAGTTAAAATAAACCACCATTTTATTCTGGTTCATGTCTCTAAGGGTCATTAATTTGGGCTATGTGGTACTACAATTTGGGCTGGGCTCAGTTGGTTGGTTCTTCTAATGATGTCTCTTTGGGTCACTCATGGGGTATAGTTAGTCTCCTGGTGACTGAGTGGGACTTTCTCACTCATGTGTCTGGTTGGTGGCTGGGCCTATTGCCTCTAGTAGATGAGCCTGGCTATCTTCATATGGTGGCAGAAGGATTCCAAGAGGGCAGGAGTAGAAGCTCCTAGGCTCCTTACCTTGTTGACCTGGAACATCTACAACATCACTTTTATCACATCCTATTGGCCAAAGCAAGTCATAAGGTCAGCACAGAATCAAGGGGGTTGGAAAATAGATTCCACCTTTTAAAGTGAGGAGCTGCTAGGAATGTATGACTATTTTTAATTATTCACCATTCTGATATTCTGATAGTTCTATATCTTGTTTATAACTTAGAAATACCCTTTGTAAAGTTTCCAGGTAACTAACAAAAATTCATAGAGCAATGTTGGCACAAAGCACAGTACAATAAACAATTGTTATGATTATAGCACATTGGATCTCCATGTAAATAAATATTTTATATAATAAAACATATTTATGTACTGTCTTTTTATCATCATAATACCTGCATGCATTGATAGCACTATATTTTATTACTTTTATTTGGTACAGAAGGAAAATGAGATTCAAGGAAATCAAGGTTGTCTCTGAATAATACTTATAGCTTATTTGCAGCTTTTTGATTTGCACAAAGGCCAAGCTGTGATCAGTCAATTAAATGTTTTCAGGTTATTAATACATCTCATTTTAAAATTGAAATAGCTTTTCTCCCCTTCCTTAACATACTTAGATCTTCTTTGTGCCACTTTATTCATTTCTCTGTCTCAAATGCATATCAGCCTTTTTTTTTTTTTTATAAATGATGAGTTTTCTTTTATCTTTTCACCAGTTCAATGTCATGTGCCCTATAAGGTCTCCCCTGACTGCATGGGGGAAGTCTTCCCTCCTCATAGCCTCCATAATGTCTCTGGTATACAACCATTATAACACAGATCATCTTCTAGTTTAACTTGTTTACATATCTGTCTCTTAAAATAGACTGTGAACATCTCAAAAGCAGAAACTCAATTGTTATTATCTTCAAATACTTAGTGTCAAGCAAGGGCCCTGGCAGGTAATAGATGCTCAATGAGAATTAGCAAAAGAAAGATCTTATTATTTGGGCAAGTTTTGCTTTCAGAGTGTATCAACTCTCCAGTAATCACCAGTTCTTCAGTTAAATGCTGTTTTGGGTTGAATTATCCTTCAAATTTATACATTGAAATCCTAACTCCCAATACTCCAGAATGTGATCTTATTTGGACACAGGATCCTTAAAGAGGTAATCCAGTTAAATCAAGGTTATTACAGTGAGCCCCTAATTCAATATGGCCTGTAACTTTATCAAAAGAGAAAATTTGGAGACAGATATGCATACAAGGAAAACACCACATAAACATAAAGATGACCATCTACTAAGCAGGTAGACATACCTGAAACAACTTCTTCTCTCATAGTCCTCAGAAACAAACAACCTGTCAAACCTCGATTTTGGACTTCCAAGCTCCAGAACCGTAAGATAAAAAAAATTCTGTTGTTTAAACCATCTAGTCTATGATACTTTGTTATGTTAGCCCTAGAAAACCAATTAAAATGTTTGTTGTTTGATTTTTTAATGCAAAAATTAAAATGTGGTCACTATGGGTTAAGTAAAGTCACTTATGAAACTGCTTAAAAAACAAAATCACAGCTCACAGGTCACTCTTAATTAATTAAACTTCAAGCCCATGGAAACAGCTATCTTGAAACAAGCAAATGGTAGTTTGCAGTTTTTGACAGGAAAAAAGTCATAATCTGAACTTGAATTCTCTGCAGCATATCTAAGCTGTACATATACTTTTAGTTTGACAAATTCTATGAATAGTTTAAATGGGATTATGCAGATAGGTACAAAATACAAAAGCAAATACTCTCTGAGGAAGTGCGTCTTAATTCCCTACTTTGTACAAACATGTCATTGGTAAAGTTGCATAGATACTCTTCAGACTCCATTTTGTAAGTCACCATTAACCACAACTGGCATTGACTCCTTCTCAATTATGCAGTTTCACCCCCAGGACATAATAGATTCATTTTTCTATTCAACAAGCTCATCTCATCATGTCCCTAAAACCCCAATTAAAACAATGATTGAAAATCAAACTCAGTGTCTTTATTGGTTTATAAGTGACAAGCAAGCTACTTGATAAACTGTAACTTTTGTTCTTTAGTGGGGAGAGAGTAGGAGCAGAGCAATAAAACATTCTCAGGGTTGTAGAGAGCACATGCAAGTGGGCTGCAGTATTGACTCCACCATTTAGACCAGGAGTAAGATCAAGTACAGACATGGGTATTCAGAACTCACCAGCACTCCTCCTGATGGCTGTCATTGTCCTTGGCACATTTGGTAAGCCAGCTATGGCTCTTATCTTTTCCCTCTAGGCACTGGAAAAACTCAGAAAAGTTTCCAGATGTAATGAGATTGTATTTGGAATTAATCAAAGTGTATAAACTGTGAAATTAAAATGTAAGTAGACCTATATAGTATTTAGATTGTGGAGTGTCAAATAACTTTTTGTTGAATCAAATGAAAATATGTGTTTAACTTCCTAGAAATATCTGGCTCTAAGAGTCTACACTTTTCTTATTAGAGATGATGGAAAGAACATTACTAAAAATAAGTTTCATATAAAATATCTAATCTTAGGAAAAGTAAGAAAAGGAAAGAAAGACTAACCCTGTTAGTATGTATACACATACACTCAAACTGCAGTTGGATTAATGTTATATATATTTATATTGGTATGGATTTGCATAAGTTAGTATAAGCTATGAGTCTTTACAACAAAGCACTGCTAAATGTGTATTCTGTATATGTTTTCTGTCAATTACATAGGTACTACCAAAATGTATGATGTCTTTTCCTTCATTTAAACATTCACCAAATATTAATTTATTGATATTAATTAATATTCTTGTTACATACCTGACCCTGTGCAGAATCCTTATCATCTAGAAATTACAAAGATAAGGAGCTTTAGGTCTAAGTTAAGATCATTTTGCAGAAAATATACTCCATTTTCACACAGAAATTAAAGATTTTTCAGTAAGGGTAAGGGATCAAAAAAGGGGAGGAGAAGTGAGAAGGGCTAGAAGACGGAAGAGAGGAAAGAAGGAAGGGAGGAGCAGGGAGCTGGAGGGGCTTATGTTGTCTTCTTTTTTCTTTCTAATTTGTTACTGCTTTCCTTTTCCTTCTTCTTTTCTCTCTCCTTCTCTTCTCTTCTCTCCTTCCCTCCCACCATGCCTTATTTCTGTTTATTCATGGAAGTAAAATAATTGTACTTAAAAAAGAAGAGGAGAAAGACCCAAGTACCCCAGGGGAAGTCTCGGCCAACAGCCAACACCAACCACCTCCCATGTGAATGAGGCCATTTTTTATTTTTAACCATTTCAGTTGCTTCTGACAGCACTCACTGAAGTGAGCTTAACCGAAGAACCTCACATTAACATGCAGATATATCAAAAATAATATATTTATTTTAAGCCTCTGAAAAGAAGGTTGACTTGTTACATAATAAAAGAGGATTAATGGTACTTGGTAACAATTTAATGTGTTTGCAGGCTCCAGAACAACATTATGCTAGAATTTCCTCAAATGAATGAGTATGTAGAGAAGCTGTGTACCTTTCATACATTTGAGATTCAATAAATGGCATTTATCAACATAATTTAAAGTATAATTTCTGAAGCCTGCAAAATTTTGAAGTACTTGTATGTAATAGTACCCAGGAAGATACTTCCCCCTCAACTCCTTCACCCTCCCCACTCTCCTCCCACTTTCAGCTCATGCTTCACCTGTGGGCAGTAGACAGTAAAACCTCAATTAACTTGAGTGCCAGAGTAACTGACATCTGAACAATTCTTATCAACTAACAGTTACACAGAAAGCACGTTTGGTTTCAGCACTTATAGAAAATCTTTTGCTGGTTAATATTTTAATTTATTGATTAAGATACTTTAACAAACTTATACAAAATCGTACTATCCCTAAGCATTTTCTGAAGCAATTGTTTTTGTGATTGATTTGCATTTGCAGGTGGCAGTCTATTTCCTTCATACTTGAAAGAAGGATTTGGGAAAGGTGTGTTAAGAATGTGCTGTGTGAAGCAAAAAGAGCTAGTCTGTGTCTTAATTTTATGGATAGTGGTCCTGCAGTGTCTCTAGATAATTTTGTTTTAAAATAGCTAACATAAGATGTGCTTTAGGTCTTAGATAACTTGCTTGTTTCCTGAATGACTCTCCATTTATAAAATGACTTAAAGGGAAAAGAGATAAAATAACTTACCTCCTGCAATATACGCACATACACAAAGCCACAGTGACAATGTAAGATTTATAAAAAGGCTGTGAAGTTATTTTAGAACCAAAAAACCTGACTTTTTTTCTACTTCTAGCATTTATTTAAATCATAATTTTATATAAGCTAATTGCTTTCAACTGAATTGCTCATTTAAAAAATATCTTTTAACCATTTTTGTACAGTTTATCACTGTGAGTATAGTGTTTCTGATCTTGGAAATCGAAGGGAATGATGCAAATGACAGTAATAGCAGTTAACAGTAGCAGTTGTCATCATTGTCATAATAGTAGAGTATGACTCACAGCCCACTACTTTGCACAAAATTTTTAGGCATCACTTTTAAAAAAGGAATAGTTAAAATGACTAAGTCATGCAAAGAAGCGAACTTCGTAAAGCCTGGCACATAATTGATGTTTAATCAATATTTTTTGAGTAAATGAAAATTAGCAAAAAGTTGTTTTATATTAAAAGCTGACTAATAGGCTTATACAATTTTGATGACTCATGAAATTTGTTACTACTTCCTCATGACCCTTGCTGACGATGTGTCTTTTGTGACAAGCCACATTCGCTGATGAAGGCAATGACTCAAAGATACTGTGATCCATGACTACCTCTTTCCTACTGTCAACTCACTCAAAAACATCATTACTTCAAGAGACTTTTCCTGTAGTTTCCTCAAAAGGATTAGGAACTTTTTGGAAATCTTACTAATGAATGAGGAAAGAAATCTGGATAGGGTTAGTATGGAAAAAAAAAGTGTCCAGTGAAGCCAATAAATATTCTCAACAATGTGTTTAGGGGGTTGAACAGAAAATGAAAGATACTATGAATAGTGCTAAAAACCTTTATATCTTGCTCTGGAAATGGCTTTGATTTTATGATTGAATGAAAATGTATCTGACTTGAGAATTCACAATATCTCAGTCTCAATAACAAGAAAATGTTGTAAAGTCATCCTGCAGGAGGAGCTAGAAAGAAGTCTGCTCTCCTCATCCTGTGTCTTGCTGAGATTCTCTCTGCAATTGACTCCACATCTCAGCTCTCAGAAGAACCCAGACTCTCAGCTTGTGCCCTTCTTTTAAGCTTGCTTACGACTAGACATTTCTGTGTTGAGATGGGAAGAAAAATTATTTTAGTTTAATATTTTCTACTGCTAAACTCTAATTTATGAGAAAAAATTAAGTAGGGTGGAAAAAAATAAGAAATACATTTATCTACTGAAATTATTTCTGTGGAGGCATAAATAATTTTAGAAAAGTTTATTGAAAGCCAAATGGGAAGACAGACCTGGAAAGACACATCAACAAAGTTGGGGATGTTCTAGAGTCTTTCCAACAGCCTTATGCTATTTTTCCTGTCAGTGACTTGTTTGATATTTTAATTAGACTCACATTTGAAACTATTAGGGATTCTGTTAAGAGTCTGTCCAACCACATGCTCCAGTCATACACAGATGCTAATATGAGCACATTAAACATTATTTGATCGAAGACATTTACTTCTATGTATAACATACAGATAGTAATGACACACAACCAAGCTCGTTTCCCCATTTTCACTATAATTTCCACCATGTCTAATTGGATCCCATATTTTTTGTGTCTTTAACTACTTCAAACATGTCAGTCAATGAACTAGCTCAGTAATACACCAGTAGAGCAACGCTGAAGCCAGCATCGCATAGAAGTCTTTACTGAATACATGGACAACCCAGAAGGAAAAAATCAAAACAAAAATATTTCTGACCAAAAAACTGGACAATAATGAACATTGACAAATACTATGGATTGGCCAAGCACGGTGGCTCACGCCTGTAATCCCAGCACTTTGAGAGGCTGGGGCGGGTGGATGAAAAGGTCAGGAGTTTGAGACCAGCCTGACCAGCATGGTGAAACCCCGTCTCTACTAAAAATACAAAAATTAGCTGGGCGTGGTGGCACGCGCCTATAATCCCAGCTATTCAGGAGGCTCAGGCAGGAGAGTCACTTGAATCTAGGAGGCGGAGTTTACAGTGAGCCAAGATTGCACTACTGCACTCCATCCTGGGCAACAGAGCAAGAGCAAGACTCTGCATCAAAAAAAAAAAACAAAAAACAAACAAAAAAAAACTATGGATAAGGACACTTAAGATCAAGTTTTTATGATGATTCAAACTTTTCTTAGATGAAATCTGTGTTTTTATGCTATGCATGCTATTTTCATTTGTGGTTTATACATTCATCTTCTAACTTCCTCAATTTTGTTTCCAGAATACTAAAGTCATAATGATGTTTTAATCTTCAAAACAAATTTCTTATGTAATTATTTCCAAGGGAATTTTTCTCATTTCCTTATTCTTTTGCAATTTTGGCAATCCTATGTTTTGTTTTTTTCATAATATATGATCATGATGTTTATTTAATGAATCCCACTTCCAGAAAGTTTAGGAAACAAGAAAATGAAGAGGCAAAACAATTTATAAAAACACTTTTAAATACAAATAATTGCCCATTCTTCCACCCCCCCACCCAAGAAAACAGACCAAAGCTAAAATATTGAATGATTCTCAGTATTACTTGAATGATTTCAAGTACTTGTATATTGATCATATCAAGAGATTATTATGCCAGGAACAGAAAAATAAATGATCTAGCATTGCAAAGGAAAGTAGACAGATTAAATGAAGAATTTTGTGTTAGAAGTTGGATTTGATCCAACTTTATCTCTTCTACTAAACCTGTCACTGTGCCTTATATGCATAGATTAATTTTAAATGTACCGGAAGAAAGAGAAGCTGCCAGACAAGTAGTCTCCGGGAGGCTAAATAGAGAAGACCATGAATTCAGCACCCACCATGCCCTTGGACTGCGGAGGTGGACTGATTCAGGAATCTAATGTCATGTTCACACATCTTCATTCTTCTCCGCTCAGAGCCAGAGTCATTACATTGGAAGAGATGAGTATAGGGAAATAGGGATAGCAGTTGTAAGGAAGAAGTTCCTAAGTCAGTTTGGGGCAGAGCAGGGTTGCCCTCCTTATTTGAGCATGGTTATTTCTCAGGATGGAGCAGTGCCTCAGTTTAGGCTCCTCCAAAATGCAGAGTTTGAGTCATGAGACTGCTATGCAGGTAATTTATTTGGGGACATATTACCAATGCAGTGGACTTGAAAGCTGGGAAGAACAAACTAGGAAAAGAGGACATGGGCAACTGGAGTTAAATTCTACTGGGGACCCTCTGAGAAATGGTGTAGAATTTCTGCCCAAAACATGCAAAAGGGGGAAACATTTATCCATTGACCCCAGTTCCTCTTGTGAAAGGGATGTTTCCCGGCAGCAAGAGAGAAACACTGGGCCAGAAAGTGAAAGATACCTGATTCAGCTGAGGCCAGGAGTTTCCAGGTGACATCTGCAGGCAGCTGGTGTTGTAGCAGTGACTGGAGAACAGGTGGCCTAGGAGATATGAGCACCGAGATTTGACTGTCTGCCAGTTTTGTAAGGTTCCATAATGATTACAGGGCAAATGGAATTTGGCCACCAAAGCTTCCATTTTTAAAGATTCTTCCATTTCTTTAAGAATTGTTGCTCGAATAAGTTTAAAGACTGCATAAAATCCTGGCATTCAACTATCGAAAAGAAAATAGGCTTGGAGAAACACTTGTTCTAACAAGACAATTTATTTTTGTAGTCAACAGCATTATAAGCTTCAGCTTATGAAGATCTCATTGATACAAGTGGCATGTTAGGGAAAAACACCACCATCACCACCAACAACAAATCCTCTCCTTTATACTTAATTTACAAAAACAAGTGATTCTGATGACATTTTCCTCAGGAGTCAAGTTCTGCATAACCTGCAAATGTCCACTGCCTCTTGACATGTTTCATTTGCTTTATTCTCTTGGCGCTCTCCTTGTGTTGGGTCTGGAGACCATGATAGCAAACACTTTCTGATTTTCTTCAGTTATAAGAACTAGATGAGAGATCTGGAAAACATAATGCTGAAGGCAAAGTATTTAACACTATGAAGCATGATGAACTGCCCAAACTGCGGCAACAGATATTTTGCATTTTCATATTTGAGCAAATATGTACTAAATAAAAATTAAATTTCCTGTCTAGAAAGCTAGCAGGTAAAACATGCACATGCCCTGATTTCATTTTGGTGGTATTCTAAATGGATTTGGAAAAATAAACTTAAAAAAATGAACTCATTTTGGAACAATTTTCAATTTACAAACATCACAAAGATAATACAGTATCTGTGTGCCCTTCATCCTTTTTCCCCAAAAGTGAACATTTTACAACACCACGGAACATCTGTTAAAGCTAATAAACCACCAATGACACGTTACTTTTAACTAAACTCCACATTAAGTTGGGTTTCACCAGTTTTTCCATTAATATCCTCTTTCTGTCCCAGGATCCTATCCAAACTACCACATTGCAATGATTTGTCACGCCTCGTTTCCTCTGGACTGTGATGGTTTTTCAGTCTTTTACTGTTTTCATGACCCTGACAGTTTTGAAGAGTACTGATTAGCTTTAAGATTCTTCAGTATGAGTTTGAAGCATGTTTTTTATCATGACTAGATTCGGGTGATGAATTTTTGGAGGTGGTATCAAAGAGGCATCCTGCTTATGCCATTCTTATGACATCATATCAAGGGGGTACATCATATCCATATGACATCACACTGAAGACGTTTATCTTCATCATTTTTTTAAAGAAGTAGTTTGTCAGCTTTCTCCATGGAAAAGTTCCTAGTTTATTCTTCAGAATTGGGCACCTTAAGGAAAGATAACGAGCTACATCAATGCCACAGGAGAGAGTCACACTGTTAGTGAAACAAAACTACAAAGATATATTATCATTTTGATGTATTTTCATTTTAAAATATGTAAATTTAAGCTATTCAACTAGGTCAAGAACAAATACATTTTTAAAAATCCTTCCTCTCCTTAAACTACTAATTATGTATCACAGTGCATTTTTACCATAGTTTATCGGTTAAGAGCCATTTTCTCTGGGTCTGATTTCCAGCCTCAAGGATGTATGAAGTTAAGCAAGTGACCTAACCTCTCTGTACCTCAGTTCCTTTGCTTGTAACCGTTAAGTCCCATAAAGATAACAATTAATATCTACTTCACAGTATTGTTTGGAAGATTGAATGAGTCAATATTTGTAAAACGCTTAGAAGAGCATAAAATCAATTCTTTGCCCCTTGTCTCTGGTGCAGAGGTTTATTAATTTGCTCACAGTATGAAGTTATTAAATAAAAAAGCAGCGTGTTCCACATTTAACCAGAATCTTGTAAGCTCTTATCATTTACCTTATGTTTGCTGAAGAAAAACAAGCAAATTTTTAATGACCCCCCTATCTATGTGCACCTCCTGGTAAAGTACAGATGTGTCTTCCTTTCTGGAAGCCTTCTTAAATTAAAAACACTTAACTTTTTCATTTTTTATAAATTCCCAATTGAACTTTATTTTTCATTAATAAGTTTGCAGCATTTATTACAGCTTGAAACTGCAGAAGACATTTGGGACACTATTTTGGCCTCCATTGGGTCAATGTTTTTTCTGTATTCTTTCTTTCAAGGAATTTAAGTAGTCAGGAAGATGTGAGAGAGGAAATCACTGAAAAAGAATGGAGCATATATATTACCTATAGTGTCTATTTTAAAGTAACCAGACATTCTAGCACACCTTTCTATTCCTTGTCCAAAATTATTGTAATGACATCACAGATACCCGTGAGCACCAGTAACTACAAGACCATTTTGGAAACTGGGATCGTGGTGTTTATATGAACATTCTTCTTTCTAGGATGTGCTTTGATTTCTTAAGGACTCACACTGCTTTATATCAGTTAGAGACAGTTAGGGACAGTTGGGTGGCAGTAAGGGATACAGAAAATTTTAAATGTGAAAAACACTGGGGAGTAAAACTTTCCATTAGATTCTTCTTTTTACTTTACAAAATTCATAGCAGGTTGAGTTTTTGTTTAGGCGATGTCGGGAAAGAAATAGCCTTTTAAAAATGGAAATAGTCCATTTTATTTATTTAACAACCATTAATAAGGCACTTAATCCGTGTTGTCTCTTACAAATGTTAACTCATTTCTCATAACCACCTTGGGCTAGGCACAGAGAGGCTTAACAACTTGCAAGTGATACTCTGCAACTAAATACAGGCAGCACAGTTGCACGCTCTGTGTTTGGTTGGGGCAAGGACTCTTATCCCTTGAGCTGGGCTGTGTGGAGCCCTGTGCTTCAGGCAGATGCCATTCCTTTCTCCTCTCCTCCATACTACTTCATGTCTCAGAGAGTTCTGAGACCAACTTGTAGAATCACACTTAAACCCTCTAAAACCTAATGACGAATCAAAATACATTATCTAAAACTGTAGAAAAATGGACAAAGGTGTTAGATTAAAAGACTGAAATTCCAGACGAGAAAAAAAGCGCCCTGTTAATGTTTCCAGAGAAAGATAGCCCAATGCTGAATACCAGAAAGTTCTATAGTAAATGGAATGTGATTTTATGTGTGATCTGGTGTTTAAATGTCATCAGCAGGTGGCTGTTTGCTCCTTCGGTGGGAGTAGTGTTTGCACACCAGGTACCTACTCTCTAGTGTCATTCGCAAAGACAGAAGCAGAAACATTGAGCCCATGAGCCTGCTGGACCCAGCCCCTCCACAGCTTCAGAGTGACAGCCAGTGTCATATTTCTAGATCAAATCTGAATCCCTCCCACAGGGAGAAGATCTCCAGGGGATTTAAGAAGTTCCAACATTTCAGAGGGAGGAAGGAATTTATGCAGGATACGAAAGAAGAGGTCATGTTATACAGCCCTGGCTTCCACTGACGCTAACTCTGAATTCAACTTTTGACACTGATAATCTGTTGCCACCAAATGGAAAATGTAAACAAGATATTCTAAGTGTGATTAGAGAATATGCAAAACAAGGAACAAGCAGAACATTCTTCTCTGGAATCCGAGACGATGGCTGTACTTTCACAGAGAGCATGATGTTAAATGTACATGAAATACGCTAAACCGAAAATGAGAGAGGCAGAGACCGGGAGGTTAACACAGAGGATATACTATATAGAAAGAGGATAGCTGAGGGAAAACTCGCCTATCTGCGGGTTGCCAGCAAATCTGATAACTAAGGAGATAAAGCTCTCTTCCTCTGAAGAAGTCGTGTCTTTCCTGTCCTGGTTCTCACGGTTCCCCCCAGCTCTTTCCTCCAACCCTACCCCACACATTGGGGGTCATAGGGAACCTAAGGTCCCCCCTCACAGGCTGTATCTCCAGCGAGGTGGACTCACTGCCCCTCCAGGAATTTGGGGCGGCAAGTGAATATCCCAAAGTCCCAGAGTCCATGGGAGTTACTCTGGAGGGCGAGGCGCAGGCGTCACCAGTGGGCTCCCCCTACCCGTACCCGACTCCACCCGGGGGACGGGGCCGTCGCCTTCCTTCGGGACTCGGGATCCATCTGGAGCTCCGGGAATTTCCCTGGCCCGGCCGCTCTGGGCTTTCCAGTCTCAACCATGCATAAAAAGGGTTCGCCGACCTTGGGGAGCCACAGAGCCCGGGTCGCAGGCACCTCCCCGCCAGCTCTCCCGCTTCTCGCACAGCTTCCCGACCCGCCTGCTGAACCCCATGGCCCACACCGCGCTCTCCGCAGCCCCCAGCAATCCCCGGCTCCTGCGGGTGGCGCTGCTGCTCCTGCTTCTGGTGGCCGCCGGCCGGCGCGCAGCAGGTGGGTCCCGGCGCCCTGGGGTCCCCGGGCCGGACGCGGCTGGGGTGGGCGCCCCGCGCCGACAGCCCCGCTCAATCAGCGAGTCTCTTCTTCCCTAGGAGCGTCCGTGGTCACTGAACTGCGCTGCCAGTGCTTGCAGACACTGCACGGAATTCACCTCAAGAACATCCAAAGTGTGAACGTGAAGTCCCCAGGACCCCACTGCGCCCAAACCGAAGTCATGTAAGTCCCGCCCCGCGCTGCCGCTGCCACCGCTGGGGTCCCCTACTCTCCCGCTGCCCCAAACCCTGTCCTCAGCCCGACCTCCTGTCTAACGAGATTCCCTTCTCTCTGCAGAGCCACACTCAAGAATGGGCAGAAAGCTTGTCTCAACCCCGCATCCCTCATGGTTAAGAAAATCATCGAAAAGATATTGAACAAGTGAGTTGTAATTTCCATGTACACAGGCGACTGGAGCCGTTGGTCAGAAATACTGGCATCTGCCCCCTAAAAATAAAATCAGGGAACCCCAAGAGTTAGCTGAAGGACTAGAAATTGTGATTATTATTTTCACAATTAAAGTTGCCATTAAGGTTATTAATCTGCTCTGGTGCCAGAGGATATTTCAGTATTTCAGTGTCCTCCATTCCCAGGCCTAACCCCTGGGAGGGTAAATGTGCGTTTCTAGAATACTAAGTAGATTTGACTAACAATGCCAAAATGCCCCCCTGCCTGTTTTGGGACGTTTACCTCAGTCCCTAATGGGCTTCAGACCTGAAAAATGCAATGTCTGGTTTGGGCACTTCGGGCCTCTAAGCCTTCTTGGTGAAGAGCAGAAACTTTGCAGTGACACCCCCAGTGAGTTCAAGGCTAGGATCCCTGTCAACATTATTTAATCTCTTTGAGCTTTAGCAAAATAGGGTAGATAATGGTACTTATTTCATAGGGTTGTGTGCAGCTTAAGGGAGATCATGAATGGAAACTTCTAACCCAATGTGACAATCAGTGACCAATACGTTTTGGCTTTTTCAAACCAAGAATCTAGTTGAGTCCACAGCCACCTCTTTCTTGAAAAAAAAAAAAAAAAAAAAACAATAGCATTCAGGAGTGCAAGTTTTCTGCTATAGAGGGCAGTGGGTACAGACAGACCTTCCCTGAGTGGAGGGCTGGGCGAGAGTCTGCATGGGGACATCCCTTCAAGCAACATCGGCCGCCAGAGTGAAAGAAGAGCAGCCTTCCTTAGCACCTGCAACAGTAACCCTTTTCTCATCACAGGGGGAGCACCAACTGACAGGAGAGAAGTAAGAAGCTTATCAGCATATCATTGACACTTCCTGCAGGGTGATCCCTGCCCTTACCAGAGCTGAAAATGAAAAAGAGAACAGCAGCTTTCTAGGGACACCTGGAAAGGACTTAATGTGTTTGACTATTTCTTATGAGGGTTCTACTTATTTACGTATTTATTTATTTTTGAAAGCTTGTATTTTAATATTTTACATGTTGTTATTTAAAGATATGAGTGTGTTTCATCAAACATAGCTCAGTCCTGATTATTTAACTGGAATATGATGGGTTTTAAATGTGTCATTAAACTAATATTTAGTGGGAGACCACAATATGTCAGCCACCTTGATAAATGATAGGGTGGGGAATTGGAGGGTGGGGTATTGAAATGCAAGCAATTAGTGGATCACTGTTAGGGTAAGGGAATGTATGTACACATCTATTTTTTATACTTTTTTTTTTTAAAAAGAATGTCAATTGTTATTTATTGAAATTATCTCACACTATGTGTTCAACATTTTTATGCTGAAGTTTCCCTTAGACATTTTATGTCTTGCTTGTAGGGCATAATGCCTTGTTTAATGTCCATTCTGCAGTGTTTCTCTTTCTCTTGGAAAAGAGAAGTTACCATTACTGTTACATTTGTACAAATGACATGATAATAAAAGTTTTATGAAAAGAAGTGCTTATGTAGTTTTCAAAAAATTCTTCTTGACTTTTAGTTCTTCCCAGGCGTCCAAGGTGTTATACAGTTAGGCTGCAGGTTCTATCTAAATCTGTGCCTGCTTCTAGCTGGCACTTCCCTTATATTTCTCTTATTCAAAACGGACTATCTGATGCTTTTAGAAAGTACACACTACCCCCCAACTACTTTGATAATTCTAATTTTGTATAACATATAGCTGTTTTTCACACTGACCAATTTGTTATTCAGAATTAGTTCTTACAAACTTTTGAATATTATTGATATTTTAACATGTGCGTCTGCTAGATCTACTAGATGCTTTTGGTAAGCGGTTTTTCAAACACGCAATTCTTTCCCATTTAATGAGGTTGGGAGCAAAAGGTAGAAAAGTTGATTCTGCCTTAGAACTAAAAAAATTTGTGATATTAAAAAATGACCTATTGAGATATGTATTGTAAAATATATGACAAAAATAGCACAAAAGACAGGTTGGGAGATAAATGGGTTTAGACTATAACATATCTCTTCAGTTGTTAGAGAAAGTATTAAGAAAAACATTGTAGCAAGAACAAATATTGTAATTTGTAGGGCAACAACTAAAAGGAAAATGCAAAATTTTGGACTTAATCTGAAAAGGACATAAAATGGTGTAATAGAAAATACCTAACTAATACAAAAGAAGACAGAAATGAAGGAATAAACCAACACATGGATCAAGGGCAGAAGAGACACACCTTTACAGAAGAATTGCTAATAATATGAATATAGTCTCTTCCTTCCTGAAGGTGAAGTTTAATTCCCCTCTCCAGATGCGTGTAGCTAGACTTAGTGACTGGCTTCCAAAGAAAAGACTAAGAAAAAGGAAAAAAAAATTACAGTGGAGAAATTTGGCAGACAATCTTAACCAAGTGATCAAGGTTATTGTCACCAATTATGGCATGTGAATATTACACACCCCCGATATAATGTGATGGAAGGACACTTCCACTCCATTTATATTCTTCCAGAGAATTCATAACCTTTGTATAACCACAACAAGGACATCATAAAAATCTGAACTGACGGACGTTTTACAAAACTCCTTGTAAGTACTCTTCAACACTGTCAAGGTCATGAAAAACAAGACAAAACCAATAAATTGTCACAGATTAAAGGAGACAAAAGTGATATGGGGACTAAATACAATGTGGTATGTTGAATTGGATCCTAGAATAGAAAAAAGGACATTATTGGAAAATTGATGAAATCTGAATAAAGACAAGAGTTTAGTTAACAGCAATGAACCAATGTTAATTTCTTAGTTTTGTCAAATGTACTACAAGTATGTAAGATGTCAACGTTAGGGGACACTGAACTAAAGGTCAGATATAGAAACTCTCTGTGCCCACACAAATTTTTTGTGAGTCTAAAATTATTCCAAATTTAAAAGTTTATTTTTCAAAAGACAGGACAAATATAGTAGCGGATAGTAGACTTAGATACAACCATATTAAGAATTATAGTAAATTTAAACAGAACACTCCAATTAAAAGTCAAAGATTATCAGACTACATAAATATGACATGTTTATGCTTCTTAAAAGAGACACACTTTAAATTATACCTGGATAGGAGGAACAAATTCTAGTGTTTTATACCACTGTAGGATGACTATAGTTAAAAGTAATAAATAGTTTCAAACAGCTAGAAGGATATCAAATGTTCCCACACAAATAAATGATAAATATTTGAAATGATGGATATGCTAATTACCCTGATCTGATCACTATACATTATATATGGAAACATTACTATGTATCCTATCAATATGTACCGTAATTATGTGTCAATTTTAAAAATACGATAAAAGTAAAAATAAATTTGGCACCAGGTTGCTTGAAATTAAAAGAAATAATAGTGTTATATCATATACAAATGGGCTGACATGGATATATTAATATATTGAAACCTGACCTGGATATATTAATATATTTATTACTTAATAACTATTAATATGCTATTCATATAAATTATAAGTATATTTATTAAAAATTGAAGTACTAATGAAGGCCTAATTAATATACTATGCCTTAAGGAAAGAAATAGTCTTGCAGATAAAAAAGACTGTTAAAAATATAAAGGGGTTAACTCAACAAGAGACAAAACATTCCTAAGCTTTTATGAACTTAGAAACACATTGTCAAACTATATAAACTATTTGTGAGGCTGAGGTGGGAGAATCAACTGAGCCCAGGAGTTCCACGCTGCAGTGAGCTATGATCATGCCACCGCACTGCAGTCCGGGTGACAGAGCAAGGCCCTGTCTCTAAAAGAAAAAAAAAAATTCACACACACTCGTAAACCAAAATGCAGAGATCAAAAAAGAGCAATAGACAGATATATAATCATAGTTACAGATTCTAACAAACTCTTTCAACACTTAATATGTAAAGCAGCACAAATTTAGTAGCAGTATAGAAGTGTTAAGCAACATAATCAACCAACTTGGTTTGACTGACATATATTGGCAATTTACCCAGCAATTGCATAAATCACATTTGTCTTTCCAAAGAGAACATAGATGAGTCATAAAGAATGTATCAATACATTTCAAAATGTTAAAACATTACAGAAGACATTTTCTGATCATCAAAGTTTTTTAGGATGATTTGTAACTGTCCTAGTTGAACTATGTATTCATACACTGTGTGTGATATGTTTGCTGTGGTTTACAACTCATCTCAACTTCCTACATTGTACTTCCATAATACCAGAGTCATCGTGATGACCAATATAATCATCTAGTATGATAAAAATGTTTCCATAGAGATGTTTGCTTATTTCCTGTATTTTTTCTGACAAACTCTTTTGTAATTTTGGCATTCCTATATTTCTTGGATTACATGATATGAGCATAATGTAATTTAATTACTCAATACTTTCCACAAAAGTTTAAACAACAATTTTAAGAAAAGACAAATATAAAGCTTATACTAAAAGCTAATTTTTAAAAGTTTTGGAATGATGTTCACATCTATATATTAGATGGTGCTTGGTGTTATTTCCAATAAACTTAAATAATTATAGTTTGTTGAAATCATCAGGAAGTCTTTACTGCAGAATTAGAAGACAATGTTGCAGAAGGAAGTGTGCAAGTTAATAATCAAAGAAGAATTTCATGTTTGAAGTTTTGGCTTTATCCACTATCTTCTGTGTTGTATGCATCTAGTAAATGTCTTTTGAATTTAATATCCACCATCCCTCTTTTTCTACACATACATTGAACCTGTAGGTTACTCTTGCCTTCCCACTCTCCCTATGGTAGATAGTCAATAAACGAATCTGTCCACAAGGGACATGGAAACACTGTGAGACACACGTAAAAGCTTCGCAGTGATGGTAAAATCCAAACTGACAGACAAGCAGGATCTTACAGGCACATGGCCTCCCATGTGGAATCCTGATCTCCCCTCCTGCCTCATTTGCTCCCCTCTCCCTGCCCACAGGATGAACTCCATCCACCTGAGTCACTTGCTGCTTCTAGGACTTCCATGCACTTTCCAATTTTCATGCCTTTGATTACTTGGTTGTCTCCTACTGGAGGGTTTTCCATTCCTCAGTGTTGTCCCATCTACTTGGAAAACTCTCCATCCTTTAAAATTCACATAAGTAACCATTTCTTGTAGGAAAACCTCTGTAAAACTCTCAGAAACCCACTCATTAACCCATAAGAGTTGTATGAGGTACCCATCCTTGCTCCTAATACTTTGTGCAGAGTTTGTCATGGTATTTACCAGGCCCTTCTAAAATCTTCTATTTGTACATTCATCTTCTGTATTGTGTTGAGTGTTAGAAGGTAGCAGATTCTATATTAATTGTCTTTGTATCTATGGCACCTAATTTCATTCCTATGTTACAATGCTGGGAAAATGATCAATAAAAATGCTGAATCAAATGAAGAGAGGAATTGAATTCAAGTTGAAATGCCCTTCTGGTTAGAAAGATAACTCAAGCATTCAGTACAGACAGTTGAAAAAAACTAACTCAAATTGGCTTAATGAAAATGGGAATTATTTCATTTCCTTATGAAATATATTGGTGTTTTATAAATATTGACACATTCATCATAACAACCCTTTGAAATAGAGAGTAGCATTTACTTTATTTGACTGCTGTGTAGATGAGATAAACCTGGATCCTAGAGTCCAAAAATTCTCTTCAATAACCAGTCTCACTGCAGGTCTAACTGCCTTTCTCTGTGCTGGCTTTACTTTATGCAAAGCACTGGCAAAGCTCCAAGCTATAACCCAGCAGGAAGCAAGGGACGATTTTTCCAGCCATTTCCTGCCAAAGTGGTCTCAGGGGATTTTTCTGACTTGGCCAGGCTTATTAGATCACTTGTCCACCTCTGAGTTATCAGGGTGGGTCAGGGTTGAAAGGAATGGCCAATACTACTTTGGGATGTCAGCTCACTTCTGGAGCTTTAGGGTAGAGTCAACCTATCTGAACCACCCAGACTGGAAGGAAGGGGAGATGGTTTCCGAAGGAAAGCCAGGATTCTGTTATCGGAAGGTAGAAGGGACTCAAACCAGGCAGAGAGGACAAATGTACTAAAGACTGGGCCAAGTGGATGACATTTTCACTTGATGAAATGTTCTGGAATGACCAAGTGGATGCATCCAGAGATTTAATGCCACCTTCAGACATCTGCATTATAGTAGTAGTAATGGTAACAAAATAGAGTTGAGCCCAGCTCCCCAAGGCACAGTTCCCCAAGGCACAGTTGTAAGGCACAGTTCCCCAAGGCAAGCATGGTTAGAGCAACACTATACTGCCTGCCCATTCCTGCTGTTTCATTTGTACTTAGGATACAGAAGCAACTCTGGATTTTAAAGGCATATTAGATACTGCCAATCAAAGCTGCAGGATACAGTAAATATGTTAGTTCAAAATGGAATTTAGAAACCAATACTTTTATTTTAGCAATGACTCTATTCATTTAAAACTGGAGTTTCCATAAATTTAATGTTTGGGCATATAGAGCTGCCATTCAGCTCATAAGATGAGTATTTGGCTGGGGGAGGCACTCATTAAAACAAGAAAGGACTGGATTATGTTGGTAGAACATCATTGCTTTCTTAATGTTCTGAAAAATAAATATAGGGCTATTATAAATTGAATTATGAGAACAGATATATTAAAGGTGGAAAAAATATTTTTTTACACTTCCTTATATAAGTAACTAATGTTTATTTGAAAGTCTTGGGCATAGCTATAGGTCATTCTACAAAGCAGATTCTTGAAACATTTTATCCCTTTGGCTACTACTGTAGATTTTTGGAAGGTCTATTTATCCTAAGTATTTGCTTATGCCAATATTTCGGTTTGATCTGGAAGTCATTATAGGAAATATTTTCTTTTTTCTTAAGTTATAAGGAGAGTAAAGGCCTAGACAGCTTCCTATTAATGCTGAAGGCAAAGTATTTTATTTATTAAAACATGATGAAGTGTCCAAACTGGGTCAGAAGAAAAGTATAATCATTATCTCAGCAACTAAGAGCCAACTAAGATGCCTATTTCCACTTCTTGCAAGCTCCTAAGGTTACAGTATTAATTTCCCCTGACATGATTTTGGAGGTGAAATATGTTGACTTGGAATAGTGGAAAGATAGATAAATAGATGTAGTTTTCATTAACTTTAAGTATATCATGTTAGTGGCACAACAATTCTTGCCATTAGTGAAATAAAACACTGGAAACTTGAGCAATTTCCTATTTTTTAGGAAAGATAAAGTTGAGTTATTTAACCATAAGAATAACAAACCTTAAAAAAAATGCTCTCCTAAAGCTCTCAATCACCTATCTCAGAAAAATTTTTTTAATTGTGTAGTGGTTAAAGCCATACTGCATGGAGCTCAAATTCTGAAATATTAACTGTGAAACAGACAAATTGCATAAATTCCCTGCCCGTTCATTTCCTTGGAACTGTAATATGGGGAAAAACCTGGTAACCGCTTCCGTGGGTGTTTGAAAGGATTAAGTGCATTTTATATATACATTAAGGACTTTGAATATTGCTTGTTACATCAAAGAGTTATTTATTATAACTATGTTCACTCATCATCTTGTAAACACATAAAATGTGTCAGTTATACATTGAACAGAATGTTGAAGAAAGAAGCAAATATCTGCTAAAGTTTTTTTCTTGGACTAACCTTAAAAGAACTTAAATAATCTCTTAATCTTTTCTGCACTTAGTAATTTTTCTCCATTAAGTAGGTATGCAGGTGTACATCCGTAACTAGAAAATTGAAGACATATTTTTTATGCTAAAGGAATTGTTGTTATATTTCTGAGCCACTGATTATTTCAAGAAAACAAAGTATTCCCAACTAAGAATCTCAGAAAAAAGAAATAACAAGTTCTGAATTACCAATGGGTTAGTCATATATATATATATTTGCCATAGGACTGTACTGATGATCAATAGGGGAAAAACAAAATGTAAATTCAGAAATTTGGTCATTTATAAATCTTTTGTCATAATCAAGATGAGGCATCTTTATTTTTATTTACATTTTTCAGTTAAAATTGCTAAAACTGGAATCACAAAATAATCCAGTAATTATACTAGATACAAAAAAATTCATTGTTTCCTTTTAAGAAAAAAAGCTAAAACAAAAATTTTGTATTACAGGGTTTTGTTTAGCCAAAGTTCACTTCCATGTACAATAATTTTTTCCTCAGGTCAGTCAGCTTAGGTAATATGGAAAAAGTAAATTCTATCATATTTATAAAAGTTATGTGTAGTATTTAATATGTATTGGTGTTTTACCTCCTTGGTACTGATAAAAATCAAAGGCAATAACAGATTATATGTCATCTACCAGTAACTAGTGAGATGGAAATTCCCACCCTGGAGCAGAATACAGGCAGACTTTTTTTTGTTGCACTTTACTTAGTTGGTTTGTAGATACTGTATTGTTTACAAATTGAGGATTTGTGGCAACCTAGTATTGAACAAGTCTATGGGCACCATTTTTACCACAACATGTGTTCATTTTGTGTCTCTGTGTCACATTTTGGTAACTTGCAACATTTCAAACTTTTTCATTATTATTATATCTGTTATGATAATCTGTGATCAGTAATCCTTGATGTTACTATTGTAATTATTTTTGGGCTTCACGAACTGCACCCAAATAAGACAGTTAATTGATAAATGTCATGGCTATTCGAACTGCTGCAATGACTGGCCCTTCACCATCTCTACATCTCCTTTGGGCTCTCTATTCCCTGAGACACAGCAATATTAAAATTGGACCAATTAATAACCCTATAAGGGCTTCCAAATTGTTCAAGGAAAAGACAGTGTTGTGTATCTCTCACCTTAAACCAAAAGGTAGAAATGATTAAACTTAACGGTGAAGGCATATCAAAAACCAGGATAGGCCGAAAGCTAGGCCCCTTGTGCTAGAATCAGGAAAACACAACAGCATCAAAGGAACAAAATAAAAAAAAAAGTAACTGGTTCTAAAATATGGAGATCTATAAATTGTCTAACAAAGAATTCAAAATAACCATCTTATGCTAGCTCAATGAGTTCTAATAAAACACAGACAGACAACTAAAAATAATCAGGAAAGCAATATGTGAACGAAATTAGAAGCTCAACAAGGAGAAAGAACTCCTCATAAAGAGCCAAACAGAAACTCTGGAGCTGAAGTATGACTAAAGTGAAAAGTCTCATAGAGAGTTTCAATAGCAGACTGTATAAAGCAGAAGAAAGAATTGGTTAACTCAAAAACAGATCATTTGAAATTACCCAGCCAAAAGAACAATAAACAAACAAATAAATAAATAAGAAGAAGAAAGACTATGGGACTTATGGATGCTATCCAGCAGACCAGAGCACTATAAAACACACACACACACACACAAAGTTTTAACAAGTTTAAAAATATTGAAATAATATTAAGTCTATTTTCTGACCATAGTGGAATGAAACTAGAAATCAGTAACATGAAGATTTAAAAAATTCACAAGTATGTAAAAATTAAGCAACAAAGCCTTGAACAACAAATGGATAAAAGAATGAACAAGAAGGAAAATAAAAATATCTTGAAGTAAATAAAAATGGAAACAGAACATGCCAAAACTTATAATATGCAGCAAAAGCAAATCTAAGATGAAAATTTTTAATGCAAACACCTGCATTAAGAAAAAACAAAAGATCTCAAAAAACAATCTAAAGTTACACTTCAGGAAATTAGAAAAAGAAAACAAAGCTAAAATTAGACAAATGAAGTAGCAAAGATTAGAGCAGAAATAAATGAAACGAAGACTAGAAAATAGTCTTGTAGTTTTATTAATAGACAAGACCAATAAAAATAAGAGTTGGTGTTTTGAGAAGGTAAACTAAATTGACAAAGTTTTAGCTAGACTAAGAAAAATGAGAGAGTACTCAAATAAATAAAATTATAAATAGAGACATTACAACTGATATCACAAAAATGTACAGAATCATAACGGACTGCTATGAACAATTATACACCAAAAATTGAATAACCTAGAAAAAAATGGATGAATTCCAAGAAACATACAAACTATAAAGACTAAATTATAAAGAAATAGATAATCTGAATAGGCCAATAACAACTAAAAAGTTTGAATCACTAATCATAAATCTCTCAACAAAGAGAAGCCGAGAACCAGATGCCTTCACTGGTAAATTCTACCAATGTTTAAAAAAGAGTAATGCTAATAATCCTTCTCAAAACTCTGCAAAAAACTGAAGAGGATAAAATAATTCTCAATTTGTTTTATGAGGCCAGCGTTACTCGGATACCAAAGCAAAAAAAGAAAACTATAAGAAAAAAAATTCAGGCCAATATTTCTAATAAACATAAATGCAAAATAATCTCAATAAAACATTAGCAAACTGAACTCAACAACACAGTAAAATAATCATACATTATGATCAAATGGGATTTTTCCCTAAAATGCAAGGATAGTTCTACACATGAAAATCAATAAACGTGATTCTCCACATTAATAGAATGAAAGAAAAGTTATATGATCAACTTAATGGATGCAGAAAACGAATTTCAGAAAATTCAATATTCTTTCACTACAAAAACTCTCAAATTGGCCAGGCACGATAGCTCATGCCTGTAATCCCAGCACTTTGGGAGGCCAAGGCAGGTGGATCACAATGTCAGGAGTTCGAGACCAGCCTGACCAACATGGTGAAACCCTGTCTCTACTAAACAAAAATTAGCTGGGCCTGTAATCCCAGCTACTCAGGAGGCTGAGGCAGGAGAATCGCTTGAGCCCGGGAGGTGGAGGTTGCAGTGAGCTGAGATCACACCACTGCACTCCATCCTGGGTGACAGAATGAGACTCTGTCTAAAAAACAAACAAACAAAAAGTCTCAAATTAGGTATAGGAGAAATGTTCCACAACATAAAAGCCAGGTATGACAAGCCCACAGACAGCATATTCTCAGTAGTAAAAAGCTGAAAGCTTTTGCTCTAAGATGAGGACGAAAACAAGAATGCCCACTCTTGCTACTACTGTTCAACATAGTTACTTAAAACCCTGGTCATAGCAAGTAGGCAAGAAAAGGAAATAAAATGCATCTAAAGCAGAAAAGATGTTATTTATCTCTGTTTGCAGGTGGTGTGATCTTATATAAAGACACCCCTGAATACCAAAAAACTGTTAGAACTAATAAATGAATTTAATGTAGTTGCAAGTTACAAAATCAATATAAAAAAGCAGTTGCATTTCAATACACTAACTTGGCTATTGCATTATTCACAATAGCCAAGATATTGAAACAACCTAAATGTTCATCAACAGATCAATAGAGAAAGAAAACATGTAATATGTATATACACACCCACACCCCCATATATATATAAAATATATATATAAATATACATATTATATATATATAAATATATGTAATATATATAAATATATATAAAATATATATAAATATATATAAAATATATATAATATATAATAGATATAATATATAATACATATATCATATATATCATATATTTATATATAATATATAATATATATCATATATAATATATATCATATATAATATATAAATATATAATATGTAATATTTATATATAATATATATTATATAATATATAATATATTATATATAATATATAATATATAATATATTATATATAATATATAATATATAATATATTATATATAATATATTATATATAATATATATTATATATTTATCTTTAAAAAAGAGGAAGTCCTGCTATTTGCAACAATGCAGATATACATACAGGATATTACAGGAAATGAAGTAAGTCAGACACAGAAAGACAAATATTGTATGGTCACACTTACATGTGGAACCTAAAATAGTCAAAGAAGTCATTATAGAAGCAGAGAGTAGAATTTTGATTGCCAGGTCCTTGGAGGAGAGGTAAAGGAGGAGACAATCAAAGCATACAAACTTTTAAGTTCTGGAGATCTACTATATAACCTAGTGCCTGTTGCTAATAATACTGTATTGTATACTTAAAATTTCCTAAGAGCATAGATCTTATGTTAAGTGTTGTTACTCCCACCCCCTACCCCCCCAAAATCATTACAATAAAAAGGGGGCTGGAGGAAACTTTGGGATATGGTGGTGATGTTTATGGCCCTGGTGGTATGTTGGTTTTACATGTTTATACTTATCCCCAAACTCACTGACTTGCATACTTAAATATGTATAGCTGTTCACATGTCAATAATATTTCAATAAAGTGGTTTAAATAAACAACAATTGGTCACAAAAGTGATGCAATATAATTTTATTAATAATAACGATACCGATATATCTGAGAATAAGGCTGAAAAATGGTTAAGACACAAGGCAGTGCAATTAAAGTTTCAAAACACTCTACACAAGCAGCCTAGGGACCCTGATAGCATAGACAATGTGAATTTTCTATTAGCAGATTGTTGCAAATTCAGCTCTTTTCCCCCTCAGCTTCCTCATTTAAGGAATGAGGAATCTCATTGCGCCTAAAATTCTTCTGTGGAGATAACTGTCCTTGATTCTCTATT
Organism: Hylobates moloch; assembly: GCF_009828535.3. NCBI lineage: Eukaryota > Metazoa > Chordata > Mammalia > Primates > Hylobatidae > Hylobates > Hylobates moloch. The sequence continues at coordinate 58,581,758 of NW_026652277.1, forward strand.
ACACACTTGGATTAAAATGCTAAATACAGTGGCTCTATCACCCAGACAGACATAAAATTTTGCAGTAAGGTATTCATGACCGAGGTCAGGTCTTTTTCTGAGAAAAAATAAAATTTGGTATGAGGAAATGCTAGAAGGAAAATGGAGACATTTGGAAAAGGTAGGCAGGTGAAGAGGAAAATTCCCCTCGCTCACAGATTAATCGTGGACCAGCCCTGCCTATTGACTTCTGTGGCCACGGCTCTTGGTTTCACTATAATACCCAGAGTTTCACCCCTAAAAGCACATGGCCAGTTAGCTATGACCTATCTAGCATTGGACTAAAAATGATCAGGATTTCAAAGGCAAACAGACTTCACACATTTCTTGGCCTGGGTGGAGCAAGAAATTAGGCAGATAGAATAAACAGGTGTGGCTTTGCATTATGTTTTATATTAACTGAACCTACAGGAAATAAGTTCCTTAAGGGATAATGCCTTTCTTTATAGTAATTCCCAGAACAGCGTTCTGGTAAATATTACTCTTGGAGAAGTTATTTCATTTTCTCTTTCTGAGCTCAATAGGAGTATACAGTTAGTATTTCTAAGAGTTCATCTCTGGTGCTTTTGCCTATTTCACCTCTTCCACACATTCAACTGCCATTAAAACACATAATTTTGTTTTTATAGGAACATCGAAAGAAGAGGAGATCTGGGGTAATCCCTAGAAAATTTTATGTACTGTTTATTAATCTGTGCTTTTAAAGGGAACACCAAAGAGTGTATTTTCTTTCAAGTTAATAATGTCTTGTTACATGATTAAGACGGCAAAATGACCACGAGAAACCAAGGTAAATAAGGCGTGAGACACATAATAGGAAAAGATCTTCATGTTCCAGGATGTCAGACTTGCTATAGAAATTCCCATTTTTGTGTGTTCCCTTACTTATTTTTCACTTTACAATATTCTATTGCTTAATATCACAGGATTTAATTTTTTTTATTTTAAGTTCCAGGATAGATATGCAGAATGTGCAGGCTTGTTACATAGGTATACGTGTGCCATGGTGGTTTGCTGCACCTATCAACTCATTATCTAGGTTTTAAGCCCCGCATGCATTAGATATTTGTCCTAATGCTCTCCCTCCCCTTGCCCCCCACCCCCCGACAGGCCCCACTGTGTGTTGTTCCCCTCCCAAAACACATGATTTTTGAACAAAATTAACAAAAATCATGTTTCCACAATTTGAGAGCCAAATTTATTTCTGTGAGAACTATCAATATGATAAACAGAAGAGCCAGCTTTGCATTTACCATATTTTCAAAGAGGCAGTAAAGATCTTTCTTAGAATTTCCCTACCCAAAGCCCATTTAATCTAACATCAGATATGGCTGTGGCCCTCATAGATCTTTTAAGCCTTTAAGAATGTATTGTGGCAGGGCACGGTGGCTCACACCTGTAATTACTGCACTTTGGGAGGCCGAGATGGGTGGATCACGAGGTCAAGAGATCGAGACCATCCTGGTCAACATGGTGAAGCCCCGCCTCTACTAAAAAAACACAAAAAAACAAAATTAGCTGAGCGTGGTGGCATGTGCCTGTAATCCCAGCTACTTGGGAGGCTGAGGCAGGAAAATCGCTTGAACCAGGGAGTCAGAGGTTGCAGTTAGCCGAGATTGTGCCACTGCACTCCAGCCTGGCGACAGAGCGAGACTCCATCTCAAAAAAAAAAAAAAAAATGTATTGTGAGAATGGAGGTATGAAAGTAAATTTTGCAGCAGAAGTGTGGTGATGGTTATCATAACTGCCACCACAACAACAAAGAGTTATGTATCTGCTGTTGAATCCATAGAAGTCCTGGGGGAAATTCCCAGCCTCACAAGGAAGTTAGCCAAGGCTTCAACAGGAATGGAAAGCGTAGAAAGTACCAAGACAGGATATGGATACCGCCACACATAGAGTAAGAACATAACTCCTTTTTCAACTAGAAAGAAACAGGTGCCAGTTTCTAAGCTATTAAATTATGACATACAAAGAATAGATTGATGTTATCTGTGGATGCAATAATAGGTTTCCTGGTCATAGAACTTAAAAATTATTAGGACTTCCATTTCTCTCCCTGGCCTTGAATATTTTCTTCCATTCACCTATTATTAGTTAATCACAACTTTATTTTGGAAGCCCCTGGGAAATAGATGACAAAGATGACAAATTACGGGGTATATGTCATGAATGTAAGCTTAAAGCCTTTGCAAGCCTCCCCACCCCCATCCCAGCCCCCAGTAATGGGCCATCTCAATTGGCTAGGCATACACTTTTAGAGTCAATCTCCTAAGAGGACTCTGCTCCCAGTCTTCCAGCAGCTGGCCGGTTGCTAAGTTGTATTTTCTATTTGGTTAGGCCAAATACATGGTCATGGAGGACTGATTACTTCCTCCTCAACTTACCCTGCCCCGTGGCACACAAGTGTCTTCATTCCTGGAATATTTCTGCTGTGCTGAAATAGTCCTTCTTTATCTTCCTCATTTCAACAAGGCATTTAGATGTCATTTGTTAATTTATAGTGTTAAGAAAAAAACATTCTTAAATTTGGAAATAAGGTACTGCATAACTTTTTAGGCCATACTAAAGTATTATCTAACACGCCCACATAAATTGAATCTCCCTCTAGGGGATATAACTCTGTTTGATTTTCTATTTATTACTGATCATGTTCAGCCTCTGTAAAGTTAGATGTTAAATTATAGAGGACTGATCATTACAAATTGTTTTCATCCACTAGTGATTCAAATTACTTCTGTGCCATAGAAAAGATAACTTCAAATGTTACAATTTTATTATCCTATAGGATGTGAATCAGTTTTTATCTACCTTTGCAATTTTGTTCCAGCATTCTTTTATCCACTGATTATTATCTCTATATATCTTATATCTACAGGCTCACACATACACACAGACACATCTCCTCTCTTCCTTTGAACCAGCTTTCATCATCCCTCTAGTCTCCTCATTAGTGGGTTGATTAAATCTTGACACTTTCTCACTATATATCAGAATCATGATTTTAACTTTTTTTTAAAAAAAAGCATATTTTATAATAACAAGAATCTATAACTTGAGTTACTTATCCTTTCTGGGGATTTAACATCTCTCTCCTCTTACTGTTCTTTAGGACCTTCTCTCTACTCTCCGAGGGTAAATTCCATCCCTGTTCCCAGAAATATCATTTGATTCTATGTTCAACACAACTACATTTTATTTATAATAAAATCTAAAATAGTATACAATTCCCAAGAAAACAGGTATAAGTTAGGGACTGAATGAGAGATCCTACTTTAACACTGAAGAAATCAAGGTCTCATCACAGTTAAAAGTATCACCCAATATATAGCCTAATGCTCACTTACAAAGAAATTACAGTATACTTGGAGTGGCAGGTTACGCACAAAACTTTCAGGAAAATCGGATAATAAAAACACAGTATGGGAAGCAGCATTTACACAGCTATACCAATATCCTAAATGGATGCAGGAACATAATTTAAGAAAGGCATAGCATATGAGAAGATATTGTTACTATTGTCTTTGATGCACTTTCCTTCTCGTGGCCATACCTTGTTTTCCCTCTAAGGAAAAACCTTGTCTTCCACTCTCAGTCTATGTGCTTTCTGAAAAGTTGAGTTTACTCCAGGCACGTGACTTGGGTCTAGCCAATCAGACTATCACATTCCCCTGATCACAGTGATTGACTCAGGGATAGATTGGGAGCTTATTGGAAAAAGGAAGCATTTACTGGTAAATTCACTAGAGTGAATTCAAGACAATATGGGGACTGAAGTCACATCCTGCAGCTATGTGGAACCTGAGAATGGAGCCAGCACTAGAGGTAGAGCCAAGAAAACAGGGTTTGGTGACTGACGATGCTTGGGTCCTAGTTAAATAGCTAATTAGCTTATTAGCTATTTAACTGACTATTACGGTTTTATAATTTGTTCAGCTTCATATGAGACAAACTGTAAAACTGCAATAGTCAATTAAATAGCTAATTAATTACCTTTTCTCATGAGACTAGTATTAGGTTAGGGTTCTGCCACTTGAAACAGAAAACTAATGACTGATGGAGTAAAAAAGCCGGGAAACTATGATTAAAAGAACTTCATATGGGAGAAAAGTATCCTTAAGCAGAGATAAGATGCCAATTTGTTAGTTCTGACATAATTTCTAAATTTCCCTTACATTTTCAGAAGAAAAAAAAACAAGGCTCTTTCTACCATGGTTCTCAGGAAGGCTTGGAGTTCTAAAGCTCTTTTCAAGAAATAATCCAATTTAGAATAATATCAGATTTCTTGAGCTTAATATTTCACTTAAAACTTATAAATAAAAGCATTTGTTTATTTAACAGAATTATTAAAAGTGAATAAACATCATGGAAAACATCACTGTGTTCAAATATAATGTTGGCAAGCCTACAGAATTTTCATGGCAAAGTTAGATGTGGTCATGCTACAAAATGTGACATTACAAAATTACCTTGCTCCAAATGTCAATTCCCGTACCTGTCTTCTTTCTTTCCTCCTTTCCTCAAAAAAATGCTTTGAGTGCTTAAATGACAGCCAGCAATTTAATCAGAAGCTATGAATAAAATGAAAAGCAAGCAGACACACTCCTCTGCCCTCATGGGGCTTCCAGTCTAATGAGAGAGTCAGACAATAACTAATAATCCCTCTCTCTCTCTCTCTCTCTCTCTCTCTCTGTCTCTCAATATTACACTGTAAAAGTATTACAAGTTGGGTATGTTGTCCTACTAGCACACAGAGAAACAAAAGTTTGCAAGATAATACTTATCCTTATTAGCTGTAACCCACGCACGTTTTCTATTCCATCCTATTTCCCTTTTAAAAAAATTCTGCTCATAACTCTCTAAATCTATTTCATAACCTACTTCCATGGTGGTATTTGACTCACTCAGAAAAGTCAGAGAATACTTCTCTAAGGAAGCGATGATTGAGTTGAGGTAAAAAATGACTACGAGTTAATTAGGTGAAAGAAGGAACAGCTAAACAGAGGATACAGCAAGTGCAAAACTTGGGCACAGGAGGAAGTAGATGTGTACTTGGGACTGAAGAAAGGCCAGTTTGTGGCAGCAGTGCCGACAGCAAGGAGGAGCCTGGTGCCTGATGAGAATGAGAGACGGGATGGCCAAAGCCAGGCGGGGTCTGGCAAGACCTGTTGTCTGAACAATGAGATAACATTGAAGATTATGTCTGTTAATTGCGCCAAAAAATAGGTGTAAAACTAGTTGCAGACAGAAAAGTTAGAAGGCTACTGAATTAATCCAGGAAAGGGAAAACTATACCCTGGGTTTCAGTATACGGCTGTGGTTATGAAAAGAACTGTATTCTCAACATTAAAAATTAATTCCTATTATAACCCAATAGAATGACTTATAATACCGATTACCCAATACATGTCAGTCTCTACATAATCAATTACCTAAGGAAGCTGATTGAAATTGATTCCTGGGCCCTGATCTTCAAGATTTTGATACAATGGGTCTGTGGTGGAGCTCTGGTATATGTATGTATTTTAAAGCTCCATGGAGATTCTGATGTGCAAAAGGAATAGGAAAGTATTAGGAGGATGATTTCCTTCTTTTTTACTATATTCATTTCCCCTAGTGACCTAACCCAATTCTTTCTAAATACTATCCATGTGATAGTGACTCTCAAGTTTATATAATGTAAGCCCAAACCTCTCAGCTGAATTACACATTCCTACATCCAACTGTTTATATCTTTAATTGGATGATCTAATAGAACTGTCAAACACTAACATGTCCAAAATAAAGTCTAAATTCCCAGCCACTTCTCATCTAATCTTCTTTCCCTTGAGTTTCCCTATCTCAGTGATGGCAAATTCATGCTTCCACTTAGGCTAATCTCAGAGTCATCCTTACTAAAGCATGTATGTTGTGCTTCACACCCAATTCACCAGTAAGTCCTGTCAGCTATACCGTTCAAAGACACCTCCAACTGTAAAACTTCTCACCAGCCCTATGGTTTCACTCTAGACTGAGGCAACATCATCTTGCAATTGAATTGTTTTAACAGTTCTCTGCTCTCTCTCTCTCTTTTTCTTCTTTTTTTGAGACAGAGTCTCTCTCTGTCACCCAGGCTGGAGGGCAGTGATGTGATCTTGGCCCACTGCAACCTTCGCCACCCAGGTTCAAGTGATTCTCATACCTCAGCCTCCTGAGTAGCTGGGACTTCAGGCATGCGCCACCACACCCAGCTAATTTTTGTATTTTTAGTAGATGTGAGGTTTCACCATGTTGCTAGGCTGGTCTCGAGCTCCTAACCTCAGGCGATCAGCCCGCCTCAGTCTCCAAAAGTGATGGAATTACAGGTGTGTACCACCACACTCGGGCTACTCTGTCCTGTCTTTATCTTTCTCTGCTTTCCTTTATTCTATTTTTTCACACAGCGTATGAAAAACTTTCAAAAACAAAGAAAAATCATTTTACTCTTTTGTTACAAATCCCCCAGATGGCATTTTAAGTCACTTAAAGAAAACCCAAAGTTCTCATCACACCCTGCAAGGCAAAAACCCTCCAATATTACAGTCCCTGACTATTTGTTAATACTGCTCAGCCACACTGCTACTTAAATATACCAAGCAAACTCCCACCTTGGAATATTTGAACCTGATTTTCTCTGTGCCTGGAATTTTTTTTTCCAGAGCTGCATAATTTTTCCTTTACTTCTTTCAGGGTTTTGCTCAAATATCATTGTGTTAGAGTCTTTCTCAGATCACTCTATACAAAATACATATGTAAACATATATACATCCACACGCACAATCTTTTTTTTCTTGTCAAGTGTCAGCCCTAATAAAATAATTACTCATCGAGACAAAATCTTTGATTGGCTTACTGCTATATCTTCAGTGCCTTTAACATTGCTTGGTATTAGTAGAAACTCAAAAAAATATTTGAGGAATGAATGAATGGTATATAGAGAAAGGAGATGGTGGACGAGCTTGGCACAGAGAACCAGATGGGTGGCAGGATGCTGGCAAGTGCACAGTGGCTTCTCTGACATTTCTACTTGTCATTGGAAAAAGATCAAATTCCCATCCCTCTTCTTGGTAGGTGAAGCTGTGGACATGCAAAGTCAACCTTAGGAGAAGCAATGAAGAATAGCAGGCGATGGTTACCTGTATGGGCTCTGCTGTCAGATGGCCTGGTTTTGAACTCCAGCTCCATCAATTTTCTGTGTGTCTTCAGCCAAGTCACTCAACCTCTCTTAAACTCTATAACCTTATCCAGAAAAATGGGCAAAAATAGTTGTTGGGAGGATTAGGTAAAGATAATTCATAAAACACACTTGGAACAAAGTAGTTGTCATGAAATATTAGTTGTTGTTTATTGTATGTGATAAGGTGCAGTGGGCTAGTGTGGAATTATGAAGAAAAAGAAAAAAAGAGATTTAGAAAACTCAAGACATTGAGCTTATGCTGCCACAAATATTTAGATAAGGAAGATCTTTCTTGTCTGTTAAAATACTTATTTAGAGTAAGGGGTAAGTAGAATACCAACAATTATAATCTTTCTAGTGTTGACCTAGCTAGACCTTTCTATTTCATGAACAGAGGTAAGATTAATCAGATGAAATGTCAAATGAAAAGAGGAAGACAAGTAAAACATAAAGTGTGATTTAGCAGAGGATTTAGTGCGTCAAGTTACACCACATCCTGTTAGTCTTTTATGCCGTTATCCAGTGTTGTGTGTCCCAGCAGCATAACAATGGTTCAGAACAAGTTTACTCAACATCAGCAATGATTGCCAGAGGGAAGCAACTCACTTTAGTCAACATGGCCATCATATGACAAAGAAAGGCACAAATGAGAAATCTCTTTACAACCCTAGCATTTGGAGACACAACAGATGAATTATAGCATTTTGTAGATATTGAATTATATTTTTACATTCACTCACAATACTTGGAGTGAAGAGATCAAAAACTCTGTTAGAACAAATTGTAATGCATTTTCTCTCTTGTTTCTATTTTTCCCCACCTTTCCAATATACTTACATACTTTTAATAGGCTGGTAAATCTCCCAAATATTAGCTCACATCCAATCATACTATTTAGAGAGCTTCTATGATTCATAAACATGCCCTAATGGATTTGGAGCAAATTCACAATTTCAGTATTTACCAAAATGTTAAATACTATGATTTGTATTGCCGGTATCAACAGAGCTAAAGTAGACAGATCAGTAAAACTTCTCTGAGAAATGGCTGATCTTAGTCATGGAAATGCGTAATTGGGCATTAATATTGTTTTTACTGGAGATCTCTTATTTGGCACTCTAACACCTCATACTGCTAAATCAACAGGCAGCTCATTCTTACCTCTGTCATAAAGTATCAGGGGTTTTCCATAAGCCTCAATGTTAGATGCATTGACCAGTAATAAATGAATCTTTGAGTCAGACACTGAAGCAGATCATATCATGGTTAAATATGAAACAAACATTTCACTGTAAAAGTCAAGGTTTAAATCACATCTGATATGGGACTCTAGGGAAAGATTTTGCTCAGAAAGAGAAAAGAAGGGTGTAGCGAACACCTTGGAAAGGCTCCCTCTATGTGTATGTTCATCCACAGAGAAAAAGGCCTAACCCAACTTCCTGTTATGGATGGCAACTGTGGTGTAAACCAAAGAACTATCAAGCAATCAGCTAGGGCTCTAGCAGGCTGAGGTCCAGCCCCAGACCTGCAGCTGAGTGGATTCACTCCGTGGATAGGCCTTTTGGTGATAAAAAGAGGAGACAGAATGAAATGAATGAGGTTTCTTTGAGAATAAATGAGGAGGACAAGCCTCTGGGGCTGTTTAATCCTAAACACAAGGCAGTGTTGACCTAGACACTGAGGCAAGGAATGGTGATGAAAGGGCAGGATGGAGGCAAGGATGAAACACACTACTGCAGCAGGTGATCTCCAGGTGGTGCAGTCCTGGGTTCCGATGAATCAGACATAACTGGGGCAACTTGGTTTCAACCACCTGGAAACTAAGGCATTAGGAAACGGTGAGAATATAAATTCATGTGTCATTTCTAGCAAATAACTGACTTTTTAGCTTAACAACATCTCACATACCAAATGTCCACCTAGATTCTTATAGTCTTTAAAATGTGCTAGGTTTAAGATTTTGTGTATTTTGGGCTTATATGATATTTTAGGCATAGAGTAGGAGAGAAGAGCCAAACATATCTTCATCTCAGACATCACTATTCCCAGATAGAATCAGTGGTAGCAATCCTTCCCATGACTGTCAAACTGCGAACTAAGGGGTTTTACAAACTACGAAGACTAAAGGGTCCGTATTAGTCCCTCCTGTATCAGCTGGCCTTGATAATACCTCTTAGAGATATGGGACAACTGTTACATCACCTTTCTTCCCGCACAGAGCACTCAGATGAATCCATAATTTTTGAAAGAGAGTGAGGCCTAGAAGGTTTTGTGGGAACTGTCCAAGGTGGCAAAGGAGGAAGAGACCTTGGAATCAATCTGTAAGATAGCACCTATTGTCACCAATTTTAAAAACAAACCAAAAAGGAGAACTTTTATCTAAAAAGCTCTGGCCTTTTCTTAGCATTCCAGGAAGACTTCTCTGAAGGTTGTCCTGTAGCTGTGGAACTGGTGATTGGATAGGTCTCAATGTTCGTGATAAAATCCTTGATGTATCAAAAACTAAGCTGTCATTGAAGGACTACATCCTTCTGGGAGGAGGATAAGTCATCCTGGAGAAATGGAGCAGAAATGGTTGAAAGAAAAGGAGATTGATGAAAATCTGCTGACAAGATATTACTAGGTCATTCACTGCTGTATAAAGCTTTTTATTTGCTCTTGGTTAGCTCTTCCTTCTGTTCCTTCCAGCAATAACTTGAACCTTTCCTAGTCTGATCTCTTCAGGTATTGCCTCTTCCCATCCCTCTCCCTTTCCTTCTCTATCTCCTTTTTTCTCTCTCTTTCTCACTCTCTGGTAGAAACTTTCTCAATTCATGTTTTGCTGTCTTCAGACTCTTCATTTGCACCTGGCTTTCTCTATTTTCATTTTATTCATTCAAATACTCAATTTCTATTTACTGAGAACCTTCACTGTGCTAACTGATCAAGACACATGATGAACAGGGCAGTACAAGACCTTCTCCTCCTGGAAGTCTCCTCATATTTTAGTGAGAGGGGTAAAAATAAAACAAGCAAAGATATAACGTATCTTTCTCGCCTGCCACTTTGGTGGAGACTGTGGTAGATGCTAAGAAAGAGGCAGAGTAACTTTGTGACTTGATCAAAACGGAACTTGGCTGGTAATGGTTACCTTAGAACAATGGTCCCTGAGAAGGTGACATTGTAAGCTGACACTGGAAGGATAAAAATGACACAAGCCTGAAAGAGCCTAGAGAGGTGGGTTCCAGGCAGAATGCACAGGAGGGTAAAAGTCAGAAGCAGGAAAGAGTGTGCTGTGTTTTCATACCTAAAAGTAGCTGCTGATGGCTGGATCTTAGAAAAGGGGAACATGGCATGAGTGAGGTCAGAGAGGTTGGCAGGGACCAGGTCATACAGAAATTTCTGGGCCAACATGAAGCATTTATGTCTTATTTATTTTCAATAGAAAGCCATTTTAATCATTCCCCAAACTCACACCTATTAGCAGTCATTCCCTATTCTCCCCTTGCCAAGGTCCTGGAAACAACTAATTTTTCAGTCTCATTGCTTGCCTATTCTGAACATTTTACATAAAAGAAATCATTCAAGACATAGTTTTTTTTTTACTTATCATAATGTCTAGTTTCTTTTACTTAGCATAATGTTTTCCCTATGCATAATAAAATTAGTATAGGTTCATCCATATTGTAGCATAAATCAGTACTTTTTACCTTAGATAATATTCTATTACATGAATATAACACAGTTTGTTTACCTATTTATCAGCTGATGAACATTTAGGCTGTTTCTATTTTGGGGTTATTACAAATAATGCTACTATGAGCATTCGTAAACAAGTTTTTGTGTGGACATATATTTGCAATTCTCTTGGTTATATATCAAAGAGTGAGATTGTGGGATCATATAGAAACTCTATGTTTAACATTTTAAAGGACTGTTAACTGTTTTCCAAAACTGTTGCATTATTTATATTTTCACCAGCGATGTATGAGGGTTCCAATTTCTCCACATCCTTGAAACACTTCATATCATCTGGTCTTTTGATTATAGCCATCCTTGTAGGTATATATTTCATTGTGATTTTGATTTGTATTTGCCTAAGCACAATGAATAATACATTAGTTAATACTGATGTAACAAATTCATAATCCAGGAAGGGAATTTAAAACTAGTATGAGCCCAAGTTTGATCGACTGGTTGATTCACTGATAGGCCCCAAAGAGCAGAAGATAGCAAATGCGAATGTTAGATTGCCCATTGAATACAAAAGGAAAATATTTAATCACATCTTGTAAAATATATTGTCAACACTGGAATCAAAGTTGATGGATGATTAGAGTCAGCTATTGTAATTTGGAGGCAGACTTATGTAACAGGAATGTAACAGGATAATATTTTGAAATACTAACTAATGTGTTTTCCTCCTTGGTATCCACAGCAACAGAGTCAGCATATTCTGCTCAACTTGACACTCCTACAGTGCCACATGGTGCCTAACCTAAAACCTATTAATCATCCCTATTGATTTAAATGAGCACTATGTGTCACCTTTGCTGAGAAATTATATGCTTTCTTCTTATTGCCACCATTAATGCTGAGCAGCCTTCAGAATTTTGCCCATTGAGTATTGAGAAGTAATTGTGACTACGTATTCATCTAAATTTTGTCAGCTTCCTTCCAAAGTGTAACCTGTAGGCAACATCTTTTCCAAAGCCCCGTGTATATGCAGGCATACCACAAAGACATTGCAGGTTCAGTTCCAGACCACTGCAGTAAAATGATTATTGCAATAAAGACTGTCATCCAAATGTTTGAGTTTCTGAGTGCATATAAATGTTATATTTACACTATGCTACAGTCTCATAAGTGTGTAATAGCATTCTATGGAAAACAATATACATACCTTTATTTATTTATTTATTTAAGAAAGACCAGGTCTCACTATGTTTCCCAAGATGGAATGCAGTGGCTATTCACAGGCATGATCTCACTACTAATCAGCATGGGAGTTTCAACCTGCTCTGTTTCTGACCTGGGTCAGTTCACCCCTCCTTAGGCAACCTGGTGGTCCCCCACTCCCAGGAGGTGACCATATTGATGCCAAACTTAGTGTGGATGCCCAATTGGCATAGTGCACTACAGCCCAGAACTCCTGAACTCAAGCGATCTTCCTTCCTCAGCCTACTGAGTAGCTGGGACTACAGGAACGTGCTACCATGCCAAACACATATCTTAATTTAAAAATACTTTATTGCTAAAAAAAAAAATGTAGAGGATCATCTGAGATTCCAGAGTCACAATATTTTTGCTGGTAGGGGGTCTTACCTGGATGTTGATGGTTGCTGATTGAGCAGGGAGGTGGTTTAGGTGGCTGCGGAAATTTCTTGAAATAAGATGATGAAATGCCACATTTATTGACTTCTTTTCATAAAATTTTTTTCTGTAGCATGTCATACTGTTTGATAGCATTTTACTTACAGTGGAGCTTCTTTCAAAATTGGAGTCAACCCTCTCAAAGCCTGCCACTGCTTTATCAACTCAGTTATGTAATATTCTAAATCATTTGTTGTCATTTTATCAGTTTTCACAGCATCTCCACTAGGGGTAGATTCCACTCAAGAAACCACTTTCTTTACTCGTCGGTGAGAAGCAACTCCTCATTCATTCAACTTTTATCATGAGATTTCAAGATTAAGTCACATATTCAGGTTCCACTTCTAATTCTAGTTCTCTTGCTGTTTCTACCACATCTGCATTTACTTCCTCCAGTGAAATCTTGAAACTTGCAAAGTCATCCATGAGGGATGGAATCAACTTCCTTCATACTATCCCTGTTAATGTTGATTTTGACCTCTTCCCATGAATCACAAATGCTCTATGGCATCTAGATTGTGAATCTTCTCCAGAAGGATTTTAACTTACTTTGCTCACATCTATCAGAGGATCACCATGGCAGCTATAGCCTTGCAATATGTATTTTTTATGTAAGACTTGAAAGTTGAAATTACTACTTAATCCATGGACTGCAGAATGAATATTGTGTTAGCAGGCATGAAAACAATATTAATCTTCTTGTATATCTCTAACAAAACTCTTCAGCGACTAGTTGCATTGCCATTTAGCAATAATATTTTGAAAGAAAACATGCTTTTTTCTGGCAGTAGATCTCAATAGTGGGCTTAAAATACTCAGTAATCTATGCTGTAAACAGATATGCTGTTGCCCAGGCTTCATTATTCCATTTATAGAACACAAGCGGAGTAGATTTAGCATTCTTTTTAAGGTCCTTAGGATTTCCTAAATGGTGAGCATTGGCTTTAGCTTAAAGTCACCAGCTGCATTAGCCCTAATAAAAGAATTAGCCTAGTTTTGAACCTTTGAAGCCAGGCATAGATTTTCTTTAGCTATGAAAGTCCTAGATGACATCTTCTTCCAATAGAAGGCTTTTTTGTCTATACTGAAATGTGTTGTTTAGTGTAATCATGTTTATCAATTATCTTAGATTTTCTTGATAACTTACTGCAGCTTCTACATCAGCACTTGCTGTTTCACCTTGGACTTTTATGTTATGGAGAAGGCTTCTTTCCCTAAACCTCATAAACCATCCTCTACTATCTTCCAACTTTTCTTCTTTAGCTTCATCTCAGCCTTCATTGAATCAACTCTTCAAAGAGAATTAGAGTCTGGTTCTGGATTAGGCTTTGGTAAGAGAATACTGTGACTGATTGGATCTATCCAGACCACTAAAACTTTCTCAGTACCAGCCATAAGCCTGTTTTACTTTCTTATCACTTGTGTATTCACTGGAATAGCGCTTCTGGTTGCTTCCAGAACTTTATTTTTTTTTTTGCATTCACAACTTGGTTAACTGTTTGGTGCAAGAGACATAGCTTCTGACCTCTCTCGGCCTCAAACTTTCGATTTAGCATAAGAGACATGTGACCCTTCCTCTCATTTGAACACTTTGAGGCCATTGTAGGGTTATTAATTGGCCTAATTTCAATATTATTATATCTCAGAGAATAGGGAGGCCCAAAGAGAAGGAGGCAGATAAAAGAATGACGAGTCAGTGAAGCATTCAAAACACACACACATTCATCGATTAAGTTCACCCTTGTTTATGAACACAGTTTCTGGCATCTCAAAACATTTACAATGTAACAACAATGGCCACTGGTCACAGAGAACCACAACAGAAATAATTGCAATAAAAAATTTTGAAATATTGCAAGATTTACCAAAATGTGACACAGAGACAAAGTGAGCAAATGGTGTTGGAAAAATGTTCTCAATAAACTTGCTCAATGCAGGGTTGCCACAAACCTTCAATATGTACAAAATGCAACGTCTGTGAAGTTGCCTGTAATAATGCTGTAATGCTGTGATTGGCTTGGCTTTGATTCTTGCTTTTTTCTTTAAGATTTGTTGGAGGGGCTATGGCTGCCTACAGACATATGCTTCAAAATGGAGATCCTAGATGCTCCATTCAATATGATATGACGCTAAACGAAGGAAGCCATTTTAAAAGCTAAAGATAGAAAGGAAGCATTCAAATTGACCAATGCTACAGCCTTTAGCTGATGCACTATCTGATTTCAAGACTTACTGTAAAGCTAGATTAATAAGGACATTTGGTGTAGGAAGAGACACATAGACCATGAAATCAAATAAAGTCTAGAAATAGATGCACATGTATGCCATCATTGAATTCTGGTAATTGTTCTGAGTAAATTTAATGAGAAAAGTTTTCAAAAATCCTGTTATAATAATTGGGTAGTTATATTAAAAAGTGAAACAATGTATCTCAATTACTATTTTGGATCATTCATAAAAATTAATTCAATATGGCCTATATATATGAATATAAAAGGTAAACGAAAATTTTAAGAAAACTTACAAAAGAATATCTTTCAACCTTGGAGGTAGACAATAATTTCTCCAAGAGGACAAACATAAAATATGATTAATCATTTAAAAAAATGGCAAGTTTGACTTCATCAGCATTCAAACTTTCTCCTCCTCAAAGATATTCTCAAGAAAATAAAAAGTCAAGCTATAGACTAAAAAATTACAGGGGCTGGGGGTGGTGGCTCACGCCTGTAATCCCAGCACTTTGGGCAGCTGAGGTGGGCAGATCACGAGGTCAGGAGATCGAGACCATCCTGGCTAACACGGTGAAACCCTGTCTCTACTAAAAATACAAAAAATTAGCTGGGCGGGGTGGCGGACGCCTGTAGTCCCAGCTAATCCGGAGGCTGAGGCAGGAGAATGGCGTGAACCTGGGAGGCGGAGCTTGAAGGGAACCGAGATTGCGCCACTGCACTCCAGCCTGGGCAACACAGCTAGGCTCCATCTCAAAAAAAAAAAAAAAAAAAAAAAAAAGCACAATACATTTATCTATCAATCAAAGAACTTGTATCTACAATATACAATTAACTCCGACAAATATAAAATGGCAAAAACTCAATTTACAACAAAATAGACAAAAGATTTGTAGATAGATTTCACAAAGGAAAATTTACAAATGATAATTAAACACAAGGAAAAGTTTTCAACATTATTAGTAATCATGAAATAAAAATTAAAAACCCAATGGGATAGCATGAAGCTAAAAATTTAAAAAGAGTTATGACGAGGATATGGAGAAACCAGAGCACTCTTACTTTGCTAGTGGGAGTATGAAAAGGTAAAACTACCTCTGGTAATAATTTGGTAATTTTCTATAAAGATTAATATATACATATTATATGGTCCAGCAGTTCTATTCCTAATACTTATCCTGAGGAAGTGAAAATAAATAATCTGATTGTTTCTGTGTAAAAAATTATCTCAAAACTTAGTGGGTTAAAACAATAGCTATTTATTGTCTCAGGATTATCTGGGTTGATAGGGGACTGGACTCATCTCTGTGAATCTTTTGCTCCATGTGGCTGGAGTTGCAGACATCTGAAATTTGACTGGGTTGGAAAGTACAAGACGATTGCTTACACAGTTGCAGGTTGGTGCTGGCTGTTAGCTGGGAGCCCAGTGAGGCCCATCAGCTGGAGTGCCTTGGTTCTCTTCCATGTGGCCTCTACACATAGCTCAGGCTTCTCAAAGCGTAGGGGTTTGGTTCCAAGAGGAATCATTCCAAAAGACCAAGGTGGAAGCTGTAGATATCCTTGCACAAGTTACACAGCATCAATTCTGCCAAATTATATTGATCAAAACCAGCCACAGGGCCAGTTCAGATTCATGGGTAGGAAACATAGATGCCACATCTCAATAGGAAGAGTGACAATAATTTTATGGCAATCTTTTCCCTGTGACGTGCAAAAGACTTATATAATAATGTTTACAGCCACTTCATAATAGTCAAACTATTGAAAATGACCCAACTATCCATTCACAGATGAATGAATAAATAAACCTGGGTATATTTCTACAATTGAATGCTTAATTTGAATTATTCAATGAATATTTAATTGAATACAAAGAAGTATACTACTAAGATTCACGATAACATGTGTGAATCTCACAGACATTAAGTTGAGCAAAAAAAAGCCAGGCATAAAAGAGTACACAGTGGATGATTCCATTTTTAAAAAGCTCAAGAGTAGGCAAAACTAAAAATCACAACAACAATTTCCTCTGGAGAAGAGAATGAATGGAAAAGAGCATGGATTTTCTGAAAAAAAAAAAAAAAAAAATGAAAATGTTCTCTTGATTAGGTATTTACATTTTCAAAACTCATTGAACTGTACACTTAAGATGTGTACATCTCACTGTGTAAATTTTACATCAATGTAAAACATAAAAGAAGAAAAAATATTTTTAAAAGTTTTCATAGCTATCCTTTTTGTTCTTCTGAATAGTTTTATGGAGAAGAAAGCTGATATTAGTATTTTCATTTAAATAAATAGTAAATTGTTTAAGATCATACAGAAAGTTTGTGGCAGAAGAATGACTTAAATTCAGATAAGAGAAGTATTCATGGGTGGCTGAAGGAACCATTTTTTTCTAAGTATTGCCTCAATTAAAGTAATTGTTTTAATTTCAAACCTTCTCAGAAAGCTGACTAGATATAGTTCGATATGAAACTTTCACAGCTTTCATTTATTACAAAGAACTATCTAGTACATAGCAACACTGTGACAGATACTAGCTTGTGGTCTATTTCTAATATGTGAGCCATTACTATATTTCTCTGTTCTATGACATAATCCCTGGTCATAGCATTCATCAGTCTGACCTCAAATTTAAATTAGAGAAAAACCACAAAACTCTTTCCAAGGGACATTATGTTCCAAATGAAATGACTCCCAGTCTGATTTACTAACACTGAATGCTTTGGAAACTGAAATGATTCAAAATAAAATATTTTGTTAAAGCAATTTGGTCAATTTACCCTCCAGAGGAAGTCATGCTTTAAAATCCCAAGTGGCTAGTAAGAAACTCATGGTCGAACATTAGCCAGAATTTCTAGGATTTTGTGACTTTTGGCTTGGCATTGTGACATCTTTTTTGCCAGTGTGGGCAATCTCCTAATTCCTAATTCTTGTGAAAAGAACATTTTAAATGTGCATGAAAGTAGTTATTCACTGGGAATTCATAATCAGACTTAATGAAAATTTGATGGGAAAATATCAACTGTAAGACATGTTCTATTCTCAGTTTTTTTAAATCTTTGTTTTGTTGATGTGGTGATGGGGCTTGTGGTGGTGGTGGTGTGCCTGTGTGTTTGTCCTTTAAGTTCACGAATATTGTTTTGCATACTTACCAAATGTTAGGTCTTTGCTAGTTTTTCTTTCTTTTTTTCTTTTCTTTTCTTTTTTTTTTTGCTTATGAATCCAGGTTTATTCATGTGACAGGTGGTAAGATGATGCCATACTTAACTTTGACTTCACATTCCTGTTGATCAAAGCCTCTCACATCCTTTTTAAACAAAGCTGGCAGTAAAATACAACATATTGCTTAACTAAACAACGTTACATATTGCTCAGAAAACTCTACACTCCCAACAGGAAATTCCAGGAATGAAAGGATTTCTGTTTCATTATCAAAAAGGTGCCTTGTTCTAGTAACCACAATAGGTAGGGTAAATTAAAAGATTTGTTCCTGGATTGTTCATTTCTCTGAAAGTGACTTAAGAACAAACTTAAAACTTTTGAGGTAGGTCTGACATAACGAATTATCTTTCATCTGAGATAATACTTTTAAATGTGCATCAGAAACTCTTTAAAAGTATTTCAAGCAGCAACAAGGAAGGAAAACAGATGGTTTTGACTGTCTAGGAAGTACATAAATCACACATATACAAATACATCATTTGTTATTTGTGTTTGAATTATTACTATTCAAACAGCAATGATGAGGTTCTACTATATAGTAAATAAGAACTGAATATATTGTGAAGTTATGCAAAAGATAATATTCTGCTAAAACAAATACAAGTTGTGAAGGTAATAGTGATCAGAAATAATATTTCAAACGAGCATTATTAAGCACAGTATTAGAAATCCAGTTTACATAAAGGACTTTTGTAGTATCATAGAAATGCCTTCTCCAAGTTATTTAAAATATCTGACATTAAAAAGTGTTTTGCTCACTTAGCCCAGAACAAATTTCTGAAGAAAGCAACAAAGACTTCCTGTTTCTGAGACGCTCAAGGCTTTCAGAAATATTTAAAAGGTACCTTTTGATCTTTTTTTCCCCGTGTATCAACTCTTTCTGTCAACAAAAACTTTTCTGAGGTTTGAACAGTCGTACAATAGATAACTAGTTGCCCCATCCACACGGAAGGTGGGAAAGAAAAGCCCAGCTATGATTATTTGGAGTTTAGCTCGGTATAGACCCAATCAGGGCTCACTGATTTGCTCCTCCAACATATATTACCTGAAACGGGCAGCAAGGAAAATTAGATAACTGGCCAAAGGAAAGAAAATATTCCTGACATTTTATAGAAAAAGTGAAGTGTCTTTGAAGCAAAGTTATTCCCTGGATGATGCGGCTTCTTCATTGGACTGTCAGCCCAATTTAGAAGGAGACAGACAAACTGCATTTACATTGCAACATAAACCCAAGAGTTACTACCTTTTTTCTTTTCTTTTGCATACAAGTAACTCTATCCTCCACTTAAACTCTTATTGCCTTCCTTATACTGATGCCCTCGATATGCTTAACCTGATAACAATGTGCTCACATCCTTAGTTAATGAAATTGTATAGCATTTCTTAAAGGTAATATAAAGAATAGCTGATATTAAAAAAATAGAACCTTAGAAAAACATTTGAGAAGGCCTGTGCCAAATACTAAATCACATAATTAAAGGCTTCTCTGGTTTGTTGGAAAAGATCAATTTAGAATGACATACCCACACTGTTAACATTCAACACAGTATAACATCATCAGAATTTCCCCTTGTCATTTACATCCTACAATCTCAATGTCACAGAAACTATGTTATTTGGTCAATACTTTAGTTGTATAATTTTATTTCATTTAATATAAAATGTCTTTCTGCGTTCTGAACATTCTTATGAACAGTTTGGATTCCAAAGAATGAAAATATTAATATCATTCTAACTTTCTCTAAGAATAACCAAGAAATAATTTCCCACATAGGAGGCAGCCAATTCAAAATTGTAAAGTTTAGAAAAATAGAGGAGTTAATAACAGTAAACAGCCCCATCCTTTTCTCTTTAACATCTACTTGTAAGGTAAACAACACTGTAAACTTAAAAAAAAAAAGATATTATCATTATTCATCAGCAAGTATTCACAGACTTGCTGCTACATTAAGAAATTATGGGAGGTTATGTGAGAAATGCAGGACATCATTACTGAGTTTAAGGAGTTTACAGTTGACTTGAGGAAGACAAAGGCAAAATTAAGGAATAATTAAACTCTGCCTCATGAGGTAGTTATTACAAGTATACTAGATGTTCAAAGAGCAAAGGTGGAAAGAATACCCTACAAATGACTTTGTCAGAATGAGCCTTTTCAAAGAAGAAAGGACTTTGAATCTATCTGGAAGAAAGCGAGGAATTTAGAAAGCAGAGGAAGATGTGTGGTATTATTTCTGAGGGCTCTGTTCTGTTCCATTGGTCTATATCTCTGTTTTGGTATCAGTACCATGCTGTTTTGGTTACTGTAGCCTTCTAGTATAGTTTGAAGTCAGGTAGCATGATGCCTCCAGCTTTGGTCTTTTGGCTTAGAATTGACTTGGCAATGTAGGCTCTTTTCTGGTTCCATATGAACTTTAAAGTAGTTTTTTTCCAATTCTGTGAAGAAAGTCATTGGTAGCTTGATGATGATGGCATTGAATCTATAAATTACCTTGGGCAGTATGGCTGTTTTCACGATATTGATTCTTCCTATCCATGAGCATGGAATGTTCTTCCATTTGTTTGTGTCCTTTTTATTTTGTTGAGCACTGATTTGTGGTTCTCCTTGAAGAGGTCCTTCACATCCCTTGTTAGTTGGATTCCTTGGTATTTTATTCTCTTTGAAGCAATTGTGAATGGGAGTTCATTCATGATTTGGCTCTCTGTTTGTCTTTCAGAAATTATACCACACATCTACAACTATCTGATCTTTGACAAACCTGACAAAAACAAGAAATGGGGAAAGGATTCCCTATTTAACAAATGGTGCTGGGAAAACTGGCTAGCCATATGTAGAAAGCTGAAACTGGATCCCTTCCTTACACCTTATACAAAAATTAATTCAAGATGGATTAAAGACTTAAATGTTAGACCTAAAACCATAAAAACCCTAGAAGAAAACCTAGGGCAATACCATTCAGGACATAGGCATGGGCAAGGACTTCATGTCTAAAACACCAAAAGCAATGGCAACAAAAGCCAAAATTGACAAATGGGATCTAATTAAACTAAATAGCTTCTGCACAGCAAAATAAACTACCGTCAGAGTGAACAGGCAACCTACAGAATGGGAGAAAATTTTTGCAATCTACTCATCTGACAAAGTGGGCAAAGGGTATGAACAGACACTTCTCAAAAGAAGACATTTATGCAGCCAAAAGACAGATAAAAAAATGCTCATCATCACTGGCCATCAGAGAAATGCAAATCACAACCACAATAAGATATCATCTCACACCAGATAGAATAGCAATCATTAAAAAGTCAGGAAACAACAGGTGCTGGAGAGGATGTGGAGAAATAGGAACACTTTTACACTGTTGGTGGGACTGTAAACTAGTTCAACCATTGTGGAAGACAATGTGGCGATTCCTCAGGGTTCTAGAACTAGAAATACCATTTGACCCAGCCATCCCATTACTGGGTATATACCCAAAAGAATATAAATCATGCTGCTATAAAGACACATGCACACGTATGTTTATTGTGGCACTACTCACAATAGCAAAGACTTGGAACCCACCCAAATGTCCAACAATGATAGACTGGATTAAGAAAATGTGGCACATATACACCATGGAATACTATGCAGCCATAAAAAGGACGAGTTCATGTCCTTTGTAGGGACATGGACGAAGCTGGAAACCATCATTCTCAGCAAACTATTGCAAGGACAAAAAACCAAACACTGCATGTTCTCACTCATAGGTGGGAATTGAACAATGAGAACAGTTGGACACAGGAAGGGGAACATCACACTCTGGGGCCTGTTGTGGGGTGGGGGAAGGGTGGAAGGATAGCATTAGGAGATATACCTAACGTAAATGACGAGTTAATGTGTGCAGCACACCAACATGGCACATTTATATATATGTAACAAACCTGCATGTTGTGCACATGTACCCTAGAACTCAAAGTATAATAAAAAAATTTAATAAATAAATAAATAAATTAAATAAAATAAAAAATAAATAGAAAGCAGAGGACGGTTTCAGGTGGAATATCTTGGAAGCCTCTAGGACCCTCGATATTACTGCAATCTCAAAGACAGGAGTGGAAGGATTGAGGATATCAATAGCTTAAAATGTGGTTGTCAGGGAACATAGTAAAGTGGTTAGCCAGATTGTGGAGAGCCGCTGGGGGTGTTTGCCAGCAATTGTGAGGAAAGTGGTTTGTAATCTGGAAACCATTAAAAATTACTGGGGCAGATTCTCTGGTGCTTGACTGCCAGTGCTTGATTTTCTACTACTTAACTCATGCTCTACTTACTTTGCCTAGCTGCAAAATGGGGGAGAAAATTTCTCTTATCTAAGAATTAATGTGAGGCTCAAGCAATAATGAACATGAAAGTGTTTTGGAAGGCAAAAATCATTTATACTGTATTAGTTTATGTTACATTATACTGTGGTATAATGACTAAAATAAGATTGCTTTAGACAGACAGTTAAGCCTTCAGGCTATCAGGATGCTGATACCATTGGATGAATTGTTCTACTTTAGTTGCGAACAAAAATAACAGAGTTTTTCTCTACTACCTGGATACAGTGCAGGTAAGACAAATGGCTTTTGTTTAAAGAAGCATCTACTGTTAAAGTGCTGTGTCTTCAGTGGTTCTTGGTGCTGTCATACTCAACCTCAGAGGACTTTTGGACCATCCACATTTGTAGAAAGCCAACATCCAAGATGCCTGTATAGGAACCAGACATGGGCAGTGGGCCAGGGTGATTTCCATGGGAAGCCAGTTTAAGTGACATATTGCTTCCTGATTAGGTTGGGCAACCCAACAGCCCACTTCTAGTGGGGACTTTCTATCACTTGCTTGTCAGCTAAAGAAGTATTTTTTTTCTTCTTGCGTTCCATAAACAAGCTACAGTGAATTGATTCAGAGTACAAACCAGGTGAGATTTATACATTTATAAGACCGTCAGGAGGAACTGGCAATCTTATGTCATGATCCATCTCAGATTTCACCATTTGGTGCCAAAAACAAATTCATGTGTTCACTTATGTTTAAGATAGCTTATTTAGAACTAAACACACACACACACACACACACACACACACACACACACACACACACACACACACACACACACACACACACACACACACACACACACACACACACAGAGTTTAAAAGTCAGTAACCTATGTAATTAAACTTTTTTTTAAAAAACAAAGTCTTATACTATGGTTTATTCCCTGTGGTTAAGTTGAATTTAATTGCCCAAGATTTTTTGAAGTCTTATCACTTCACCAAGGCTTAACTTTTGTCTTTAGATACAGTCTAATCTCTAAAATGTCAACATACTAAATCTGCAGGCTGTTTTCTACAGATTACCACTCCCCAGAAAGATGAAGAATTACATTTTCTGAGTCAGGTATGATGCTGGTGATGTCAGGAAGCTGTGAAGACTTCTCATTTAGTTTCTCACAGAGTAAGGCCCATACCACCCAACCTTACTCGGCCAGTGAATTTCTGAAGTTTCCTTCCAGAATAAAAGTTGTAAAGGTCTATAACACTTCTTTCTTGCTCACCAATGGAGGTGATGGATGGGGGAGTTAATAAAATTCCCGGTATCATAGGAGACAAGGAAAAGAGTTGTGTTTCATGACTGGTTTCTCATTGCCATCATGTTTACTGATTACCTTTGCTAGTCTGCCGTGAGGGCAAGGGTCTTCAGAACCAGCCAGAAGAGGATCTAATTAGATTTCCGTGAAAGAAAGCCTATGTGTCATTCCAATACAATAACCCATTCCTGCCATGGAGCAAGACAGTGGAAAACACTTAAACCTTCAGTGCTTTAACTCCTCCACAGATAACAGAAGGAGAGAGGGACAGGAAGCTGGAAACTACTTCACCCTTCAATTTCAGGCGGCAGTGCAGGGCTCACTGGGGACTAGAGTAGGCCTGTGGAAACAGTGTTGGTCACCAGTAATCATGAAACTTGATGGTTCCAGAAGTCTGTGGGGAGCATTCCTCCCTCCATGAAGTTGTTAGAGGGAAAACAGACTGGGTGCTGTTGTGCTGCCAAATTGATACAAACCCCTATAAGAAGCTTTCACATAAGCCCTTCAAACTCATCAGCCTCCCACAGCATCTCCAAATGGTGTCAAATACACGCCTGGGGTGGGTCCAGAGCTGGGGCAGGCCTGGGATCCCTGGCAAGCTTTAGCCTGTGCTCACCATACTACACCTCACCCCCAAGAAGACCAAAACCTCTTCCAATTCAATAGCATAGCAACTGCCAATAGCAAGGTATCTTCCATGGCAATTTGCTGGGTGATTTTGGAAGATTTTTGTTTAACTACCTGGACACACATATACTTGCTATACTACAAGTACAGAATTCTCAGTCCACTTACTGAGAATTCTGTAGGGGAGTTAACAAAATTCAGTGGTCCTTTCAGGCCACTGACTTCAAGTCGCAAGAGACAAGGGTCTCTTGTTATCATGTTATCTTGGCTTCCAAAGCTGGCTGAAGTCCAGAGAATCATAAAGTCATTCAAGACACCTAGAATGACCTGCCTGCAAGGAAGACAGGAAGGACTTTCAGTTTATAGCAATTCAAACATGAGTAACATTTCCTGATTAATAGTAATAATAATTAGAAAGGATTGACTTTCAGAAATTTTTCTCAAATCAAGGCTCCTGCTACTTTGGTTCCACTTTTTCTCTCTAGAAGGAGAGGAGGAGCATCCCCCAGAGGGCTGCGTGCCTCAGAAAAGCCGGCATCCCTAGCCCGCTCAGGCCCAGGGCATGAGGCCCTGCTGAATCCTGCTGAATCGCTACTCCCTTCTAGCCAGAGCCACAGCTCCCTCCACCGCGGAGCAGGGCTACAACGTCCCTCTTGGTAGAGGTGCAGACAGCTCCTCCTGGCCACCCTCCCCACCAGTTCCCACTGTCTGGCCCCCCTCCCGCAGCCTCTTCTTTCCACACTGCCCCATGAGTTCAGGGAATTTCCCCAGCATCCCAAAGCTTGAGTTTCCTGTCAGTGGGGAGAGATGAGTGTAGATAAAAGGAGTGCAGAAGGCACGAGGAAGCCACAGTGCTCCGGATCCTCCAATCTCTGCTCCTCCAATCCCCGCTCCTCCACCCGGTTCAGGAACCCGCGACCACTCGCAGCGCTCTCTTGACCGCTATGAGCCTCCTGTCCAGCCGCGCGGCCCGTGTCCCCGGTCCTTCGAGCTCCTTGTGCGCGCTGTTGGTGCTGCTGCTGCTGGTGACGCCGCCAGGGCCCATCGCCAGCGGTGAGAGCGCATGGCACGCGGGACGCACTCGCACTCGGGCACAGCGGTGCATCCCAGCCTCTGCGGGGTCGCTGCGTTCCAGGGAACTCTCCCAGCAACCTGTCCTATAAAGGGTGTCTCTCTTTCTTCCCCAGCTGGTCCTGTCCCTGCTGTGTTGAGAGAGCTGCGTTGCGTTTGTTTACAGACCACGCAGGGAATTCACCCCAAAATGATCAGTAATCTGCAGGTGTTCGCCATAGGCCCGCAGTGCTCCAAGGTGGAAGTGGTGTAAGTTCTGTGCTGCCGTGTCCACTGTGACCTTGGCAAGAGGGAAGTCTCGCAGCCTAGGTCTTCAATCTTGGTATCTCATGAGTGTATCTTCTTTTTCTTTCCTTCAGAGCCTCCCTGAAGAACGGGAAGGAAATTTGTCTTGATCCAGAAGCCCCGTTTCTAAAGAAAGTCATCCAGAAAATTTTGGACGGGTACTTGTCACTTTGATCTTTGTGGTTTTTAAATCTCATCTAGGGAGACCACAGACTTCACAAGGTCTTTATTCTCTGTACGATTTAAGTGACACTTTTCATGTTTAGAATTAAAAGGTTGTTAAATTGAGAAAGTTTTTCTGGATTGTCCTGGGAAAATCTTTATACCAATCAATTACTCGAGCAATTACACACAGCTTGTCACTAAGTTATGTTTTTTGTTTACCCATTGCTGTTACTGATTTTTGTATCCTGCATTTTTACCAAACATTATAAACGCTGAGTTTTGACAACAAGGTGGAGTAGAAAGGAGTGTGAAAAATGGTTAAACTAATATAATATTTTTCTCAACAGTGGAAACAAGGAAAACTGATTAAGAGAAATGAGCACGCATGGAAAAGTTTCCCAGTCTTCAGCAGAAAAGTTTTCTGGAGGTCTTTGAACCCAGGGAAGACAAGAAGGAAAGATTTTGTTGTTGTTTGTTTATTTGTTTTTCCAGTAGTTAGCTTTCTTCCTGGATTCCTCACTTTGAAGAGTGTGAGGAAAACCTATGTTTGCGTCTTGAGCTTTCAGCTCAGCTCATGAAGGGTTTGGCATAGTAACTCTGCTATTTGCTGTTATTTTATCTGCTATGCTATTGAAGTTTTGGCAATTGACTATAGTGTGAGCCAAGAATCACTGGTTGTTAATCTTTCAAAGTGTCTTGAATTGAAGGTGACTATTATATTTCCAAGAAATATTCCTTAAGGTATTAACTGAGAAGGCTGTGGATTTAATATGGAAATGATGTTTCATAAGAATTCTGTTGATGGAGATACACTGTTATCTTCACTTTTTTAAGAAATAGGAAATATTTTAATGTTTCTTGGGGAATATGTTAGAGAATTTCCTTACTCTTGATAGTGGGATACTATTTAATTATTTCGCTTTAGAAAGCTGAGTGTTTCACACCTTATCTATGTAGAATATATTTCCTTATTCAGAATTTCTAAAAGTTTAAGTTCTATGGGGCTAATATCTTATCTTCCTATAATTTTAGACATTCTTTATCTTTTTAGTATGGCAAACTGCCATCATTTACTTTTAAACTTTGATTTTATATGCTATTAACTATTTTATTAGGAGTACCATAATTCTGGTAACTAAATATATATTTTAGGTAGATGAAGAAGCTAGAAAACAGGAAAATTCCTGACTGCTAGTTTATATAGCAATGTATTCTTTTAGTTTTTAAACTAAAGGCAAACTTAACAATGACTTGTACTCTGAAAGTTTTGGAAATGTATTCAAACAATTTGAACATAAATTTATCATTTAGTTATAAAAATATATAGCGACATCCTCGAGGCCCTAGCATTTCTCCTTGGATAGGGGACCAGAGAGGGCTTGGAATGTTGAAAAAAAAAAAAAAAAACAAGGAGAAGTCGTCCAAGGGATGTCAATTTTTTTATCCCTCTGTATGGGTTAGATTTTCCAAAATCATAATTTGCAGAAGGCCAGCATTTATGGTAGAATATATAATTATATATAAGGTGGCCACGCTGAGGCAAGGTCCCTCCCCACTCACAGCTTTGGCCCCTTTCACAGAGCAGAACCTGGGTTAGAGGATTGCAGAAGAAGAGCGGGGAGGGCAGGGAAGATGCCTGTCGGGTTTTTAGCACAGTTCATTTCACTGGGATTTTGAAGCATTTCTGTCTGAATGTAAAGCCTGTTCTAGTCCTGGTGGGACACACTGGGGGTGGGGGTGGGGGAAGATGCGGTAATGAAACCGGTTAGTCAGTGTTGTCTTAATATCCTTGATAATGCTGTGAAGTTTATTTTCATAAATATTTCTGTTTAAGCTGTTTCACCTTTGTTTGGAAATCCTTCCCTTTTAAAGAGAAATGTGACACTTGTGAAAAGGCTTGTAGGAAAGCTCCTCCCTTTTTTTCTTTAAACCTTTAAATGACAAACCTAGGTAATTAATGGTTGTGAATTTCTGTTTTTGCTTTGTTTTTAATGAACATTTGTCTTTCAGAATAGGATTGTGTGATAATATTTAAATGGCAAAAACAAAACACAATTTTGTGCAATTAACAAAGCTACTGCAAGAAAAACAAAACATTTCTTGGTAAAAACATACGTATTTATATATTATATATTTATATATAATATATATTTATTATCTATTTAGCATTGCTAAGCTTTTTAGATGCCTATTGTGTATCTTTTAAAGGTTTTGACCATTTTGTTATGAGTAATTACATATGTATTACATTCACTATATTAAAATTGTACTTTTTTACTATGTGTCTCATTGGTTCATAGTCTTTATTTTGTCCTTTGAATAAACATTAAAAGATTTCTAAACTTCACTCATATTGTTTCTCCTTCCTATACTGTTACAATACGTTTTACTTATCTTTAATTCTATGTAATTTAAAACACTAACTCTGCTCCTCTCTGAATGGCAGAGAAGGCCCTCATTCCCCAATACCATTGCCTTGGCTCAACTTTTCTCCAAGTTCATTTCCCTTCTAGTTATTCCTTCACAGCACCAATGTCTTCTGGGGTCTTTAGAAAACACAAAGATTTCCCTATCTAAATTCTTCCCTATCTAAATTGTTTCCTAAACATAAAATAAAGGTTTCTAAGCATGACAGATGACGTTCTTTCTCTCTCATCCCACTCCTTATCAGCAATTTAACTTCCCTTGTCCCTCAAATTCACTATAGTCAGGTGTTCAGTTCCCTAACTGGGCATGTTCTTTCCTAGGCCCATGACTTTGCATTTGCTAGGGCCACTACCTGCATATAAGAGGAGGCTTATTCACCCTTAAGAACTCAGCTCAAGTAATACCAGCTCCTTGGCAGAGCTCATGGCTTCCGATTTGATGTTCCCATGACATCTCATTATCTGAATTACAACAAAAATACTGCATTGCTCTTATTTGTTTATAGGTTTCTTCATCCACTCTAGCTCTCCCAGAGCATTAACCATATTACATCTACCTCTGCATCCCCAATGTGGCATTAATGCATGAGTTAATGAATTAACAAGTTATCCGGATCTTCAGGCTGTCAGTTACTGTTCTAAATTCAATAACCTGGCTCATGGTAGATGTCTTTTTTTTTTTTTTTTTTTTTGAGACTGAGTCTTGCTCTGTTGCCCAGGCTGGACTCTAATGGCATGACCTCGGCTCACTGCAACCTCTGCCTCCCAGGTTCAAGTGACTCTCCCGCCTCAGCCTCCCGAGTACCTGGGAGTACAGGCACCTACCAGCATGCCCAGCTAGTTTTTGTATTTTTGTAGAGATGAGATTTCACCATGTTGGCCAGGATGTTCTTGAAATCCAGACCTCAGGTCATCGGCCTGCCTCAGCCTCCAAAGTGCTGGGATTACAGGCATGAGCCACCGTGCTCGGTTTTAATTAAATTATAACTTGTTTACCCTCTTTTCTCCTTGTCTAGCAGTAGTCCAACAAGGAGTCTGGCATGCACAATCCTCTCAATCTATAATACCTCCCCTCACTTTTACCAGGGTAACTACCATCCTTCCTTCTGGAATAGCTTGCCTTTTACTTTCTTGAGGAAACCTCTCCAACCCTTACTCCTACCTTTGAGGAAGACCATTTTATACCCTCTCATAGCACTCTGTACTTTTCCTTCATAAAGTTTTCTCACCGAAGTTACTGTAGGGTTTATTGAGCCTATGTGTTTATTGTCATCGGTTTAAGGTCTCTGCTCTAGCTTCATGTAAGCCTCATGAGAGCAGGGGCAATGCTTATCAACTTCATCTCAGTTCCTAGGACAGTGCCTAGCACATACTAGGTATTCAAAAAGCAAGTGATTTCGGCTAAACAAGTCCCCTTGTCACTCCAAAATTAAAAGAGCAATTTCATTTAAATACATATTCTTAGGTTATACTTAACATTTCCCTATCTAAATGACAAATGAGGTTCTGTCTCATCCCAATCTTGATCAATACTTCAACTTCCCTTGTCCCTCAAATTTACTATATAAATACCTAAGAATAGGTATTTATATGAAATTGCTCTTTTATGAAACACAAGAAAAGGAAATAAAGAAGATTAATCATATTAGTATGTATGTACATACATTCACACTCCAGTTGGATTATATTATACATGTTTATATTAGCATGTACTTGTATAAATTAGAATATGTTATGAGTCTTTTTTTTTTTTTTTTGAGACCAAGTCTCACTGTTGTCCAGGCTAGAGTGCAGTGTCATGATCTAGGCTCACTGCAACCTCCGCCTCCCAGGTTCAAGCGATTCTCCTGCCACAGCCTCCAGAGTAGCAGGGACTACAGGCGCGTGCCACTACACCCAGCTAATTTTTTTGTAGTTTTAGCAGAAACGGGGTTTCACCATGTTGGCCAGAATGGTCTTGATCTCTTGACCTCATGATCCACCCACTTCATCCTCCCAAAGTGCTGGGATTACAGGCATAAGCCACCGGAGTCTTTTAAAGAAGCTCTGGAAATGATATACTCTCTGTATATTTTCCGTCAATTACATAATACCTATCAGAATATATGATGTATTTTCCTTTGTATAAGTATTCATCAATCAAATATTAATTTATTGATATTAATTGATAATCCTGTTACATGCCTATTATCTTTGCAGGATCCTTATGATCTGGAAATTATAAAGATGAGGAACTTTCAGTCTAAGTTAAGATTTTCTGCTGCAAATATACTCAGTTTTCCCACAGAACAAAGATTTTCCAGTAAGAAGAGTGGAAGAAAGGGGAGAAGAGGTGAGGGGAACAACTAGAAAAGAGAAGACTAGAGGAGACAAGGATGAGAGGAGGAGGGTGTTGGAAGGGACTATGACTTGCCTGTTTTTTCCTTTCTATTTTCTTCCTTCTCTCCTTTTCCTTCTTCTTCTCTCCCCTCCCCTTCCCTTACCTATTCTCCTTCTCTCCCACCATTCCTCATTTCTGCTCATTAGTGAGAAGTTATATAATTATATTTAAAAGAGTAGGAGAAGAACCCAGGTGTCCCAGTAGAAATCACAGCCAGCAGCCAACACCAACCACTCTCATGTGAATTAAGCCATTAAAATTTTGTTTTAAATTATTTTATTATTTTTCTTATTTCTTAAAAAAATGTTGTGGGTACATAGAAGCTGTATATACGTATGGGGTACATGAGCTGTTTTGATACAGGCATGCAATGTAAAATAAGCACATTGAGAATTAGGTATGCATCCCCTCAAGCATTTATCCTTTGAGTTACGAACAATCCAATTACATTCTTTATGAGTTATTTTAAAATGTACAATTAAGTTATTATTGACCATTGTCACCCTATTGTCCCACTCTTTATTTTCAGCCATTTCAGCTGCTCCTGACCGCACTCAAGTGAGCTTAGCAGAAGAAACTCACGCTAACATACAGAATTATCAAACAATAAATTAATATTTTAAGCCACTAACAATGAGGTCGGCTTATTACACAACAAAAGAGGATTAATGGTACTTGTTAACAATTTAATATGTTTGCAGGCTCTAGAAAATTATGTTAGAATTTCCTCAATGAATGGGCATGTAAGGAAACTAGGTAACTTTCATACATTTGAGATTTAACAAATGATATTAATCAACATAATTTAAAACACAAATTCTAAGTCCGGCAAAACTTTGAAGTATTGTATATAATAGTGCCCAGAAAGATATTTCCCCCTCAACTCCTTCACCCTCCCCACTCTTCTCCCATTTTCACCCCATGCTTCGCCTCTGGGCAGTAGACAGTAAAACCTCAATTAACATCTGAACAATTCTTGTCAACTCACAGTTATACAGTAAGCACATTGGGTTTCAGCACTTACAGAAAAACTTTTGATGGCTAGTCTTTTAAATTTATTGATTAAGATACTTTAATGAACAGACTCAACATTATACTATCCTTAGCATTTTTGGTACTAATTGCTTTTATGATTGATTTGCTTGTGGTAGTCTATTTCCTTCATACTTGAAAGAAGGATTTGGGAAATGTGCATTAAAAATGTTCTGTGTGAGGCAGAGAAGAAGTAATCTATGCCTTAATTTTATAGATAGTGGTCCTCCAACGTCTCTAGATATTGTTTTTTAAAATAGCTAACATAAAATGTGCTTTGAGTCTTGGATAATTTGCTTGCTTCCTTCATGACTCTGCTATTTATAAGATGACTTAAAGAAAAAAGAGCAAAAATAACTTAGCACCCCCAGCACACACATACACAAACCCACAATGACAATGCAAGATTAATAAAAAGGCTGTCAAGTTATTTTAAAAACAAGTAACAAAATAACTCTTTTCTAATTCTAGCATTTATTTCAACAATAATTTCGTGTAACAGTATGCTTTTAACTGAATAAGTTATTTGAAAACATCTTTTAACCAGTTTTGTACACTCAGTTTATCATCATCTGTACTGTGTTTCTCAACGTGGAAATGGAAGGGAATGATGCAAATGACAGTAACAGCAATTAACAGCAGCAGTTGTCATCATAGCAGCAAGAGTAGAGTATTTTTCATATCCCATTGCTTTACACAAATATTTTAGGCCTGACTTTTAAAAAATAAATAATTAAATGACCAAGTCACGCAAAGAGAACTTTGTAAAACCTGTTAGGAAGTTCAGGCTTAATCAACCAATGCTTAATCAATATTTTTTGAGTTAATAAAAACTAGCAAAATATTGTTTTATATCAAATGCTGACTGATATCCTTAAGAAATTTTGATGACTCAAGAAATCTGTTACTACTTCCTCACGAATTTTGCGGAGGAAAGAAATCTGGATAGTGTTAAGTAGGGGGAAAAAAAGGTGTCCAGTGAAGCCAATAAACATTCTCAGCAATGTATTTTGGGGTTGAACAGAAAACGAAATATACTATGAATAGTGTTAAAAAAAAAAAAAACCTTTATATCTTGCTCTGGAAATGGCTTTGATCTTATGCTTGAATGAAAATGTACATGACTTGCGAATTCACAATATCTCAATCTCAATAATGACGAAAAGCTATAAAGTCACCCCATAGGAGGAAAGAGAAGTCTGCTCCCCTCATTTTGTGTCCTGCTGAGCTTATCTCTGCTATTAACTCCACATCTCAACTCTCAGAAGACCCCGAACTCTCAGCTTACACCCTTCCTTTAAGCTTGCTTAAGACTAGAAATTTCTGTGTTGAGACAGGGAGAAAAATCATTTCAATTAAATATGCTCTACTGCTAAACTCTAATTTAAAGAAAACAATAAATAGGGTAGAGAAAAATAAGAAATACATTCATCAACTGAAACTAAGGCTAGTGAGGCAGAAATAATTTTATACATGTTTATTGAAAGCCAAATGGGAAGACAGACCTGGGAAGACACATCCACAAAGTTGGGGGTGTTCTAGAGTCTTTCACAAGTTACAAGGGCTTTGTATAATAGAAAAGCTTAAAATAAGGCAGAAAAAACTCCTCATACCAGAGTTGTCTTCTTTTTCATTGGAAGGTACAATATTACAGCATACAGCTAAATGTCTACATACGAAACAATCAATAAAACTTTTTGTTTCAGCTAAACTTAGAAATAAATCATTGTCCTATTTAGTGTCAGTAGGTTCTACATTAATTAGTACATCAATCATTTGAGGAACTCATAATAAAATACTTTACTCAGAAATAGAAGGTCACCATCAAGTCACGAAACCTTTCCAGGGTGTGTTAATTTGGAAGTCTGCTTACTTCTAAAGTAAACTGTCAAACGTGGTCTGTAGGTTATCGCATTTAAAAACAGGACCTAAGAACTTGAGTAGACATAGTAGATAACATTAAACAATAGGGAAAATTGGCTTGAAAACAAAAACATGATTAAAAAATTACTATATTCATCCTTTTGATAGAGAGTAATTTTGAACATTTAGTATTTTAAGCATGTCTTCTAAAATTTAAAGATATGAAAAGTAAGAAAAGAATATGGAAAATTTAAATAATATTCTGTGAGACTTATACATAGTTGTAAAAGGGAGAAAACTTGTTGCCAGTGCCACTTACATCTGTCTCTTCTTTATTGACAATCTTCCAAATCAATTTAAAAAGTATAGTTCCTTTGGGTCCTGTCGAGTTTGGCCTGGAATTGTAGGTGATTAGAAAGGATAGGGAAACTTTCATGTGATACGTATTAATTGATTTATTAATTATTTAAGACCTACTTTATATTGAAGTATTCTACATGTTATAGGATACATGAGACATTCAGACAAACACAGGACATACCACTCCCTACAAAAGTGCATGGTTCAGTTGAATAAGGAAGTCTTACACATGGGACAGAGAACCAGAAAATAACATAAAGCCAACATGTAATGTGTAGGTCCATCTCTCTATTGTTGTAGGGATATAGCATTTCAGACCAAAACCTTTAATTTGGGTCTGAGAATTCAGGAAGAAATATTTTCCTTGGTAAGGACATTTCTTGCACAATTTCTAATAGTGCAAAATTGGAAACACCCTGAAGGGCACCAACAAGGCAAGGTTGAGTAACTATTGTTCTTACCATAGGACGTCACGTGGTCATTAAGAAGCATGGGGGAAAACTACATTAAGATGACCTGAAAAGATAAGGAACACATATTTTTTGAAGGATAAAAGTCAGCTGTGCCGTGATCCATATACAATACTTCTATGTATATGTGTACCTCTATGTCTTAAACGTGTCTCACTTTATACATATACATGTGTGCATATAAATGCAGACAGAATTGAAAACCAATGCAAAATTGTTACCAGTGTTTACCACTGAAGAGTAGGAATGTGGAGAAATGATGAAGAGAAATTTGTGTTTTATTTCAAATACATCTGCAGCGTATGAATCTTTTGCAATAAACTATGTAATTTTTCTGTTAAATTCAAAATAAAAAGAAAAATAAATACGCTGGGTCCTACTTTTTAGGTATTCTTAGGTGGTAGAAACAAGTAGCTTCTTTTGTAATACAAAGGAGGATGAGTTTCATTTGTAGTTTCTAGATGAAATTACAAAATATAATATAGATTGACGGCAGAAAGAATCCAATAAGCTAAAATCCAAAGACAACTTTTGATGGTAATTGGCTCTTATTTTACTTACATGCTCCAAACCAATCGCAATATTTATCAACATCCATGAAAAGAACATTTGCTTTCTTTGGCACTAACAAGGAAAGATAACTTTCTCTTTCAAGGGCCACATGTTTGTGCCTTCAGGTGCTCCTAAAGTTTCTATGAAGCCTAAAAACTGCATTATAGAAAAGGCAGGGCATATTGTTACAAATCATACAAAGAAAA
The DNA here is from genome assembly GCF_009828535.3 of Hylobates moloch. Taxonomy (NCBI): domain Eukaryota; kingdom Metazoa; phylum Chordata; class Mammalia; order Primates; family Hylobatidae; genus Hylobates; species Hylobates moloch. The sequence continues at coordinate 58,616,844 of NW_026652277.1, forward strand.
TGCATGTAGTATTCCAGTCTAGCTCTTACCTTCCTGAACGGAGTTCTTACACATGTGTAAGGAAGATAAGTATTGAGAAAGGGAGAGTGGGAATGTGAAGTGATGCATATTAAGCAACTTAGTAGGAATTTGACCTGTCTAGTCTTTCTCTGGGTTGTGCATAGCTTCAAATACTTTTGTGTGTATCACCACATACTCTCACTTCCTCCTTCGCTACCTCTTCCTTCTTACTGGCTTTGAGAGAGAGCATATAAATGACATCTTCAGGGCACGAGAAGCCACTTATCTGCAGACTTGTAGGCAGCAACTCACCCTCACTCAGAGGTCTTCTGGCTCTGGAAACAACTCTAGCTCAGCCTTCTCCACCATGAGCCTCAGACTTGATATCACACCTTCCTGTAACAGTGCGAGACCACTTCTTGCCCTGCAGGTGCTGCTGCTTCTGTCGCTGCTGCTGACTGCTCTGGCTTCCTCTACCAAAGGACAAACTAAGAGAAACTTGGCGAAAGGCAAAGGTAGAGGCCCTGCTTCCCTGCACCTGTTGCTGCTTCTGCTACACCTGTGTCTGGGGTAAAGACTAGCTTGGTGCCTCTGGGGCTGGAGAGTGCCATTATACCAACAATTCCAATTGGAGGAGGCACACGGGGGGTCACTTCTCACTTCTTGTGTGCTGGGCAATCTGCTGGGCACTTCACTAAAGCGTTACAGATCATATTCACAATGGCTTTATGAGAGAGGTACAATTACCCTCAATCTGCAAATAAGAGACCTGAGGAAAATATTCATGACCACCAATAGGTCACATTTTCTATCCTAGAGGAAAGTCTAGACAGTGACTTGTACTCTGAACTGCGCTGCATGTGTCTGAAGAAAACCTCTGGAATTCATCCCAAAAACATCCAAAGTTTGGAAGTGATCGGGAAAGGAACCCATTGCAACCAAGTCGAAGTGATGTAAGTTGCTGTTTCTGTGCTATTGCCTTATCAGAGAAACTCTCTACCATCTGCATATGCACTCGTTTCCTCCAGTCTCATGGATTAGTTCTGATATTCAGGTCAGGACACCCACAGATAACCCTGTTCTCTCTTGCAGAGCCACACTGAAGGATGGGAGGAAAATCTGCCTGGACCCAGATGCTCCCAGAATCAAGAAAATTGTACAGAAAAAATTGGCAGGTGATGAATCCACTGATTAATTTGTTCTGTTTCTGCCAAACTTCTTTAACTCCCAGGAAGGGTAGAATTTTGAAGGCTTAATTTTCTAGAGTTCTCATTTATTCAGGATACCTATTCCTATTGTATTAAAATTTGGATATGTGTTTCATTCTGTCTCAAAAATCACATTTTATTCTGAGAAGACTGGTTAAAAGATGGCAGAAAGAAGATGAAAATAAATAAGCCTGGTTTCAACTCTCTAACTCTTGGCTAAACATTGGATTGTTTGCATTTTCGTTCTTTAAAAATTTCTATTCAAACACAACTTGGTTGATTTTTCCTGGTCTACTTTATGGTTAGTAGACACACTCATGGGTATTATTAGATTTCATAATGGTCAGTGATAATAGGAATCATATGGAGCCCAACAGAGAATATTTGCTCAATACATTTTTGTTAATATATTTAGGAACTTAATAGAGTCTCTCAGTGTCTTAGTCCTAGGATGTCTTATTTAAAATACTCCCTGAAAGTTTATTCTGATGTTTATTTTAGCCATCAAACACTAAAATAATAAATTGGTGAATATGAATCTTATAAACTGTGGTTAGCTAGTTTAAAGTGAATATATTTGCCACTAGTAGAACAAAAATAGATGATGAAAATGAATTAACATATCTACATAGTTACAATTCTAGCATTCGAATAAGCCTTATAAATAAGTACAATATAGGACTTCAACCTTACTAGACTCCTAATTCTAAATTCTACTTTTTTCATCAACAGAACTTTCATTCATTTTTTAAACCCTAAAATTTATACCCACACTATTCTTACAAAAATATTCACATGAAATAAAAATTTGCTGTTGATTTGTTGTCATCTATTATTAATTTTAACAGGATTGTTGGGGAAAAAAAGCTTTAATTTTCCTCTCTTTTTTGTATACTTGGTATTTCACAGTATGGCCAACAAAAGTTACTAAAGTGATGATTGTTGTCATTCTTAATGTAGTATGATAATAGTTCCAATTTATTAATCATTTTAATATGCTAGGAATACTAAGTGTTTTGCATGCATGAACTAAGCAATTTTTTAAAAGATAGATATGATCTGGTTAAAAGCACATCCTCTGGAGTTTGAATAATGAGGTAATCTGGCTCTGCCACTCGTTAGCTGTGTATATCAGGTCATGTTGCTTAATTTCTCTGTACCTTAGTTTCTTCATCCCTAAAATGGGGATAATATTGCCTCCCTCATAGTTTATGGAAGGATTAAAAGAGTTAATAAATTTAAGGTATTTAAAATAATATGTGTCACAAATGAGCCATATATAAATGTTAGTAATTATTTCTTATGATTATATTATCCTCCCTAGTGTTACAGAAGAGAAAAATCGAGTTTATAGAGTTTAAAACACTTGCCCACTTTCAGATAACTAAGTAGGTAACAGAGTGGGAATTTCAAATTGTGCTCTTAACCGCCACACCACAGTGCTTTCCTCAACTCTTCTTTCTCTAATGAAGAGATTACATTACATATAACATAGTACTATTCACACACATAATACAACTTGATACATAAATAGCATATTGTATATACTATAATAATTATAGGATATCAGGCATCTCACTCATTATGTCTAGTGGTTTCCCACTGAAACTTGACAAGACCAGCTCCTGAGACATGGCACAGTGTTGACACCACGCTTATACCTCGTGAGATGCAGATGTCTTCTGTTTTTGAGTGCATGTATTGAGTTATTCTGTTTACATGCAGAGAAAGAGTAATTTAGTTGCCACTCAGTGCCACCTGGATTCTTTTACACTGCAAACATTAAAATCTGGTTGTAAGATTGTACAAACCCAGCGTGTTGCCCATCCATATGCAAAATCATCCCTCCCCTTCATTCTCTCTGCTGTTAACTCAGAAGGGGCTTCAAGTTTCAGGTTCATAAACATGTATGAATTACAAAATGTTCTGCAACAGCCCTTATGTTGGATACAGGATGTTCAAAAATACAGTCATGTTTTGCTTGACAATTGGGATATATTCTGAGAAATGCATCATTAGGTGATTTTGTCATTGTGTGAACATCACAGGGTGTGCTTACACAAACCTAAATGGTATAGCCTACTACAAACCTAGGCTATATAGTACAGCCTATTGCTCCTAGGCTATAAACCTGTACAGCATGTTACTGTGCCAAATACCATCGGAAGTTGTAACACAATGATAAGTATTTGAGTATCTAAACATATGTAAATGTAGAAAGATATAGTAAAAATATGGTATAAAAGAGTAAAATGGTACACCTATATAGAGCAGTTACCACAAATGGAGCTTGTAGGACTGGAAGTTGCTCTGGATGAGTCGGAGTGTGAGTGGTGAGTGAATGTGAGTGCCTAGGACATGACTGTACACTTCTTTAGGCTTTGTAAACACTGTACACTTAGGCTACACTAAATTTATAAAAAATATTTTTTCTTCAACAATAAATCAACCTTAGTTATTGTAATTTTTTAATTTATAAACCTTAATTTTTAAACTTTTTGACTTTTGCAATAACACCTTAAATGCACTGTACAACTGTACAAAAATGTTTTTTCTTTATATAATAATTCTGTAAACTTGTTTTCTTTTTATCTAGTTATTAATTTAATTAATTAATTTATTTATTTATTTATTTTAGAGATGAGGTCTTTCTCTGTCACCCACACTGTAGTGCAGTGACATGATCATAGCTCTCTGCAGCCTCAAACTCTTGGGCTCAAGTGATCTTCCTTGATCTTCACTACAGATGTGCACCATCATGCCCAGCTAATTTTTAAAAATTGTTATTGAGAAGGGGACTCATTTGGTACCCAGGATGCTCTCGAACCCCTGGTCTCAAGTGATCCTCCTGCCCCAGCCTCTCAGGCTGGGATTACACCCATGAGCCATAGAGCCTGGCTAACTGTTTTTTGTTTTGTTTTGTATTTTTTATTTTTCACACTTTTCTGTTAAAAATTAAGATGCAAACACACATATCAGCCTAGGCCTACATGGAGTCAGGCTCATCAGTATCACTATCTTCCAACTCCTTGTTTTGTCCCACTAGAAGCTCTTCATGGGCCATAATACGCATGGAGCTGCCATCTCCTATGATTAAAGACAGATGATAACAACTCATACTTCCTGAAGGATCTGTCTGAGACTGTTTCACAGTTAATGTTTTTTCTATAACTAGTAGAAGGAGTATATTCTAAAATAATAATAAAAAGTATAGTATAGTAAATACATAAACCAGTAACATAGTTGTTTGTTATTCTTATCAAGTATTGTGTACTATACATAATTTTATGTGCTATACTTTTATAGAACTGGCAGTGAAGTAGGTTTGTTTACACTAGCATCCCCACAAACATGTCAGTAATACACTGCTTCCTATGACTTTACAACCATGAGGCAATGGGAATCACATCACTAGGCAACAGGAATTTATCAGCTCCATTATAATCTTATGGGACCATTGTCATATATGCAGTCCATTGCTGACCTAATTGTTGTTATGTGCTGCACTACTGTATGTAAGTCACAGAGAATTGCACTTGAAAAGATCACTATGTGGTGGGAGAGGCAGATAAGCAGGCAAATAATTGCAGCTATATATTACACATGTTAATATAGAGGTATGCTTCAATTGCTTGAAGGAGCAGATACGTGAACATGTTAAAACTTCATCATCATCATTTTCAACACATCATCTTCGCTAATGTGGCACTTTGAATTGAGTCTCTACCAGTACACTGAAACAGTGATAAATGTTATAATCTCTGATTTCATAGTGTTTTCCAGTTTAGGAAACAAAACCATTTTTAACACTATGAAATACACACCTACACACACACACACACACACATACATATCTCTGTGTAATATATATATGTGTGTGTGTGTGTGTGTGTGTGTTACCTGTGAGAAATAGGAAAAACAGAGTTCTGCAAGATAGAAAGGCAAGAGAACCCAATTACGTATAGTTGTCAGGGAAGGGCCCTCTGAGGAACTGATACTTAAGCCGACTCCAGAAGTATAAAAAGTCTTAGTCAGGTGAAAAGGCAGGTAGTGGGAGAGTAGGAGGAAGAAATTACTCAGCTTAACAATTAAATTGCACATTTCTATAGAAGTCCAGTCCTACCACGTATTAGAATATCAGCTTTTCCATGCAGTGGGCTCCTGATGCCCTTCACCACTGTTAATAAGTATGACAGAGAACCTCTGGCTTTGGATTGAGGGTGTACCTTGCCCTAACCAAGAGCCAAAGTCATTCTTTTTCAGAGAAGGGAAGATAGTCCATATGGATCTCTTCACCTTTCCTGTGTGGGATTCTATTGCATCCCCTCCCCTGTCACCTCCCATCATTCTCACATTCAACTCCCAGATGCCCTGAATCCTCCCGCAGGGAGCATCACTGCTCCCCACCAACAGTGCAGCCCATCCCACCCTGTCACTGGCACTGGCTGAAGACACAGCAGGCACTGGGAGACATGGCCTGGCAAACTCTTCTTGTCATCTCTTCTGGACTGTTATTCAGGATGGAAACAATGAAGAAACAGCCAGGCACTAAGCTTTTACAAGAAGAATGCATTCAAATATTACTTCTGCAGTTTTTCCAAGAGTACGAGTAATGGGAAAATAGACCTTGCGGCCTACAGCATACTGGGTGATTGTTGGTGGAGCCCGGTAAATACTATCCAGAGACTAGGGAAGTTTTCCACATTCAGGTGAAATTCAAAAGAGTCATCGCCTAGAGACCAAATTAAACTTATTAATAGCAGAAAATAATTGCAAATAACACACTCTTTGCACACAAAACCACCAAACTCAGTAGTAATCATTGGTAGTTGCAGCTGGGAGGTTGGAAAGGAAACAGAACTGTCAGGGTCCTGAAGGCACCTACTGTGTAAGTTGCATGATGACAACAGAGAACTCTACTGTTAATACAACACAAAAAACATTCCTCTTCTGACTCAAGTTCTGTTTCTAACTCTACAAACGTGCTTGTATGTAAGTTGAGGTTGGAGGTCCCAGCCAAGGCAGCTGCCCAGAGCCTTTTTTTTTTTTTTTTTTTTTTTTTTAAGTAATCTTGGCTGGCCAGAGCCCAAGTCTTCCCAGCAGTATCTTAGTTTCCACACTGCAGTTCCTTGCTGTCCACTTCAGGCTTCCGGACTGGAAGGACAGCCAGGAATAAAACGCGCCGGTGAGGCTCAGGAGTCACTGGCCACAGACCCAGCCCGACTTTCCCATCCCACTGAGATCCTGCTGGAAGCTCTACGGCAGCATGAGCTCTGCAGCCGGGTTCTGCGCCTCACGCCCAGGGCTGCTGTTTCTGGGGTTGCTGCTCCTGCCAGCTGTGGTCGCCTTCGCCAGCGGTGAGAGCAGAAGTCAGGCTGGGAGGGCCAGCAGCGGCGAGGGGGAGTCCGGGAAGCCCTGGGGCTGGGGAGGAATCCTCTAGGATCATTATCGCAGCTACACTTAACGGAGCGCCTGCTGAGTGTCCCGGCACAGTGCCAGGCGCTGCACCTGCACCTCCCATCTAGTCGGCACGACTTCTGTCTGAGAGAGGTATGACTTATAGTTAAGGAAAAGAAGGCTGAAGGTAGCGGGAAAAGTCCCTAAAGTACCTCTGGCTGCTCATGGAGTCACCACTCCCTCCGCTCCTCCTCTCTTACCCCCTCCCTTTCCCCGTCAGCTGAAGCTGGAGAAGATGGGGACCTGCAGTGCCTGTGTGTGAAAACCACCTCCCAGGTCCGTCCCAGGCACATCACCAGCCTGGAGGTGATCAAGGCCGGACCCCACTGCCCCACTGCCCAACTGATGTGAGTCCTCGCACTGCATCAGTCAGTGCCGCCGCTCCGTGCCTCCTCTGCCCATCCCTCCCCCTTCTAATGCCATTTGCAAACCCAAGGACTGAAAGTCACATCTCTTCTCTTTTCCCTGCCAGAGCCACGCTGAAGAATGGGAGGAAAATTTGCTTGGACCTGCAAGTCCAGCTGTACAAGAAAATAATTAAGAAACTTTTGGAGAGTAAGCTACTAGCTGACTAACTGTGTGCATTTGCTATATAGCATACTTTTTTTTCCAGTTTCAATCTAACTGTGAAAGAACTTCTGATATTTGTGTTATCATTATGATTTTAAATAAACAAAATAAATCAAGTTGTAGTATAGTCAAAATACTTCTTAATAATAGTGCAAAAATTGTGTTGACACATAACAATTTCATGGAAGAAAAAATTCTGGTATTTTAAGCAAAAAGTATTTTGAAGGAAGGTTTGAATACTGGTTTTGCTTGGTGTTACATGTTGGCTGATACATATTCATGCATTTACATGATTGCAGTACTTTATAGCTACATATTTACCTTGACCATTATTATTACTTTTGCCAATAAATATTAGTAGCACTTATGCATTACTAGGTGGCTTTTTAAAAAATTAAGTAAATAAATAAGACTGTTTTTATGCCCATAAATTCTGGAAACGAGGAGAGGTACTAGATGATGATGTTTTTATTCATCCCTCAGAAAGGCGCTGCTCTACTCTGGGGAGAAAGGAAGTTGTTGCAGTGTTGATATATTAGTTATCTACGGCTTCTGTAACAAATTAACACAAACTCAGTGGCTTAAACCATACAAATTTATTATCTTGCAATTTGGAGGGTCACAAGTCCCAAGTGGGTTGAACATACTAAACTCAAAGTATGATCGTAGCTGTGTTTCTTCTGAAGGCTCTAAAAGAGAATCTATTTCCTTTCCTTTCTCAGCTTATAGAGGCATCTACATTCTCTGGCTTATGGACCCTCCATTGATTTTCAAACTGCATCACTCCAACCTCTGCTTCCATTGTCACATCTCCCCTCTCTCTTCTGACCTTTCTGCCTCTAACTCTACCTACCTCTCATAAGGAGCCTGTGAATACGTTGGACCTGCTTGGATAATCCAGAAACCATTTCCATCTCTAGACATTAAAACATCTGTGGAGACTTTTTGCCATACTAAATGACATATTCGTAGGTTCCAGAGAGTAGGGCATGGGGATCTCAAGGGTGGGGGGCATTATTCACCTTACCACAATGGGTCAGAAGGCAGAATCTAGCTGAGGAATGAGAAAGCTGCAGCCATTGCTCGTGAGCTAATGTAATTTTTACCCAAGGTGACAATATTTGTGTAGACATAGGATAAAAATCCTAAGAGAAAATAGAACACGGTGCCATTCAATCTCTTTGCTGGTGGTGGAAAGGGTGGGTTTTTAGGATGACAAACTAATTAAGAAAAACATAATTTATAGATGCTTAGGAAATGCCAGAATATCATCTAAAATTCCCACACCCACATTGCAAGTTAGAGAGTATTATTCCCAATATAGAGATGAGCTGACAGTCTTGGGGAGGACACAGCTTGCGAGAGGCTGAGCAGATAAGTCTGACTCTCAACTCTCTCCTCTTGCTTTCACATTGTGCTGCCTTTCACACAGGCAAGTGGCATGTTAGCTGATTCTGCAGGCAGGAACTGTTCCATGAACTAGCTCTTGAAGGGGGAGTAGGAATTTGCCAGGGGGACAAAGGGAAGACCGGAACCGTCGCCAGAAGAATGATATGTAAAAAGACACTAGATAATTCAGTCATTTGCATATTTGGACAATAGTTCATAGCTCTGCAGGGCTGGAATATCTATGGAGAGAGAGAGTGAAGCATGGTCTCTCAACTAGTTTTCACCCACTTGGTGTTTTTCACCTATAATACAACTTATGCACTGCTACCCATATTATTTTTCCAAAACATGGATAGAAATATTTCACTCCCCTGCATAAATCATTCAAGATCCAAAGTCCTTAGCATGGCACTCTACACTGTGTCACACTCACTTTCCCTCTGTGCCTTAGTTTCCTCATCTGTGAAGCAGGGATATTATGAGTGGCTACTTCATAGATGATCATGAGGACCAAAGTCAATCAATGCTGGAATGCTGGTGCCTCATAAATTACTGCTTAAGAATTACCTTGATCTAACTATACTGAGAACACTTTCAAGTTGCCACCTTTATCAGCAAGGGCATGGGAAGAAGGCTTTCCTTCTGGGAAAAGCTCAAGTCACACAGCAACTCCCTGTTGTTGTTTCAATAGTCATGGAGTGATAAAGTTTAAATTTACTTAAACTCCCTGTGAGTTGTAAGCAGTCATCAGAAAATGTCCACAAACTACATACTTACTGCTTAGTCATGGGCTCTATGAATAAAACCAAACCACCGAAGGATATTTTGTTCTTGGAAGCTGTTCTGCATTTTTGTAATTTTTCATTTTTTTCTTCTAAGGACTGTGGTAAAAATAGCTTCTTCTGTAATGTATAAAACATTGAAGGTTTAGTTGGTTTTAAATATGTATCCCTATTTTAATCTTTATAAAAGACAATTCTTATTTATTACAAAGAGCAGAAAATATAGATGAAATAAAAATATTTTTCATAACCTATAATTTCACCACTCAATGTTTTTATTTTTGAAAATATTAGTCATTTGATATCCTTACAAGTTGAACTGCTAACTTTTAATAAAGTATTTATTTGTACACACCATAAAGAAAACACTTAGTAATTTACTTAATTATATTGCTATTAATTTGGGAGCATTCCTGTCCAAATTTTCAGAGATTGAAAGCGTGTCCCGGGGTAATATAAAATGTTTCCCTTGGCTGGAGAACAAATAGCTAACTCATGTGATATTGCATTCACTTATACATATATAGTCCTCTGTATATTTATATTCACTGAGTCTATGTGTATATGAATGTATGCATATTTTTCTACACCTTTACATACATATAAACTCACACACACATAAAGTGAGTTTACAATACAATACTTATACCTGCTTTGTACTATGCATCCTGATATTTTATATCCTATCCTATCCTATCCTATCCTATCCTATCCTATCCTATCCTATCCTATCCTATCCTATCCTACCATATTCCACTTTTTAGAAGATGTTGGCTACAACTCTATAAAATGATTTTATAACCCACTAATGGGTCATGATGTGTAGTTTAAAAGCACTAATCTAGTTCATTGATTAAAAAGTTAGGTTCTGATGGTCCATATTGGAGTTCACATTCCAAACAAGAGGCATGGAGGAGTCAATAAGAACAGGATGCTGAGGACCAACTGGATAGTTAAATCTCCTGATCTGTAGTCTTCCTTCAATTTCAATCCCCATCCCTGACCTAGGATTGGAGTCTCTGGGAAACCAAGGAAAAATAGCTTCTGTGGTAAAGATGTCACACCAAACAGAATATTGTCTGGACTGTTGGATTCTAAGTCCTTTTTAGCTAGGGCTACCATTTATATTCATTACCCATCTACTTCAGTGATGTACATTCTAGTTGGTTCCTAATGCACAACTTAATAGAGGACTGAAAATACATTGATTTCTAGGAAGACTTAGATAAAAAGCAAGCATGTTCACAATTAATGGACTTAAGTAGCTGTTTTATACTTATTTCCTCTTCCCGTACAACTCTTTTCCCTCTTAGTCCTGTAGATGCTGGCATTAGCCCAATGAGCTCTTGAGTAAGTTTGGGTTATATCTCAACTTTGATTCTGTGTGACCCCAAGTTTCCTCAGTTTCCTTATCTGCAAAACAAGGACAATAATGTCCACTTCATAGGGCTTTTGAAAGGAATACATCACACTTATAATAGGACCCAGCATGGATTCTGACTCAGAATTGGAACCTAGTAAATAAACAGGACTTCTATTCCCTTTCCTTGGAGTTTCACCACCAGAGCGTATAACATTTCCAATAGTGACAGCCACAATTTGTGAGCTAGCAAGCAACTTGTTGAGAACACAACCAACAAGAACTTCTCCTGCACAGAATCACAATCAAAAGCAGACAACGAGTTAAGAAGATTTGGACATGATAGACCAAGGTGGTATTTTCCACATACAGTAACAAATAAAAAAAAATCAAATACCAAAACCACAATGTTGATGGGGGATTTATCATGGCTGACTAAAACCATTTTATGCCTGCCTCCTCCACTTAGAAAAACCAGAGCAGTATATAGACAGTGACAGTATGAGTACATTATCCAAGCAATGATGTTGGAATTCAACAGAGAAGTAACATGAGAAACTAAAATCTGAGAGGAAGAAGGAGAAGAGGCAGCCTCCTTTCCCAGGATAGGCTGGGAGCTGGGAGTGACTTCCTAACACAAAGAAGGGGCAAGTAATAGATGTCTAGAAGTTCATATCCCCACTGTGAAATAGTATAATCCTCTCCATGAAAGAGCCCTCTGACCCTCCCAAACCCTGAAACTAACATGAGGACCAGCCAGGAGACTGTGGGATGGAACTGCTCCAGGGAAGGAGCTCACACTAGGTTCCACATTCTTTCTGAGACTTAAGTGGCTACAGCAACTAGCTTTTGTCAACTTCATGCTATCCTGGGACCCAGCAGTGCTGGGACTGGGGCATTATGAAAACTTGGGTTGTCACTGCTGGGACAGGAGAGCAAGTAGGGATCACTCTCATTGCCAGGGCTAGGAAATGAGCTGGGCCTGAGAGGCAGCAACTAGTGCCAGGAAGTGAGTGATCTGAGGTGGGGTCACGAGGTGAGTGAAAGTTGCTGCTGGGACTTGGTTGCAAGCTGAGTGAGGGCTCTTGAAGCCAGGGTAGGGGAGGCAAATCCCATAAGGACTAGGGTTTGAAGGGGTTGCATGTTCCCCATCTGCCAGCACAAGGATGTGACCAGAGAGTTGCCTCACCCCCTTCAGTTGCAACCCCTCAACAAAGCTGCTTCTATCCCTCCCCCATACACTCTGCCTGGGACCTGAGAATTGCTCTGCTCTTGACCCCCATGGCTAGTGCCTATTCTCACCAACATGGTGCCTGAGCACAAGCTATCCAACCTAGCCGCACCACCACCTCTTCAACAAAGCACATAGCCTGGGGTCCTGGAGACTAGACTGTCCAACCCAATCCACCAGCCTGGGAACTTAAGTAACTCTTCCAGGGGCCTGGAGTGTGGTCTAAACTCCTAGCTGCTACCCCCTCAGGTGGCACCTACCTCTCAAATGGATATGCTATGGGCCTGGATACCAGTGCACCCAGCCCACTGTAGCCACTGCCAACATCAACACACACTGCTAGGGACCCAGAGAATCTTCTTTCCAGTGCTACTTCGAATGCCCATGTCATGCCAACTGTCCAGAGGCCTGAGAAACTGCCCACCTATTGATCTACCATTGCCACTACTGGCCTCCAAGCATGCTGCCTAGAGGCCCAAGAATTAACACACTGGTAAAAACCAAGACATGTAGCAGTGTACACTTCCCTAGGGCATAAAGATAGGCACACTCAGCCAACTGCTACCACTACTGTGGCCTAAAGACTGGCCCACAAAACATACAAGTCCACAGCAAAACTTCACCCGTCTCCATTAATGACTGCACCCTAACTCACGAAGGAAATCACAAATACTACTAATGTTGTTTACGGCCAAATAAATCACCCAGAGACTATGCTACTGTGTACCCAGAATCACAGGCAAAGTGCCCTACCCACTGAATACCGTAGCTACATCTCCAGAAAACAGTCCTCCTCTACTAAAAGTAAATGTCAAAACGGAAGAAGCAACTGTTTTGCTACATGTATGGACATCAATGTAGGCATGCTGGAAACACAAAAAGCAAGAAAATATGACACCTCCAGAGGAACACATTAATTATCCAGCAATAGATCTTTTTTTTTTTTTTTTTTCTGAGATGGAGTCTGGCTCTGTTGCCCAGGCTGGAATGCAGTGGCACAATCTCAGCTCACTGCAGCTCCGCCTCTTGAGTTCAAGCAATTCTCCTGCCTCAGCTTCCCCAGCAGCTGGGACTACAGGCATGTGCCACTGTGCCTAGCTATTTTTTTTATTTTTAGTAGAGATGGGGTTTCACCATGTTGGCCAGGCTGGTTTTGAACTTCTGACCTCAGGTGACCTGCATGCCTAGGCCTCCCAAAGTGTTGGGATTACAGGCGTGAGCCACCATGCCTGGCCAATAGATGTTAATCAAAAAGAAAATTTCATTTCCCAATAAAGAATTCAAAATATTGTTTTTTTCAAAATATTGATTTTTTTTTTGAGACAGGATCTCACTGTGTTGCCCAGGGCTGGAGTACAGAAGTGTGATCTCAGCTCACTGCAACCTCCACCTCCTGGACGCAAGTAATCCTCTCACCTCAGCCTCCCAAGTATCTGGGACTACATGCATGTGCCATCATGCTTGGCTAATTTTTTTTTTTTTTTTTTGTAAAGGTAGGGTTTCACCATGTCACCTATGCTGGTCTCAAATTCCTGAGTTTGAGAGATCCACTTACCTCAGCCTCCCAAAGTACTGAGGTGTGAGCCACAATGCCCAGCCAAAAACATTGATTTTAAGGTATCTCAATGATATTCAAGAGAATTCTGAAAAATAATACAAAAAAACTTTAAAAATTCAGAATATGAATGAGAAATTTACCAAAGCAATAGATATTTTCAATAAGAACCAAATAAAAGTTTAGAATTGAAGAATCCATTAAAGGAAATATAAAATACATTTGAAAGGGTCAACAGTAGACTAGATCAAGCAGAAGAAAGAAACTTAGAACTTGAAGATAGGTCTTTTGAAATAATCCAGTCAGACAAAAGTAAACAAAAAATAATAAAAAAGAAAGAGCAAAGCCTTTGTGACATTTGGGACAACATAACATGACAAGATAAACAAATTGTCAGTATTACTAAGGGTGAAGAAACAAAGATTAGAAAACCTATTTAATGACATAATAGATGAAAATTTCCAAAGTCTAGCAAGAGATTTCGACATTTAGATACAGGTGGCTGAAAGAAACCAGGTAATACAATGCAAAAAGGTATTCCCCATGGCTGTCTAAAGTCAAAGTTTTTTTTTTTTTTTTTTTTTTACTTTTTAATTACAGCCATTCGAACTGGTGTGAGATGGTGTCATATGGTTGGTTTGATTTTCATTTCTCTAATGTTTAGTGATGTTGAGCATTTTTTCATATGCTTTTTAGCCAAATATATGTCTTCTTTTGAAAAGTGTCTGTTTACATCATTTACCCACTTTTTAAGGGAGTTGTTTGGTTTTTGCTAGCAAATTTCTTTAAGTTCCTTATAGATTCTGGATATTAGAACTTTGCCAGATGCAGAGTTTGCAAATATTTTCTCCTACTCTGTATGATGTCTGTTTACTCTGTTGATAGTTTCTTCGCTGTGCAGAAGCTCTTTAATTAGATCCCATTCGTGAATTTTTGCTTTTATTGCAATTGTTTTTGGTGTCTTTGTCACAAAATCTTTGCCCATTCCTATTTCCTGAATTGACTTTTATCTTCCAGGGTTTATATAGTTTTAGGTTTTATATTTAAGTCTTTAACCCATCTTGAGTTGATTTTTGTATCTGGTGTAAGGAAGGAGTTCAGTTTTGATCTTCTGCATATGGTTTGCCAGTTATCCCAGTACAACTTATTGAATAGGGAGTCATTTCACCATTGCTTGGTTTTATCAGGTTTGTCAATGATCCAATGATTTTAGATGTGTAGCACTATTTCTGGCTCTCAGTTCTGCTCCATTGGTCTATATGTTTTGTTTTGTTTTTTAAACCAGTACCAGACTGTCTTGGTTAACATAGACTTGTAGTATAATTTAAAGTCAAGCAACAAGATACCTCCTGCTTTATTATTTTTGCTCAGGGCTACCTTGGCTATCCAGGCTCTTTTTAGCTTTTATATAAATTTTAAAATAGTTTTTCCTAGTTCTATGTAGTAAGTCATCTGCAGTTTGATAGAAATAACATTGAATCTGTACATTGCTTTGAGAAGTTCGGCCATTTTAACAATATTGATTCTTCCTAAAAATGAGCATGGAAAGTTTTTCCATTTGTGCCATCTCTGATTTCTTTGAGCAGAGTTTTGTAATTCTAAGTGTAGAGATCTAATAGTATTCCTAGGTATTTTATTCTTTTGTGGCAATTGTGAATGGGATTGCACTCCTGATTTGGCTCTCAGTTTGACTGTTGTTGCTGTACAGGAATGTTAATAATTTTTACAATTGATTTTGTATCCTGAGATTTTGCTGAAGTTGTTTATCAGCTGAAGGAGTTTTTGTGCCGAGATGATGAAGTTTTTTAGATATAGACTCATGGCATCTACAAACAGGGATAGTTTGACTTTCTTTCCTCCTATTTGGATGCCTTTTATTCTTTCTGTTGCCTAATTGCTCTGGTCAATACTATGTTAACTACAAGTGGTAAGACAGGGCATCCTTGTGTTTGTTTTAAAGGAGAATGCTTCCAGCATTTGCTCATTTGGTGTGATGCTGACTGTGGGTTTGTCACAGATGGCTATTATTATTTTAAAGTATATTCCTTCAATGTTTATTTTATTGAGGGTTTTTAGCATGAAAAGATGTTGAATTTTATCAAAAGCTCTTTCTGCATCTATTGGAATAATTATGTGGGTTTTATCTTTAGTTCTGTTTATGTGATGAATCACATTTATTGATTTTCATATGTTGACCCATCCTTTATCCCAAGGATAAAGACTACTTGATCATGGTGTATAAGCTTTTTGATGTGTGCTGGATTGGGTTTGCCAGTATTTTGTTGAGTATTTTTGTATCAATGTTCATCAAGGATATTGGCCTGAAGTTTTCTTTTTTTGTTGTGTCTCTGTCAGGTTTTGGTATCCAAATGATGCCAGCCTCATAGAATGAGCTAGAGAGGAGCTCCTCCCTCAGTATTTTTGGAATAATTTTGGTAGAAATGGTAACAGCTCTTCTTTGTACATATGATAGAATTCTGCTGTGAGTCTGTTGGGTCCTGACTTTTTTTGATTGGTTGACTTTTTATTACTGATTTGATTTTGAAACTTATTATTGGCCTGTTTAGGGATTAAAATTTTTCCTGGTTTAGTCTTGGGAGGGTGTATGTGTCCAGGAATTTATCCATTTCTTCTAGATTTTCTAGTTTGTATGCATAGAGGTGTTCATAGCAGTGTTTGATTTTTCTTTCTGTATTTCTGCAGGGTCAGTGGCAATATACCCTTTGTTAATTCTAATTGTGTTTATTTGAGTCTCCTATCTTTTCTTCTTTATTACTCTACCTAGTGGTGTATCTATTTTATTAGTTTTCAGAAAAACAACTTCTAGATTTCTTGATCTATTGTATGGTTTTCTGTGTCTCAATTTCTTTCAGGTCAGCTTTAATTTTGGTTATTTCTTGTCTTCTGCTAGCTCTGGGGTTGATTTGCTCTTGCCTCTGTATTTCTTCTAGCTGTAATGTTAGGTTGCTAATTTGAGATCTTTCTCACTTTTTGACGTAGGCATTTACTGCTATACATTTCCCTCTTAATACTGCCTAAGCTGTGCCCCAGATATTCTGGTATGTTTTATTTTTGTTTTCATTACTATTAAAGAACTTCTCGATTTCTGCTTCAGTTTCATTATTTACTCCAAAGTCATTCAGGAGCAGATTATTTAATTTCCATGTAATTTTCTGGTTTAGAGTGACTTTCTTTCTATTGATTTCTATTTTTACTGTGCCATTGGCTGAGAATGTGGTTGGTATTATTTCAATTTTTTAAAATATTTTGAGGATTGTTTTATGTCTGATTGTGTAGTTGATTTTAGAGTATGTGCCATGTGGCAATGAAAAGAATATATATTCTGTTGTTTTGAGTGAAGAGTTTTATAGATGTCTATTTCGTCTGTTTGGTTAAGTATTGAGTTCAACTCCTAAATATCTTTGTCGATTTTCTGCCTCAATGTTCTAAAACTGTAAGTGGATTGTTGAAGTCTCCCACTATTATTGTGTGACAATCTAGGTCACCTTGTGGGTCTCCAAGAACTTTATCAATCTGGGTGGTCTTGTGTTGGGTGCATACGTATTTAAGACAGTTACATCTTCTTGTTGAATTGAATCTTTTACCATTATGTATACCCTTCTTTGTCTTTTTAATTTTTGTTGGTTGAAATTCTATTTTGTCTGAAATTAGGATTACTACCCCTGCTTTTTTCTGTTTTCCATTTGCTTGGTAGATTTTTCTTCATGCCTTTATTTTGCACCTATGTGTGTCACTGCATGTGAGATGTGTCTCTTGAAGACAGCATACCAATATGTCTTGGTTCTTTAACCAGTTTACCATTCTGGGCCTTTTAATTGGGGCATTTAGCTCATTTATATTCAAAGTTAGTGTTAATATGTATGGATCTGATCCTGTCACCATGTTTTCAGCAGGTTATTTTGCAGACTTGTGTGCTTGCTTTATAGTGTCACTGGTCTGTGTACTTAAGTGTGTTTTTGTAGTGGCTAGTAAGAGTATTTTCTTTCCATATTTAGAGCATCTTTCAGGACCTCTTCTAAGGCAGGCCTGGTGGTGATGAATTTCCTCAACATTGCTTCTCTGAAAAGGATCCTATTTCTCCTTCACTTATGAAGATTATTTTAGTTGGATATGAAATTCTTAGTTGGAAACTTTTTCTTTAAGAATGTTGAATATAGGTTCCCAATCTCTTCTGGCTTGTAGAGTTTCTGCTGAAAGGCCCACTGTTAGCCTGATGGGGTTCTCTTTGTAGGTGACCTTACCTTTCTCTCTATCTGCCTTTAACATTTTTTTCTTTTATTTTGATATTAGAGAATCTCAAGATGATGTGTTTCCCAAGTTGCTTGCTTTCTCTCTGGCTCTTTCAGGGCCATAGAGAAATAAGTCAATAGATTTGATCTCTTCATGTTATTCTATGTTGCTCTGATATTTTGTTCATTCTTTTTTATTCTTTTTGCTTTATTTCTGGCTGACTGAGTTATTTCAGAGTCAGCCTTCAAGCCCTGAGATTTTTTTCCTCCACTTGATCTATTCTGCTGCTAATACTTGTGACTGTATTACAAAATTCTTGTAGTGTATTTTTCAGCTCTATCAGATTTTTTTAAAATATGATTTAATCTATTAGCTCCTGTATTATTTTATTTTGATTGTTAGATTTTCTGGATTTAATTTTTTAATGATCTCTCAAATCTCAATGATCTTCATTCCTATCCATAATCTGAATTCTATTTTTGTCATTTCAGCCATTTCAGCCCAGTTAAGAATCCTTGCTCAGGAACTAGTATAGCCATTTTCAGGCAAGAAGACATTCTGGCTTTTTGAGTTCCTAGAGTTCTTTTATTTGTTCTTTCTCATCTGTGTGGATGGGTTTACCTTTAACTGTGGTATAAATTGAAGACCACCAGTAGACTTCTTTTTTAGATGTTTCCAGAGGGCCAAAGCTTTTTGCAGGGTCTTTATTTTTAGCTGAATTCTTGTCATTGATATCACAGAAGGGTATATTAACAAATTATTTTTGATGTTGAAGTTTTGGCCTGCAATCTGGTAGGTGGTACTTAAGTGTAATGGCCAGTAGGTAAGCTTTTGTTCAGTCACATGGCTTCTCTATATTTCTTCATGACTATAGCCATGTTCCTTCTCAGCACTCTGAAAGTAAGAGCTCCTCTCTCACTTCAGTGCTGGCTGAAGATGTCAATTTAACACTGCTGGGCTGTGTATCTTAGCTCTGGGTCAATGTCAGGCTTTATGTTCCCTCCCAAGCTTAGAGGTAACAGGGGAAAGGAACTTAGCAGTGGTTGTGATAGAGAGTCTTTCACTTATTTTGGGGGCTCCATCTTGAGAGGTGTGGAGCTGCTATCAGTCAGTGTGATCAACCTGGGTTGCGGCAGCTGTCCTGTGAGCCCAAGCCAGGGAGGCATACCTTGTGACAAGTGAGTGGCGGGGAAAGAGGGGAAACAGACCAGTAACCTCTCCATAAGGCAATTAAAGCTTGCTCAAGATGCAGATGAAGCACTAAGCGTCTTTGCTCATTCCCCAGGGCAAGGGCAGAAAGGGCAGTACCACTGCAGTGGCAGTGGTAGAGGGGTTTTCAGTAGCCTCTGGGAGCTCCACCTCTGAGAACCATATAGCCACAGTTCCTGGGAATGTTCAGCCAGGGGGTGAGGTGGCTGCACTGCTAGCCTGAGCTGAGGGCCCCCCTTGTTGGGGACTTGGGGGTTGAGGGTTTACAGAGAGGAGAGACTGGGTTCCTCTCTGTATGGTGACTATGGTGTGCTGTAAGCTTGGGTGAAGCCCTCAGGCTCACTGTTTCTTCCCCAGCCTTTGAGCAGAAGAGACAGAACATTGTTGTGACAGTGGCAGAAAGGAACATTGATTGCGTCTTGGAGCCCCTTCCCAGGAAATTCAGAGCCACTACCAGTGGATATTCTCAGCTGTTTGTGGGGCATCTAAGCTGTGGACCTGAGCAGGGGGCTCTGCCTGCGGAAGAGTGGGTGCTGGGGGCTCACAGGGAAGATAGACTAAACTCTTCTCTGTATGGTGGCTGTGGAGTGCTCAGGTGCCAGTGAAGTGACTAGGCCCTTTGTTCCTTCCTCAGCCCAAAGGTGGTTAGGGCAGTACTACTGCAGCTGCAATGGCGAAGAGGTTGTGGGTTGACTCTGAGATTTCCTCCTCAGAGAAATGCTGAGCTGCCCCCAACTGAAGTGTTCAAGTGGGGTCAGGGTGGTTGTGCTGGAGTCCAAGGTTAGGAGGCCTCACCAACTAAGGAGAAGTTGGGATGAGAACCTGCATGTAGAACAGTCTGGCCACTTTTTGATGAAGCAGCTGCACTGTGCTAGGGTTACATGCTGGTCCTCATCACCACATACTCTCCAGAGCCTGAAGGCAACAATAGTGAGGGTTGTGAGAAAGCAAAGACGGCAGCCTACCACTCCCTTTAGGGGCTCTGTCCCATGGAAATGCAGAGCTGCTACCAACCTGAGAGCCCTGATGGGAAGTGGTTGGAGTCCCAGGTTGGGAGCTCCCATCCACTGAGGACAAATGTGGGATCCACACACAAAAAAGAGTCTGGCCATTTTTCTGTGGGACAGCTGTGCTGTGCTGGGGGTTTGCGCCAGTCCCTAGTCACTGTAGGCTCTCCAGAGCCTGAAGACAACAACAGTGAGGGCTGCAAGGCAGGAAATTTGCTGCCCCCTTGCCCTGGAGCTCTGTCCTGGGGAAGTGCAGAGCTGCTACTAGCCTCATAACCCCAGTGGTGGGAGGCTGGAGTCCTAGGCCAATGGGTCTCATCCTGTGAGGTGCAGTGTAAGTGAAGCCTGTAGATAGTTGCTGCTCAACCCCCTGGATTTGGCTCCTTTCCTGGATGTGTGTAAAGGAGCCTAACCTCCACCTTTGCCAGAGATGAAGCCACTAATGCCAGGATGCCTGGGGATCAAGGGCTTTTGGGACTTTGGCTATGCCTCAGCAGTGGCTCTGCTGAGACTCCCATAGCTTTGCATATCAGTCTGAAGGTTTTTGTGGGGTGAGCTCACAAGGGCATCTCCTGAGACCAGGGATTGCAAAGATCTATGGACCAAGTGTGTGTCCCAGGGTTTCTCATTCTCTCACCATTTCCCAGTGGTGGGGGAGCCTCCTCTGGCTCCATGTTACTGTCAGGTAGGCATTAATCTATTCTTGCTCCTCTCTGTTCTCCTTGGGTTGAGTTGTTTGATGAATCCCAGTGTGCCCACCTGGGTGTTTCAGTTGAAGATGTAGTATTTATTCACCACTTTTTCTTCTCTTTGTGAAAGTAGTGCACACTAACTGCTTCTAGTCAGCCATTTTGGCCATCATGTAAACTAAAACTTTTTAAAAAATATTTTCACTCCCTCTTAACATTGAGAAATGGCAGATTAACTGAATGGATTTGATCTCCTTGACAGGCAATATTGTCATAGACGTGAATTCTATATCCATTCACCTAAGTACTTCTGTGGCTTTTTAGATCCCTTTAAAATTAGAGAGAAAAAAGAAAGTAAACAAGACTCACGGAGACCTGACATCTCACAGAAATTCTGTGGATTATTTCAATTACTGCACTTCTAAACTCTATGTATTATACTTATTCTCCATTCTGAGTATTGAAAGGATGAATCAATCTTCATTTACGAACAATAAAAGAAAGATATGATGGAATATGAATATGGTTGCCGGGCAATATTCAGTCACAAAACGTTTACAACAGCAAGATAAAAGCATTATATCGTTTTATGTGTCAGGGCATCTGGACATTTTGTTGGTGTAGGGGTTTGTCCTCACATAAACTATTAGGCTATTTCATCAGTTATAAACATCTTATGACCATGGGTCATGACTGGCAACGAATGTGCCTTGCTAGTATCAGGGCACCTGGACATTTTCTTGTTGTGGAAATTTGTCCTTGCAGCATTATTAACCTCCTTCATCAGCCATAAATATCTTATGACCATTGGTCATGTCTGACAAGGAATGCGCCTTGCTAATTTTAAGATGGAGTTGATTTTAAAATGGTGTGACCCTGGGTCTCCTATGCTTCCCAAAGAAATCATCAATAACAATGTATAAGAGATAAATAATGGATCAAAGAATGTATAAACGATGAGAAAACAATTAACAATATGACAGGGCCTCACATATCAATAATAACCTTGAACATAAGTGGATTAAATTCTTCTGTTAAAAGATATAGAATGGCTGAATGAAATTAAAAGCATGATCCAACTACATGCTACTTATAAGAAACTCTCCTTACTGGTAAAGACACATACAGACTAAAATAAAGAGATGAAAAAACATATTCCACACAAGTGGAAACAAAAAGTGAGCAGGAGTAGCTATATTTACGTAACATGGATTTTTAGTCGAGAACAGAAAAAAAAAGATGAAGAAAATCATTATATGACAAAGGACTTAATCCAGTGAAAGAATATAACAATTCTAAATATATATACATCCAACACTAGAGCACCCAGATTCATAAAGCAAATACTACTAGGTCCAAAGAGAGGACAGAAATATAATAGTGGGGTCTTTATCACCTCATATCAGCATTAGATGGATCATCTAGATGGAGAATCAAAAAATAAATATTGGATTTAAACTGTATTTAGGTCAACTGAACCTAAGAGACCTTTACAATAGCAGCAAAATACATTCTTTTTATCAGCAATGCAACATTCTCCAGAATAGAGCATACGTTAGGTCACAAAATACGTCTCAGCAAATTGTTAACAGTCAAAATCATATCAAATATCTTCATGGATGAAAATGGAATAGAACTAAAAATCAATACGAAGAATAACACTGGAAATAATACAAACACATGGAAATTAAACAGCATGCTCCTAAATGACCACTGGGTAAAGAAAAGAGTTAAAATGAAAATTTGAAAATGTAAAAATTCCATGGAAAAAAATGAAGATGGAAACACAACATACCAAAACCTGTGGTACATAGCAAAAGCAGTGCTAAGAAGCAAGATTATAGCAATAAATGCCTATATTAAAAAGGAGTGATTGGGAGGGCAAGAGGGCTGCTGACTAGATGCAGCCAGGTCAAACAGCTCCAACGGAGGAACTGAGATGACTAGCATGCTCCTAACAAATCTGCAGAGGGAAGGCACAGAGTATGGGTGGATAGAAGACACAGAAGCTGGGCTGAAGGGGGAGAAAGCTGGGAACCCTACATGGGGCTACAGCACACCCAGACTCCTTCCTAGCTCCCAATGGTGCCAGGAGAATGGGTGAGTTGAACTGGTAAGGAGTAACCTGCTTTCCCCACAGGTGTCTGGAAACCCAGTAGGAGGAGACCTCTTTACCAATACAGACACTTGAGTTGGCAGGTAGAGCTGCTTAGGGAAGTGGTAGGGGCAGCAAGCCAGCTGATGTGGAGCCCAGAAGGTTTGGTGCAGGAACGTCTGTAGCAGAGTACAGCCAGTGATGACCATCCCTAGGCTTGACTTGCTCCTATAGGAGACTTTAGCCCTAGTGGAACTGTCAAGTCCTGAACTCTATGGCGCAGTCTTGCCCATCAGATAGGGCTGGTGCAATCTGAGCACCTCTTGGTCTGCTGACCCCTCCCAGGGCCCTGACTGACTATGGCTGCTTGCAGGGAAACCTTGCATGCCATGGAGGCCCAGCCCATAGCTTCTGCACTGGCAGACTCATGCCTGACTGGCAAAGAGCTCCAGCAGAGCAGCCCCTACAGCCACACACCAGCCTGCATTCTCCCTCCCCATACTGAAGCTTCCCCCACATCCATTGCTACTCCCCACATTACTTTGCTGGTGCCTGTCTGCAGGTGGCAGATTTTGCTTTCCTTGTCCTGCCAGTGCACAGGAATACATGCGGTCCACACCCCTCCCAATGGTAACCACCATCAAGACTGTGTCTTGCTGGGGACAGAGACAGCCAGTCCCAGCCCCACCTGTGGCCTGTTCTCGCGCTAACACCACGCAGAGAACAATAGATCCTTCTCTGCCCTGAGAAAATCACTCCTGCTTGCAGGGCATAGAGAAGGCACACAGAACTGCGCTTGCCAGTGCCCTGCACTTAAGCCAACATCACCGGAAGACAAGCCCACAAATATGAGAAAGAATCAGTGCAAGAACTCTGAAAATTCAAAAAGCCAGAGTGCCTTCCTTCCTCTAAGCAACCATATCACCTCTCCAGCAAGGGTTCTGAACAGGGCTGAAATGGCTTTAACAACAGAAATAGAACTCAGAATATGGTTAAGAGGAAAGATCATTGAGTTATAGGAATATGCTGAAACACAATTCAAGAAAGCTACAAATCATGATAAAGCAATGCAGAAGCTGACAAACCAAATGGCCAGTACAGAAAAGAATGTAACCAATCTGATAGAGCTGAAAACTCACTACAAGAATTTCATAATGCAAGCATGAGTATTAATAGTATAATAGACCAAGGAGAGGAAAGAATCTCATGGCTTGAAGGCTCACTTGCTGAAATAGTACAGTCAGAAAAGAATAGAGAAAAAATAATGAAAAAGAACAAACAAAATCTCTGAGAAATATGGGATTATGTAAAGAGACCCAATCTGTGAACTCATTGGTGTCTCTTAAAGAGATGGGGAGAATAGAACCAACTTGAAAAATATATTTCTGGATATAATCCATAAGAACATCCCCAACATAGCTAGAGAAGACAACAGTCAAATTTATGAAATGTAAAGAACCTCAGTAAGATACTTCACCAAAAGATGATCCCCAAGACACATAATCATCTGATTCTTCAAAGTCAAAATGAAACAAAAAATGTTCAAAGAAGCTAGAGAGAAAGGTCAGATTATGTACAAAGGGAAGTCCATCAGACTAACAGTGGACATGTCAGCAGAAACCATACAAGCCAAGAGAGATTGAGGGTCAATATTCAACATTTTCAAAGAAAAGAAATTTTAACCCAGAATTTTATACCTGGCTAAACTGAGCTTTGTAAGTGAAGGAGAAATAAAATTCTTTTCAGACAAGCAAATTCTGAGGGAATTCATTACCACCAGACCTCCCTTACAAGAGCATGTGAAGGAAGCACTGAATATGGAAAGAAAAGACCATTACTAGCCATTACAAAAACACACTGAAGTACGCAAACCAGTGACACTATAAAGCAGCCACATCAAGAACTGTGCTGAGCATAAACAAGTCTGAAAAATAACCAGCTGAAAACATGATGATAGGATCGAATCCACACATATCAACACTAAACTTGAATGTAAATGAGTTAAATTCCCCAACTAAAAGGTGCACAGTGGCGAGCTGGATAAAGAACCAAGACCCATTGCTATACTGTCTTCAAGAAAACCATCTTACATGCAGTGACACAGATAGTCACAAAATCAAGAAATGGAGAAAAATCTACCAAGGAAACAGAAAACAGAAAAAAGCAGGGATAGAAATCCTAATTTCTGACAAAACAGACCAACAAAGATCAAAAAAGACAAAGAAGTGCATTACATAATAGTAAAGGGTTAAATTCAACAAGAAGATATAACTGTCCTAAATATATATGCACCCAACACAGGAGGACCCAGACTCATAAAGCAATTCTTAGAGATCTACAAAGAAACATAGACTCCCATAAAATAATAGTGTGAGACTTCAACATTCCACTGACAGTATTAGAGACAGAAAATTAACAAAGATATTCAGGACCTAAACTCAGTACTGGATCAAACGGACCTAGTAGACATCTACAGAATTCTCCACCTCAGAATAACAGAATATGCATTCTTCTTATTGCCACATGGCACATACTCTAAAATCAATCACACAATTGGAAGTAAATCACTCCCTAGCAAATGCAAAAGAGCTGGAATCAAAACAAACTATCTCTTGGACCACCACTGTATTAGTCTGTTCTCATGCTGCTAATAAAGAAATACCCAAGACTAGGTAATTTATAAAGAAAAAGAGGTTTAATGGATTCACAGTTCCACGTGGCTGGAGAGGCCTCACAATCATGACTGAGTGGAAAGGAGGAGCAAAGGCACATCTTACATGGCAGCAGGTAAGAGTGTGTATGCAGGTGAACTTCCCTTTATGAAACTATCAGATCTCATGAGACTTATTTACTATCACAAGAAATGGATAAATTGGCCATAATAAAGGAGCTGCAGGCTCACACAAGTCTGAAATCCAATAGGGCAGTCATTACACCTTGAAGTTCCAAAATAATATCCTTGACTCCATGTCTCACATCTAGGTCATACTGATGCAAGAGGTGGCTTCCCATGGCCTTGGACAGCTCTGACCCTGTGGCTTTGCAGGGTACAGCTCCCCTCCCACTGATTTCATGGGCTGGTGTTGAGTTTCTGTGGCTTTTCCAGGCACACAGCACATGCTGTCAGTGGATCTACCATTCTGGGGTCTAGAGGACAGTGGCCTTCTTCTGACAGCTCCCATAGGTAGCGCCCCAGTGGGGATTCTGTGTGGTTGCTCCAACCCCACACTTCCCTTCCATACTGCCATAGCACAGGTTCTTCATGTGGGCCCTGCACTTGCAGCAAATTTCTGCCTGAACATCCAGACATTTCCATACATCCTCTGAAATCTAGGTGGAAGTTCCCGAATCTCAATTCTTGACTTCTGTACACCACAGGCCTAACACCACGTGAAAGTTGCCAAGGCTTGGGGCTTGCACCCTCTGAAGCCATGGCCCAAGCTGTACCTTGGCCCCTTTTAGCCATGGCTAGGTTGGCCTAGGCTTAGGCCAAGTCCCTAGGCTTCACACAGCACAGGGTGGGGGGCACCCAGACCTGGCTCAAGAAACCATTTTCCCCTCCTAGGTCTCCAGGCCTGTGATGGAAGGGGCTGCTGTGAAGGTCTCTGCCATGCCCTGGAGACACTTTCCCCATTGTTTTGGTGATTAGCATTTGGCTTATCATTACTTATGCAAATTTCTGCAGCTGGCTTGAATTTCTCCTCAGAAAATGGGTCTTTCATTTCTATTGCATTGTCAGGCTGCAAATTTTTCAAACTTTTATGCTCTGCTTCCTCTTGAACACTTTGCCACTTAGAAATTTCTTCTACTAGATACCTTAAATCATCTCTCTCAAATTCAAAATGCCACAAATCTCTAGGATAGGAGCAAAATGTTGCCAGTCTCTTTGTACAGCAATAGCCTCCTTTGCTGTACTTCCCTAGTTCCTCATCTCCATCTGAGACCACCTCAGCCTGGACTTTATTGTCCATATAACTACCAGCATTTTGGTCAAAGCCATTCAACAAGTCTCTTGGAAGTTCCAAACTTTCCCACATCTTCCTGTCTTCTGAGCCAGGTCTGTAGGAATTTCCAAACTTTCCCACATTTTCCTGTCTTCTTCTAAGTCCTCAAAACTATTCCAACCTCTGCCTGTTACCCAGTTCCAAAGTTGCTTCCACATTTTCAGGTATCTTTATAGCAGTGCCCCACTCACAGTTATAATTTACAGTATTAGTCTATTCTCATTCTGCTAATAAAGACATAACAGGCCAGGTGCAGTGGCTTACACTTGTAATCCTAGCACTTTGGGAGGCCAAGGTGGGCATATCACTTGAGGTCAGGAGTTCAAGACCAGCCTGGTCAACATGAGAAAACCCTATCTCTTCTAAAAATAAAAATATTTACCAGGCATGGTGGTGCATGCTTGTAATCCCAGCTACTCAGGAGGCTGAGGCAGGAGAATTGCTTGAACCCAGGAGGTGGAGGTTACATTGAGCCAAGATCATGCCACTGCACTAAAGCCTGGGTGGCAGAGAAAGACTCCATCTCAAAAAAAAAAAATAAAGACATACCCAAGACTGGCTAAAAAGAAAAAAAGAGGTTTAATGGACTCACAGTTCCACATGGCTGGGGAGGTCTCACAATCATAGCAGAATGCAAAGGAGGAACACAGGCACATCTTACATGGCAGCAGGCAAGAGCTTGTGTGCAGGGGAACTGTCCTTTATAAAACCATCAGATGTCATGAGGTTTATTCACTATTACAAGAACAGCATAGGAAAAGCCCACCCACGTGATTCAATTACCTCCCATTGAGTCCCTGCATGACACTTGGTGATTACAAGGAATACAGTTCAAGATGAGAACTGGGTGACAACATAGCCAAACCACATAAACAGTGCAAATTAGAAATGAAGACTAAGAAACTAACTCAAAATTATACTTTTACATGAAAATGCAATAATCTGCTCCCGAATGACTCTCAGGTAAGTTATAAAATTAAAGCAGAAATGAAACATTTATTGAAGCTAATAAGAACAAAGATACAACATACCCAAATTTCTGAGACACAGCCAAAGCAATGTTAAGAGGGAAATTTATAGTACTAAATGTCTACATCAAAAAGTTAGAAAAATATCAATTTAAAAATGTAACATCACAACTAAAAGAACTAGAGAATCAAAAGCAAATCAATTCCCAAAGCTGGCAAAAGATAAGAAATAACCAAAATCAGAGCTGAACTGAAGGGGATTGAGATATGAAAAACCATTCAGAATATCAACAAATTCAGGAACTGGTTTTTGAAAAAATTAATCATATAGATAGAAGACTAGTTAAACCAATGAAGAAGAAAGAAGATTAAAGTAAACACAATCAGAAACAACAAGGGGGAGTTTACCACTGGCCCCCAGAAAGACAAACAACTGTAAGATAATATTATGAACAGCTTTATGTACATAAACTAAAAAATCTAGAAGAAATAGATAAATTCCTGGACACATACAGCCTCCCCAGTATGAACCAGAAAGAAATTGAATCCCTGAATAGATCAATTAATAGGCTCTGAAATTGAGGCAGTAATAAATAGCCTATCAACCAAAAAAAGCCCAGAGCCAAACAGATTCACAACTGATTATATCAGATGTACAAACAAGAGCTGGTACCATTCCTACTGAAACAATTCCAAAAAACTGAGGAGGAGATACTTCTCTTTAATTCATTCTATGAGACTGTCATCATTCTGATACCAAAACCTGGCAGAGATAAAACAAAAAAAGAAAAGTTCAGGTCAATATCCTTGATGAACATCAATGCAAAAATTCTCAACAAAATACTGGCAAACCAAATCCAGCAGCACATCAAAAAGCTTATCCACCACAATTAAGTAGGCTTTATCCCTGGGATGCAAAGTTGGTTCAACATATGCAAATCAATAAATATGATTCATCACATAAACTGAACTAAAGACAAACACCACATGATTTTCTCAATAGATGCAGAAAAGGCATTTGATAAAATTCAATACCCATTCATGTTAAAAACCCTTAATAAACTAGGTACTGAAGGAGCATATCTCAAAATAATGAGAGCCATATATGACAAACCCACAGCCTGAATGGGCAAGAGCTGGAAGCATTCCCCTTCTAAATCAGCACTAGATGACGATGCCCTCTATCACTACACCTGTTCAACAGAGTATTAGAAAAAAATGCCATGTAACCCAGCAATCACATTACTGGGTATATACTCAAGGGAATATAAATCATTCTATTAAAAAGACACATGAACACATATGTTCATTGCAGTGCTATTCACAATAGCAAAGACATGGAATCAACCTAAATGACCATCAATGGTAGACTGGATAAAGAAAATTTTGTACATATACACTATGGAATACTATGCAGCCATAATAAAGAACAAACTTATGTACTTTGCAGAAGTATGAATGGAACTAGAGGCCATTATACTTGGCAAACAAATGCACGAACAGAAAATCAAAAACTGCTTCTCTGGTTTTTATGGTTTTAGGTCTAACATTTAAGTCTTTAATCCATCTTGAATTAATTTTTGTATAAGGTGTAAGGAAGGGATCCAGTTTCAGCTTTCTACATATGGCTAGCCAGTTTTCCCAGCACCATTTGTTAAATAGGGAATCCTTTCCCCATTTCTTGTTTTTGTCAGGTTTGTCAAAGATCAGATAGCTGTAGATGTGTGGTATTATATCTGGGGGCTCTGTTCTGTTCCATTGGTCTGTATCTCTGTTTTGGTACCAGTACCATGCTGTTTTGGTTACTGTAGCCTTGTAGTATAGTTTGAAGTCAGGTAGTGTGATGCCTCCAGCTTTGTTCTTTTGGCTTAGGATTGACTTGGTGATGCGGGCTCTTTTTTTGGTTCCACATGAACTTTAAAGTAGTTTTTCCAATTCTGTGAAGAAAGTCATTGGTAGCTTGATGGGGATGGCATTGAATCTATAAATTACCTTGGGCAGTATGACCATTTTCACGATATTGATTCTTCCTATCCATGAGCATGGAATGTTCTTCCATTTGTTTGTATCCTCTTTTATTTCATCGAGCAGTGGTTTGTAGTTCTCCTTGAAAAGGTCCTTCACATCCCTTGTAAGTTGGATTCCTAGGTATTTTATTCTCTTTGAAGCAATTGTGAATGGGAGTTCACTCATGATTTGGCTCTCTGTTTGTCTGTTATTGGTGTATAAGAATGCTTGTGATTTTTGCACAGTGATTTTGTATCCTGAGACTTTGCTGAAGTTGCATATCAGCTTAAGGAGATTTTGGACTGAGACAATGGGGTTTGCTAGATATACAATCATGTCATCTGCAAACAGGGACAATTTGACTTCCTCTTTTTCTAATTGAATACCCTTTATTTCTTTCTCCTGCCTGATTGCCCTGGCCAGAACTTCCAACATTATGTTGAATAGGAGTGGTGAGAGAGGGCATCCCTGTCTTGTGCCCGTTTTCAAAGGGAATGCTTCCAGTTTTTCCCATTCCGTATGATATAGGCTGTGGGTTTGTCATAAATAGCTCTTATTATTTTGAGATACTTTGATAAATACCTAGTTTATTGAGAGTTTTTAGCATGGAGGGCTGTTGAATTTTGTCAAAGGCCTTTTCTGCATCTATTGAGATAATCATGTGGTTTTTGTCTTTGGTTCTGTTTATGTGATGGATTACATTTATTGATTTGCATATGTTGAACAAGACTTGCATCCCAGGGATGAAGCCCACTTGATCATGGTGGATAAGGTTTTTGATGTGCTGCTGAATTCGGTTTGCCAGTATTTTATTGGGGATTTTTGCATCGATGTTCATCAGGGATATTGGTCTAAAATTCTCTTTTTTTGTTGTGTCTCTGCCAGACCTAAAACCATAAAAACCCTAGACAAAAACCTAGGCAGTACCATTCAAGACATAGGCATGGCCAAGGACTTCATGTCTAAAACACCAAAAGCAATAGCAACAAAAGCCAAAGTAGACAAATGGGATCTAATTAAACTAAACAGCTTCTACATAGAAAAAGAAACTCCCATCAGAGTGAACAGGCAACCTACAGAATGGGAGAAAATGTTTACAGTCTACTCATCTGACAAAGGGCTAATATCCAGAATCTACAAAGAACTGAAACAAATTTACAAGAAAAAAACAAACAACCCCATCAAAAAGTGGGTGAAGGATATGAACAGACACTTCTCAAAAGAAGGCATTTATGCAGCTAACAGACACATGAAAAAATGCTCATCATCACTGGCCATCAGAGAAATGCAAATCAAAACCACAATGAGATAGCATCTCACACTAGTTAGTATGGCGATCATTAAGAAGTCAGGAAACAACAGGTGCCGGAGAGGATGTGGGGAAATAGGAACACTTTTACCAACTAGTTTACAGTTGGTGGGACTGTAAACTAGTTCAACCATTGTGGAAGTCAGTGTGGCGATTCCTCAGGGATCTAGAACTAGAAATACCATTTGACCCAACCATCCCATTACTGGGTATATACCCAAAGGATTTTAAATCATGCTTCTATAAAGACACATGCACACGTATGTTTATTGCAGCACTATTCACAATACAAAGATTTGGAACCAACCCAAATGTCCAACAATGATAGACTGGATTAAGAAAATGTGGCACACATACACCATGGAATACTATGCAGCCATAAAAAATGATGAGTTCATGTCCTTTGTAGGGACATGGATGCAGCTGGAAACCATCATTCTCAGCAAACTATTGCACGGACAAAGAAACCAAACACTGCATGTTCTCACTCATAGGTGGGAATTGAAAAATGAGAACAGTTGGACACAGGAAGGGGAACATCACACTCTGGGGCCTGTTGTGGGGTGGGGGGAGTGGGGAGGGATAGCATTAGGAGATACACCTAATGTAAGTGATGACTTAATGGGTGCAGCACACCAACATGGCACATGTATACATATGTAACAAACCTGAACATTGTGCACATGTACCCTAGAACTTAAAGTATAATAAAATATATATATATATATAAAAGAAAATCAAAACCACATGTTCTCACTTACAAGTGGGAGCTAAATGATGAGAACACATGGACACATATAAGGAACTAACACACACTACAGCCTATTGGAAGATGGAGTTAGGGTGGGAGGAGAAAAAGGATCAGAAAAAGTAACTAATGGGTACTAGGCTTAATATCTGGTTGATGAAGTAATCTCTACAACAAACCCCCATCACCCAAGTTTACCTATATAACAAACCTGCACATGTACCCCTGAACTTAAAATAAAAGTTAAAATAAAAAAATAAATAAAAAAGGAGAAAGATTACAAACTAACAATCTAACAACGTGCCTCAAGGAACTAGAGAAGCAAGAATAAACCAACCCCAAAATTAACATAGGAAAGTAAATAATAAATATCAGAAAAGAACTAAATGAAATAGAGACAAAAGTGCAAAGGATCAACAAAAATGTTGGTTATTCAAAAAGATAAACAAAATTGATGAACCACTAGCTTGATTATCCAAGAAGAGAGAAGACAAAATCAGAATAAACAAAATAATAAGCAAATAAAGAGACATTACAAGTGATACCACAGAAATACAAAAGATCGTTATGAACCATTATACATTAACAAACTGGGAAACCTATAGGAAATGGAAAAATTCTTGAAAATATACAATGTACAAAGACTGAATTAGGGAGAAATAGAAAATGTGAACAGACCAATAATGAGTAGCTAGATTGAATCTGTAACAAAAAGTCTCCCAATAAAGAAAAGCCCAGAATCAGAAAAAATCATAAAAACATTCTACCAGCCGGGCATGGTGGCTTATGCCTGTAATCCCAGAACTTTGGGAGGCTGAGGTGGGCAGATCATGAGGTCAGGAGATTGAGACCATCCTGGCTAACACGGTGAAACCTTGTCTCTACAAAAAATACAAAAAAATTAGCCAGGCATGGTGGTGGGTGCCTGTAGTCCCAGCTACTCGGGAGGCTGAGGCAGGAGAATGGCGTGAACCCAGGAGGCGGAGCTTGCAGTGAGCCAAGATCATGCCACTGCACTCCAGCCTGGGTGACAAAGTGAGACTCCTTTAAAAAAAAAAAACAAAAAAACTCTACCAAATGTACAAAGAACTAACACCAATTCTCCTGAAACTATTCCAGAAATTTGAAGGGGAGGGCATTCTCCCTAACTTATTCTAAGCCACCAGCATTACCCTAATGTCAAAACTAGACAAGGATACAACAAAAGAAAACTACAGGCCAAGATCCCTGAAGAATATAGACATCAAATCCTCAACGAAATACTAGCAAACCAAATAAAACATTATATCAAAAAGATAATACATTGTAATCAGGTTCAATTCATATCATGGATGCAAGGATGGTTCAATATATGCAAATCAATAAATGTGATATATTACGTCAACAGTATGAAGTACAAAAACCATGTGATTGCCTCAATAAATGTAGAAAAAAATCATTTGATAAAATGCACTATCTCATCATAATAAAAACTCTCAACAAATAGGAATAGAGGAAACATACATCAAAATAATAAAGGCCATATATAGTAAACCTACAGCTAACATCATACTGAATGGGAAAAAGTGGAAAGCCTTTTCTCTATGATTTAAAGCAAGACAAAGATGCCCACTTTCACCATTTCTTTGCAACATAGTAATACAAGTCATAGCCAGAGGCAATCAGGTAAGAGAAACAAATAAAAGCCAACCAAATTGGAAAAGAGGAAGGCAAATTGTCCCACTTTGCTAATGATATATGGAGAAAAACCTAATGACTCTATCAACAAAACCTTAGGTTTTTTTTTTTTTTTTTTTTTTTTTTTTTTTTTTTTTTTTTTTTGAGACGGAGTCTTGCTCTGTCGCCCAGGCTGGAGTGCAGTGGCACAATCTCTCCTCACTGCAAGCTCCGCCTCCCGGGTTCACGCCATTCTCCTGCCTCAGCCTCTCTGAGTAGCTGGGACTACAGGCACCCACCACCACGCCCGGCTAAATTTTTTGTATTTTTTTTAGTAGAGATGGGGTTTCACCGTGGTCTCAATCTCCTGACCTCGTGATCCACCCGCCTCGGCCTCCCAAAGTGCTGGGATTACAAGTGTGAGCCACCGCGCCCGGCCAAAACCTTAGATTTGATAAATGAACTCAGTAAACTTTCAAGAGAAAAGATCAAATACAAAAATCAGTAGCCTTTCTACACACCAATGTTTATCTAACCAAGAATGAAATAAAGAAGGCAATCCCATTTACAATACCTACAAAAACTTAAACTACCCTCTAATAAATTTAACAAGGAAGTGAAAGATCTCTACAAGGAAAACTGCAAAATGCTGATGAAAGATATTGAAGATGACACAAACAAATGGAAAGACATGCACATGAATCAGAGGACTTAATATTGTTAAAATGATCATACTGCTTAAATAAATCTAAAGAGTCAATGCAGCCCTTATCAAAATACCAGTGTAACTCTTGCGGGAAGTCAGGGACCCCAAACAGAGGGACTGGCTGAAACCGTGGCAGAACATAAATTGTGAAGATTTCATGGACATGTATTAGTTCCCCAAATTAATACTTTTATAATTTCTTACACCTGTCTTTACTGCAATCTCTGAACATAAATTGTGAAGATTTCATGGACATTTATTACTTCCCCAATCAATACTCATAATTTCCTATGCCTGTTTTTACTTTAGTCTCTTAATCCCATCATCTTCATAAACTGAGGATGTATGTCACCTCAGGACCCTGTGATGATTGCGTTAACTGCATAAATTGTTTGTAGAGCATGTGTGTTTGAACAATATGAAATCTGGGCACCTTAAGAACAGGGTAATGGTGATGTTCAGGGAACAAGGGAGATAACCGTTAGGTCTGGCTGCCTGAGAGCTGGGTGGAACAGAGCCATATTTCTCTTCTTTCAAAAACAAATAGGAGAAATATCTCTGAATTCTTTTTCTCAGCAAGGAACAACCCTGAGAAAGAGAATGCGTGCCTAGGGGTAGGCCTCTAAAATGGCCACTATAGGGACATCTGTCTTTTACAGTTGTAGATAAGGGATGAAATAAGTTGCAATCTCCTGTAGCACTCTCAGGCTTATTAGGACTAGGAAATTCCTGCCTAATAAATTTTGGTCAGAGCGGTTGTCTGCCCTCAAACCCTGTCTCCTGATAAGATGTTATCAATGACAATGTGTGCCCAAAACTTCATTAGAAATTTTAATTTCACCCTGGTCCTGTGATCTCACCCTGCCTCCATTTGCCTTGTGATATTTTATTACCTTGTGAAGCATGTGATCTCTGTGACCCTCACCCTATTCATACACTCCCTCCCCTTTTGAAAATCACTAACAAAAACTTGCTGGTTTTGTGGCTTGGGGGGCATCACGGAACCTGCCGACATGTGGTGTCTCCCCCAGACACCCAGCTTTAAAATTTCTCTCTTTTGTATTCTTTCCCTTCATTTCTCCGACCAGCCAACACTCAGGGAAAATAGAAAAGGACTCACACTGAATTATCAGGGGCAGTTTCCCCCAATATCTGACACCCAACATGGTCTTTCTTTTTTCTTAAATGCACGTGGGAACCCAATTCCCTTTGGTAGGTGTGGAGAAATGTCATCAGTTTGGTCTACAGAAATGCTTGTTCAACTCCCTGATGACTGGTGAGTAGTCTGTGTACAGTCCAGGTTAACTATGGGCCACACAGAGTATAAAAATTATACTTATCTCTTCTATATTACACTCCAGTTAAAACAGAAAAGGGTTTGAGTGCCCATGGAAAATACAGTCACTCTATTCAGGGCAGGGGTAAAATTCTGTCCTTGGTTTCCTGAAAAAGGAACCTTAGATGTAAACTTGTTAAAACAGGGTAAGGGTCCAAGTAACCATGGAAAATATGGTCACTCTATTCAGGGCAGTGGGAAAATACTGTCCCTGGTTTCCTGAAAAAGGAACTGTATATGTAAAACTATGGGATCATGTTGGTTCAACATTCTGACAACTGGTCTCGACAGGGAATTATGTTCCTGTCACTGTTTGGGGTGATAGGGCCTTGGTAAGTGCCATCCTAATACCTCCTCAACCTTCCTCTCCTGCACAGCCTTCATTATCTGATCAGCCTCTCCCTTCAACTACTCCTCCCGCACCTAATGATGCTGAAAATCCAGTGTCTAACTCTGGTGACTTTGGCTTAAGGTTACCCCCTACTTATTTTCTTTTCACGAAGAGAAGGTACTTGAAGCTCCTGCAGCCGACATAGATATGCTAATTCTTCTCTCTTCAAACCTCCCACATCAGCTAATGGCTCCAGGACCAAACTACAATTTACCTATAATTCTCCAGGCCCTCCCCCATCCACTGCGGCCCCTCAACCTACCGTTGTTTCGGTTCCTCAACCAGTCTGCATCATTATGTACCTCTCAATCTTACCTTTTTAAAATAATTTAAGGATGCTTGTACTCAGTATGGCCCTACTTCTTCTTATGTTAAAATGGTACAAACATTTTGTACCGAGGTCGTTTTACTTCCTTTAGACACAGACCTTTTTGGCAAAAGCTGTTCTAACCTCATCTCAGCCTGGTGGTCAGAAGAGGCCCATTTGCAGGCTCAGCTAAATCGGACTAATGGCATTCTAATTACTCAGCCTCAACTCACAGGCTCCTATAGTTTCTCTTAATACTTATGCCCAATTAGGCTTTGATGCTCTTACCACAAAACAAGTAACAAAGTTATGTATGAGAGCTTACAATAAATTACGTGTCCCAGGCCAAGCTCCCGCTTCTTTTACTACTGTTAAACAAGCTCAATTGCTTTTACTACCTAATATCGTTTTAAACAAAGGAGATAAGACACGTGGCCCTAGGATGGGCTCTGACAGTGAAAAGGCCGCTTATTGGATTAATGTAATTTCTAAACAATGGCCCACCTGCACCATACACATTCAAGTAAAAAAATTTGAGGGCCTAGTTGATACTGGGGCTGAAATTAATATTCCACATAACTCTTATAGTGTTCCCAGTCAGCATATGATGGAAAACATGGGTTTTGTTCCTGGGCTCGGTCTCAGTCCAAAGCATGAAGAGATTACTGAATCCCTTCCAGTTTATGTAAAAGAAAACAGGGCAGGTTTAGGTTATCTTTTTAGTGGCAGCCACTGCCACGTCTCCTGATCCTATCCCTTTACAATGGAAATCTGACACACCTGTTTGGATTCAGCAGTGGCCGCTTTCTAAAGAAAAACTGGAGGCTTTAACCCACTTGGTTTCTGAACAGTCACAACTTTGAAATGTGGAACCTTCTCTTTCCCCCTGAAATTCTCCAGTGTTTCTAGTAAAAAAGAAATCAGGCAAGTGGCAGATGGTAACCGATTTAAGGGCCATTAATGCTGTAATTAAACCTATGGGGGCCATCCAACCCAGCATGCCTGCCCCTGCTTTAATACCTAAAAATTGGTCTCTCATAGTTATTGATCCTAAAGATTGTTTTTTCATATTGCTTTACATAAATCAGATAGTGAAAAATTTGCTTTTACTGTACCATCTATCAATAATCAGGAGCCTGCAGTTCATTATCAATGTAAAGTACTTCCTCAGGGAATGCTGAATAGCCCTACAATCTGCCAGCTTTATATTGGACAAGTGCTTTCACCAGTTTGAGCCCAATTTCCCCAGGCCTGTATTCTTCATTATATTGATAATATTTTAATTGCTGCCCCCACTGATAAAGAATTAATTGACTGTTATCAAATTTTGAGCCACCGTGTTACAGAGGCTGGATTACACATCCCTCAGGATAAAATTCAACAGACAACTCCTGTTCAGTATTTAGGAATGGTGGTCGATAAACAATGTATTCAACCTCAAAAAGTTCAAAGTAGGAGAGATTCTTTAAAAACTTTAAATGACTTCCAAAAACTTTTGGGTAACATTAATTATTTAAGACCTACTTCAGGCATTCTGACCTATGCGCTGTCTAACTTGTTTTCTACACTGTGGGGAGATTCCAATCTCTGCAGTCTCAGGACTTTGACCCCTGAGGCTTCACTAGAACTGAAATTCGTAGAGGAAGGAATCCAGACCACCCAGTTATCTAGAGTACAGTCATTTCAGCCTTTTCAGCTTCTGGTTTTCGCTTCATTACACTCCCCTACAGGACTAATAGTTCAACATAATGATTTAGTGGAGTGGTGTTTTCTTCCTCATTCTGTGTCAAAAACTTTGTCTGTTTATCTGGACCAAAAGGCTACTCTAATTGGACAGGCATGGTGTATAATACTTAAAATTTCCAGATTTGATTGGAATTTAATTGTAGTTCCTTTAAATTGGCTCAAAGTTCAAGCCGCCTTTCAACATTCCGTACTGTGGCAAATTCACTTGGCTAATTTCATTGGCGTTATTGACAATCATTATCCAAAGAACAAATTGTTCGATTTTATAAAAATGACGTATTGGGTGGTCCCTCGATTAACCACAGATCAGCCCATTCCTGAGGCTGTTACAGTGTTCACTGATGGCTCCAGTAACGGCAATGCTGGTTATGTAGGTCCTACAGACAAACTTATTTCTACCTCTTACACCTCTGCTCAAAAGGCAGAGTTAATTGCTGTAATTACTGCCTTACAGGATTTCCCCAAACCTTTAACTATTGTCTCTGATTCTACTTAATGTGGGAAAGAGGATATGCTTGTGTTTCACCAGGAGATCATCAAAAACCACAGGGAAAAGATGTCCGTGTCAGAAACTGCCCTCAGACATGGTGAGATCTGTGCCAACTCCTCAGAAGCAGGCACACCAAATCACAATGGGTCTGCTTCAATCCTCCCTGATGGCAATGGAGACCCATCTAACTAATCCCACTTTTCCTGATTACCTTTCTTTTTCTCCTTACAAACCTAAAAATCTCACCATTTCTATTAGCCTGAAAGTAACATCCCTCTGTTCTTCTCTTCCTCCTTCAGCACTCAATCTCACTTACAAGGGGTTTTATTTAATGATTCTCCTCCTTATACTTTCTGTCTCACCAGTTTCCTCTCACACTGATTTACCTGCTACACAAAATTATTCTTATTGGGCTTACGTGCCTTTTCCTCCACTTATTCGACCTCTCACCTGGATAGATGCTCCTGCAGAAATCTACACTCATGATAGTGTGTGGATGCCTGGAGCTACAGATGACTGTTGCCCTGCTCAACCAGGAGAAGAAGGCACTGCATTTAATGTTACCATGGGTTATAAATACCCAATTCTGTGCCTTGGACATGCACCTGGTTGTATCCATTTAGAAACTCAAGTCAGGGCTGCTTATCTTCTGGAGACGTCAACTACAGAGGAACCGGGATATTTGGCCTCTGGCCTCTCCCTTTCTCCTTTAAAATAAGGGTCAAGCCTACTCCATCTTTTCATTCTATATTTCAGAAAAATGCCTAATAGAATAGACGCTAAAAAATATTGGTCAAATATTAACTACTTTAAAATGTGGAACTGAAAAGCAGAGACAGAAGAGACAGAGGTTAATTAGATAGAGAATATGATATCTAGCAGATAGATGAAGAGGAATAATACTATACTTAGCAATACAATGTAATAATGCAGTTTAGTGTTGAGGATAAGGCATTCAGCCAACAGAAAGTTGGTTGAACATTAAAAATACTGTTTTCCCAACTCCTGACCATGCTATGCTCATAGATCTTGCCAAGTTATTTATAGACATTATGACATGCTCATGCCATTTGTCTCATAGGTGATTTGTTTGGCGTTTCATTACAGTCACATTTGTAACTATTATGGACTCTGTTAAGAGTTCCCCTCATCTATCCATCCACATAGTCCAATCATACACAGATGCTACAATATATGCTCACTCAATATTATTTGATAATAGATATTTACTCTAATGTGCAACATACAGATGGTATATTACACACAACCAAGTTCTTGTTTCTCCACTTTCACCATAATTTCCACAGTATGCAATTAAATCTCATATTTCTCTAGTATCCTTAACTACTTCAAAAATATCAGTCAATGAACTAGCTCAGTCACACACCAGCAGAGCCATCCCTCTGAAATCAGTATTGTTCAGAAGTCTCTTCTGAATATATGGACAGAGCCGAGAAAGAAAAAAAAAATTAAACCAAAAATATTTCTGACTGAAAAATTAGAGGATAAAGAACATTGAAAAATACTAAGGTACGATATTTAAATCAAGTTTTTATGATTATTAAAACTTTTCTTAGCTGAAGTCTGTGTTTTTATGCTATATATGCTATTTTTTCATTTGCGGTTTATACATTCATCTCTCAACTTCCTAAATGTTGTTTCCAGAATGCCAAAGTCATAGTGATGTTTTAATCTCCAAAACAAATTTCTTATGTAATTATTTCCAAGAGAAGTTTCCTCATTTCCTTCCTCTTTTGCAATTTTGGTAATCCTGTATTTCAGATTTTTTTTTATATTATGTGATCATAGTATCATTTATTTAATTAATAATTAGCTCCAAATAGTTCGGAAAAGGATCTTAGGAAAACGGAGAGGCAAAACAACATATAAAACACGTTTAAAAGCCAATAACCATCCCTTACCCCCCAAAAAACTGACAAAATCTAATACATTGAATGATTCTCAATGATATCTGGATGATTTTAAGTATTTGTAGACTGATCATATCATCAGATTATCATGCCAGAAACCGAAAAATAAATAATCTAGCACTGCAAAAGAAAGTAGACAGGCTAAATAAGAATTTTTCATTAGAAGTTGGACTCTATCCAACTTTACCTCCTCTACTAAACTTATCACTGTGCCTTATACACATAGATTAATTTAAAAATGTGTGGGAAGTGTAGCTATTATTTTCTCACTTTCTGTCTAGATGATGAACCTTGAATTAGCTGGCTCCTACCATCCGCCATGAGACAGATGATCCATAAAGGCCAAGCACCGATACTCCAGCTCCATCTGTGACAAACTCCCTTGCTTTATTTCTGACATTTCTCCTATTCTCTTCCAGACTTAAGCAGCTCAGGTCCTCTGGCTCTGAATGCTTTTGCAGGTCCCATGTGTGTTCTTTGGGCTTGGCAGAAATTAGCTTCAAAGATATCTAAGCCAAGGTTCATATTCTGAAATGAGCCGTCCCAGGTAAGATACTTTTCCTTAGCTTTTACTCTAAAATTTAAACTCTGGCTCTGGTCCAGCTGTATCATCTTAGTTCTACTGAGAGGTTTTATTCAGTACTGAGAGGTGAAATAGGCAACAAAAACTAAGGAAATGCTGCTGTCCTTCAAGGGCAATTTCCATATGTACTCACCTCAGGACACTTTGATTCTAAAACAGTGGCCCAAAGCCATTTATTTATCCATTATTTCAACAAATATTTGTAGAGCGCTTAGTATGAACCAGACTCATTGGAGACAAACAGGGATGAGATTTTACAGCTTTCCTGAAGAGTACATAATCCAGAATGGGAGTATGTAAACCTATGATGTGCTGTTAACTCCTATGTTTATTGAAGAAAAATAAGCAAGTTTTCAGCGACCCATTAAAGTAGGTTTCATAGAGAAACGTGAAGAGAGATTAGAGAGAGAAAAAAAAACTCTTCATGCCTTGCTGACTATGGTAAACTTTATAAAATGAACATGTATTACAACTATCATTAGAAAACAAAACAATACATTTACATTTTTCAAATTTTAAAGAATCGCTTTCATGTTTCTAGGCCAGTTTATCATCAAATCCCCCAAAAAGAGTAATAATAAAAGGGGTAATCACACAGCCTTTCAATCATTCATGAGCTAGTCGCATACTTTATAACCTTTAGGTTATATGTCATTTCCTACCCCCTAATACAAATTTGAATTTCCCTTTAATTCTCTTGGTTTTTCTCTTAGGCTCATGCTCAAGTATTTTTTAATGTAGTCATTGATTTTGTACATCTTTTCCAATAAATAAGATGGAGACTTTATATTTAAACTTCTTTTTACAGATAAAGTGTTTGAAACTGGGGCTGAAAAATAAATTAAGGATCTGTCTCAACAGTAAAAAATGACCCCCCCCATCTAAGTGCATCCCCTAGTAAAGTACAGATGTATTTTCCTTTCTGAAAGTCAGATATGGAAAATTTAATTTCATGTTAATTTTTTATAAATTCCTGAGTTTATTTTGTAATTTATCTTTTAAGTGAAAGCAAGTTTATTAGAGAAATAAAGAAAGGAAAGAATGGCTGTTCCACAGGCAGAGCAGCCCCAGGTTTGTGTGTGTGTGTGTGTGTATATGTGTGTGTTTTGCTTTTTTTTTTTTAATTTAGAGGTTTGCAGCATTTATTATAGCTTGAAATGGATGAAGACATTTGGGGCACTTTGTATTTTGTCCTCCATTGGGCCAAGGCTTTTCTTGTATCCTTTCTGCCATGGAATTTAAGTAATCAAGAAAATGTGACAAAGGAAGTAATTGAAAAAGATTGGAGCAGAAATACTAACGATAGGATCTGTTTTAAAGCGACACAACATTCTAGCACACCTTTCCACCGCTTGACCAAGATTACTGTAATGACAGCACAGGTACCTGTGAGCACCAGTAGCTACGAGGACATATTGGACACTGAGATTGCATCTATATGAACAGTCTTCATTATAGGACCCGCTTTGATTTCTTAAGGGCTCACACTGCTCTATATGGTGTTGTGTATAGTTAAGTACAGTTGGGTGGCAGTAGGGATACAGAAAATTTAAAATGTAAAAAAAATTAGGGAGTGAACCTTTTTATTAGATCCTTTTTTTTCTTTATAGAAGGATTCATAGCAGGTTGATTTTCTGTTTAGGCAACATTGGGAAAAGCTATTTCCATTTTATTTATTTAAAAAACATTTATAAGGCACTTAATCCATGATGGCTCTTACAAATGTTGACTCGTTTCTCCTAACTACCTTGGGCTTAGCACAAAGAGGTTAAACAATCTGCAGGTGATGCTGTGCAACTACATGCAGGCAGCCGAGTTGTATCGCCCTGTGTTTGGCTCGGGGTAAGGGCTCTTATGCCTTGAACTGGGCTGTGTAGAGCTCTGCACTCTAGGCAGAGGGCATTCCTTTCTCCTCTCTTCTTTCTGTTTTACTCCATGTCTTAGAGAGGTCTGAAACTGACTTGGAGATTCACACTAAAACCCTCTAAAACCTAATGATGAATCAAAATAAATTCTCCAAAACTGTAGAAAAAGTGATAGCGGCGTCGGGTTAAAAGGCTGAAATTCACGATCAGAAAGCCACAATGCCTATGATTCCAGAGAAAGCAGGTCCAACATCAAATACCAGAAAGTCTGATAGTAAATGGAATGTGACTCTATGTGAGACCTGGTGTTCCTATTTCATCTGAATGGATATCTGCTGTTTCAGGGGGAAGAGTGCTTGCACACCAGGTACCCATTCCCCAGTGTCATGTGCTGTGCTGTCGAAAGACAGAGAACCAGAAATAGGCCATGAGGCTGCTGGACCCAGCAAGTCCCTCATGTCATTGACCAAATCTGTAACATGTGGGAGTGACAGCCAGTGCCCAGCTTCAGAGTGATAGCCAATCTCATTATGTCATATGTCAAATCTGAACCTCTCTTACGGAGAGAAGGAGATCTCTAGGGAATTTGGGAAGTCCCAATATTTCAGAGGGAAGAAGGAAGTTATGCAGGATAGGAAAAAAAGAGGTCATGTTACAGCCTGGGCTGCCACTGAAACTAACACTGGATTCAACTTTTGACACTGATAATCTGTTGCCACCAAATGGAAAACGTAAACAAGATATTCTATGTGTGATTAGAGAATATGCAACACAAGGAACAAGCAGAACATTCTTCTCTGGAATCTGACATGATGGCTGCTGTATTTTTACAGGGAACATTGATTTCAGATATATGGGAAATATGTTAAACCGAAAAGCAGAGACAGAAGAGACAGAGAGAGGTTAATTAGATAGAGAATATGGTATCTAGA
The DNA here is from genome assembly GCF_009828535.3 of Hylobates moloch. Taxonomy (NCBI): domain Eukaryota; kingdom Metazoa; phylum Chordata; class Mammalia; order Primates; family Hylobatidae; genus Hylobates; species Hylobates moloch. The sequence continues at coordinate 58,660,626 of NW_026652277.1, forward strand.
AGATAGCCAGCTAAGCAAAATCTAGCCTTCTAAGCCCTTCTTAATTCCTCTTAAATCCCCCATCCCAACTCTATTAACTAAGTAGTTATCACTCTCTTCTAAAGAGTTCGCGCCTCCGTTGTTGTGGTTCTCTGGGATCCGCCCCAACTCTTAACTCTCCTCCCCGTCCCACGCACTGTCATCGCCCCATGCCCAAGGTCCTTTCCCACAGGAGGTATTTCCAGCGAGGTGGACTCAATGCCCTTCCAGGGATTTGGGGCAGAAAGCGAATATCCCACAGTCCACGGGAGTTACTCTGGAAGGCAAGCCGGGGAGGCTGCACCAGTGGGTAACCAGCCACCGCCCACCCCCCACCCACCCCGGGGGCGGGGCCAGCCCTTTTCTTCAGTACTCGGGATAGACCTGGAGCTCGGAGAATTTCCCTGGCCCGGGGATTCCAGACTTTTCAGCCCCAACCATGCATAAAAGGGCTCACCGATCTTGAGGAGCCACAGAGCCTGGGCTGCAGGCACCTCACTGCCAGCTCTCCCGCTCCTCTCACCGCCGCCCGACCCGCCTTCTGAGCCCAATGGCCCACGCCGCGCCCGCCGCTGCCCCCCCGCGCTCCCCGGCTACTGCTGGCGGCGCTGCTGCTCCTGTTCCTGGTGGCCGCCGGCTGGCGAGCGGCAGGTGGGTCCCGGCGCCCTGGGGTCCCCGGAGCCGGACACGGCTGGGGTGGCGCCCCGCGCCAACAGTCCCGCTCACCCAGCGAGTCTCTTCTTCCCTAGGAGTATCGGTGGCCAATGAACTGCGCTGCCAGTGCTTGCAGACCAGTTCATCGAGTCTTTGGATAGCATATTTAATAACATTATTCATGCTTTACAAAACTGACTTGATTTGGATTTTTTAACAAAATAAATGCAAATAACATGTCTTTTCAGAGCTTATTTAGTCTAGTCTCACACCGCTAATTAAAGACATACCTGAGACTGGATAATTTGTAAAGGAAAGAGGTTTAATTGACCCACAGTTCAGCATAGCTGGGGTGGCCTCAGGAAACTTACAATCTTGGCGGAAGGGGAAGCAAACATGGCCTTCACATGGTGGTGTCAAGAAGAAATGCCAAGCAAAAGGGGGAAAGCCCTTATAAAATCATCAGCTCTCCTGAGAACGAACTCACTCTCATGAAAACAGCAGCATGGGAAAATCACCCCCATAATTCAATTACTTCCCACCAGGTCCCTTCCATGACACATGGGGATTATGTGAATTACAGTTCAAGATGAGATTTGAGTGGGGACACAACAAAACTACATCAATCACAAACCCCATTTTGAGATGATGTTTATATTTCCAGAGGACTAGAGTGAGAGCAAGGGTTAGTAGTTTATCCATTGATTTACTTTGGAGTTTACCCTCCTTCTTGTTGTGGTCTAATTCTATATACCTAATGACTCTCAGTTCTAACATTATCTCACCATGATTTCAAAAACTTAAACTCAAGAGAATATTCACCATATAGCATCCTAGACACACTGAGAAATATTATGCCTGTATCATCCTTAGCAATGATCTTCTCCTGTTTGTATGGCATTGTAGGAAGCCTGTACATAATTAATAGTTAAAATGCAGATGTAGACATGTTCAATTCACAGATCAGAACTTTGTTAGCTAGGTGACCTTGATCAAGTTACTTAACTGCTTATAATTTAGGTTTCCTCATTGCTTCTCTGTGGAATTGTATGCCCTACTTATATCAGATCACTACTTGGTTCCCTGAAATGACTATTTTCTGTTTTGGCTCGGGGCCTTCCACATGCCATTCCCTGTAATTGGAAAATGTTTTACCTCCTCTCCAACCCTTAGCCCATTCATCTGGCTAATTTTTACTGAATCTTCAGCTCTTAATTTGTAAATCACTTCCTTCAAGAGACTTTTCCTGAGCCCTTCAAGTATTCTTTGGCTAATGAAGTGTCATAATAACAATTATCTCATTTTTACTATGATGTGCTAGTAAAAGGAAATGAACAAAGAGAAATCAACTAGCCTGCTCAAGGTTATAAAACCTGTTAATGGCAGAACCAAGGCATGATGCCAGGATTGTTATCTCCATTCTCTTCCATTATTTCTGTCTCAGTTATTAGTACTTAGCTCCACCCTGGCTACACTCAGCCTCTATGGAATGCTGAGACATAAAGCCCCCAGAAAGAGATCCTCTGTGTATGCCTGAGTGAAGCATATTTCTTCCCCATGAAACTAACGTGAAGAAATTCATCAGGCCATCTAAGACATCCTGGTGCTGATCCTTGCCAGCAGCTCTGACAGCTTTCCTTTACTGGAACATCAGCTACTATAATGTTAATCTGGGCCAATGCCTGTCTGCTCCACTTTCTTCTTGCTGCCAATGTTAACATGCAACCACTGTAATTTAGTTAGCTCTCCCTAAAGTTCACATGGGGAGCCCACTCTTCCTCTGTATTTCCATTTTGCTTTATAAACAATTCACTCAGCTGCCTAAGCCAGGGAGGGACCTAAGTTTCATCATAGATTGAGCCTCTGTCTCTTCTCTGCTCCAACTACAACTCCACCTGGGCTTTAGATCCTGCCATTTTGTCCTTTTAACAACTCTCATGAACTCTTCCTCTCCCTTTCCCATGCAATTGCCTTAAATCTGGCATTCACCTAACTATTGATATAACTTCTTAACAAATCTCCCTAGTTCCAGTCATCTGTATCCTTCAATCAATACTTTTTTAACTTTTATTTTAAATTCAGTGGTGTATGTACAGGTTTGTTAAGTAGGTCAACTTATTTCATGGGGGGTTGTTGTACAGATTATTTCATCACCCAGGTGTTAAGCCTAGTACCTGTTAGTTATTTTTCCTGATCCTCTTCCCCCTCCCACCCTCCACACTCCTTGAGGACCCAGTGTGTGTTGTTCTTCTTCATGTGTTCATGTGTTCTCATCATTTAGCTCCCACTTGCAAGTGAGAACATGTGGTATTTGGTTTTCTGTTCCTGTGTTAGTTTGAAAACAAAAATGGCCTCCAGTTCCTTCCACAGCCCTTCAAAGGACACGGTCTCATTTTTTGTTATGGCTGCATAGTATTCCATAGTGTGTATGTACATTTTTTTAATCCAGTCTATTATTGATGGCAGTTTAGGTTGATTCCATGTCTTTATTATTGTGAATAGCACTGCAATGAACATAAGCATTCCTGTGTCTTTATAACAGAACGATTTATATTTCTTTGGGTATATATTCAATAATGGGATTGCTGGGTTGAATGGTATTTCTGTCTTTAGGACTTTGATGAATTGCCACAGTGTCTTTCACATGCCAGGACTGGTATCTCCATTTTCTTCCATTATTTCTGTCTCAGTAGTACCTAGTTCCACCCTGGTTACACTCAGCCTCTATGGAATGCTGAGACATAAAGCCTCCAGAAAGAGATCCCCTGTGTATGCCTGGGTGAAGCACATTTCTTTCCCATGGCACACTAATTAATCAGGCCATCTAAGACAACCTGACTGCTGCGCCTTGCTAGCAGTGTATAAGCATTTATACATGAATGTATAATTTACACTCCCACCAACAGTGTATAAGCATTCCCTTTTCTCCACAACATCACCAGCATCTGTTATTTTTTGACTTTTCAAGAAGAATCGTTCTGAATGGTGTGAGAAAGTATCTCATTGTGGTTTTGATTTGCATTTCTCTAATGATCAGTGATGTTCAGCTTTTTTTTCATGTGATTGTTGGCCACATGTATGCCTTGTTTTGAAAAATGTTCATGTCCTTTGCCCATTTTTTAAGGGAGTTGTTTGTTACTTTTTTGTAAATATGTTTAAGTTCCTTATAGAAGCTGGATATTAGACCTTTATCCAATGCATAGTTTGCAGAAACAATCTCTCATTCTGTATGTTGTTTGTTTATTCTGTTCATAGTTTCTTTTGCTGTGCAGAAGCTCTTTATTTTAGTTAGATGCTATTTATTGATTTTTGCTTTGGGTGCAATTGCTTCTGGCATCTTTGTCATGAAATCTTTGCTCATGCCTATGTCCTGAATGGTATTGCCTAGGTTGTCTTCCAAGGTCTTATAGTTTGGGGTTTTACATTTAAGTCTTCAATTTATCTTGAGTTAATTTTTGTTTATGGTATAAGGAAGTAGTCCAGTTTCAATCTTCTGCATACGACTAGCCAGTTATCCCAGCGCCATTTATTAAATAGGGAATCCTTTTCACATTGATTGTTCTTGTCAAGTTTGTCAAAGATCAGATAGTTATAAGTGTATGATCTTATTTCTGGGTTCTCTATTCTGTTCCATTGGTCTACGTGTCTGTTTTTGTACCTGTACTCTGCTGTTTTGGTTTCTGCAGTCTTGTAACATATAGTTTGAGGTCAGATACCATGATGCCTTCTGTTTCGTTCTGTTTGCTTACAATTGCTTTGGCAATTTCAGCTCTCTTTTGGTTTCATATATATTTTAAAATAATTTTTTCTAGCTCTGTGAGAATGTCAATGGTAGTTTCATAGGAATAGCTTTGAATCTATAAATTGTTATTGGCAATATGGCCATTTTAACGGTACTGCTTTTTCCTATCATTAGCATGCAATGTTTTTCCGTTTGTGCCATCTCTGATTTCTTTGAGCAGTGGCTAGTAGCTCTTCTTGTAGAGATTTTTCACTTTTCTAATTAGCTTCTTTCTTAGGTATTTTATTCTTTTTGTGGCAACTGTGAATGGGAGTTTCTTCCTGATTTGGCTATTGGCTTGATTGTTGTTGGTGTATAAGAGTGCTAGTGATTTTTCTTAATCCAGTCTATCGTTGTTGGACATTTGGGTTGGTTCCAACTCTTTGCTATTGTGAATAGTGTCGCAATAAACATACGTGTGCATGTGTCTTTATAGCAGCATGATTTATAGTCCTTTGGGTATATACCCAGTAATGGGATGGCTGGGCACATATACACCATGGAATACTGTGCAGCCATAAAAAATGATGAGTTCATGTCCTTTGTAGGGACATGGATGAAACTGGAAAACATCATTCTCAGTAAACTATCGCAAGGACAAAAAACCAAACACTGCATGTTCTCACTCATAGGTGGGAATTGAACAATGAGAACACATGGACACAGGAAGGGGAACATCACACTCCGGGGACTGTTGTGGGGTTGGGGGAGGGGGGAGGAACAGCATTAGGAGATATACCTAATGCTAAATGACGAGTTAATGGGTGCAGGAAATCAACATGGCACATGGATACATATGTAACAAACGTGCACATTGTGCACATGTACCCTAAAACCTAAAGTATAAAAAAAAAAAAAAAAAGAGTGCTAGTGATTTTTTCACATTGATTTTGTATCTTGAGATGTTGCAGAAGTTGTTTATCAGCTTAAGAAGCTTTTGGAAAGAGACTATAGTTTTTTCTAGCTATAGGATCATGTTATCTGCAAATGGGCATAATTTGACTTCCTCCTTTCCTATTTAGATGCCCTTCATTTTTTTCTCTTGCCCAATTGCCCTGGCCAGGACTTTCAATACTATGTTGAATAGGAGTGGAGAGAGAGATCACCCTTCTTCTGTGCCTGTGCCAGTTTTCAAGGGGAATGCTTCCAGCTTTTGTCCATTCAGTGTGATATTGACTGTGGGTTTGTCATATATGGCTCTGATTATTTTGAGGTATGTTCCTTCAATACTTAGTTTATGGAGAATTTTTAACAAGAATGGATGTTGAATTTTATTGAAAGCCTTCTCTGCTTCTATTGAGATAATCATGTGTCTTTTGTCTTTAGTTCTGTTTATATAATAAATCACATTTATTGATTTGCAGATGTTGAACCAACCTTGCATACCAGGGATAGAGCCTACTTGATCGTGGTGGATAAGCTCTTTGTTGTGCTGCTAGATTTGATTTGCCGGTATTTTGTTGAGAACATTTGCATCAATGTTCATCAAGGATATTGGCATAAAGTTTTCTTTTTTTTTCTTGTATCTATGTCAGGCTCTGGTATCAGGATGATGCTGGCCTCATAGAATGAGTTAGAGAGAAGTCCCTTCTCCTCAATTGTTAGGAATAGTTTCAGTAGGAATGGTACCAGCTCTGCTTTACATGTGGTCAAATTAGTTGTAAATCCATTTGGTCCTGGGCTTTTTTGAGTTGGTAGGCTATTTATTACTGCCTCAATTTCAGAGCCCACTATTGGTCTGTTCAGGGATTCAGTTTCTTCCTGGTTCAGGGTTGGTGTATGTGTCCAGGAATTTATCTATTTCTTCTAGATTTTCTAGTTGATGTGCATAAAGATGTTCATAATATTCTCTGATGGTTGTTTGTATTTCTGGGAGGTCAGCGGTAATATCCCCTTTGTCATTTCTGATTGTGGGTATTTGAATCTTCTCTCATTTCTTCTTTATTAGTCTAGCTAGCAGTCTATATACTTTATTAATTTTGTCAAAAAATACAGCTTCTGGATTTGTTGATCTTCTGAAGGGTTTTTCATGCCTCAATCTCCTTCAGTTCAGCTCTGATTTTGCTTATTTTTTGTCTTCTGCTGGCTTTGGGACTGATTTACATTTGGTTCTCTAAGTTTTTTAGTTGTGTTTTAGGTTGCTAACTTGAGAACTTTCTAACTTTTTGATGTGGGCATTTAGTGCTATTACTTTCCCTCTTAACAATGCCTTAGCTGTGTCCCAGACATTCTGATTTATTGAATCTTTGTTCTCAGTAGTTTCAATGAATTTCTTGATTTCTGTCTGAATTTTACAATTTATCCAAAAGTCATTCAGGCGCAGGTTATTCATTTTCCTTGTAATTGTTATGAGTTAATTTCTTAGTCTTGATTTCTAATTTAATTTTGTTGTGTTCTGAGTGACTCTTTGTTATGACTTCAGTTCTTCCAATTATGTGATCAGTTTTACAGTATGTGCCACATGGCAATGAGAAGAATGTATATTCTGTTGCTTTGGGGTGGACAGTTCTGTAGGTATCAGGTCCATTTGATTCAGTGCTGAGTTTAGGTCCTGAATAGCTTTGCTAATTTCTTCTCAATGATCTGTCTAGTATTGTCAGTGGAGTATTAATGTCTCCCACTATTATTATGTGGAAGTCTAAGTCTCTTTGAAGGTCTCTAACAACTTGCTTTATGAGTCTGGGTGCTCATTGTTCAGTGCATCTATCTTTAGAATAGTTATATCTACTTGCTAAATTGAACCCTTTACTATTTTGTAATGCCCTTGTCTTTTTTGACCTTTGTTGGTTTAAAGTCTGTTTTGTCAGAAACTAGGATTGCAACCCCTGCTTTTATCTGTTTTCCATTTGCTTGCCAGATTTTTTTCTCTATGCCTTTATTTTGAGCCTATGTGTGTTATCAGATGTGAGATTGGTCTCTTGAAGATAGCATACCAAAAGGTCTTGGTTCTTTATCCAGTTTGCACTCTGTGTCTTTTAATTGGGACATTTAGACAATTTATATTTAAGGTTAGTATTGATATGTTTGGATTTGATCCTGTCATCATGATATTAGCTGGTTATTTTGCAGACTTATTTATGTGGTTGCTTTATAGTGTCACTGGTTGTGTACTTCAGTTTGTTTTGTGGTGGCTGGTGATAGTTTTTCCTTTCCATATTTAGTGCTTCCTTTGGGAGGTCTTATAAGGCAGGTTTGGTGGTAGCAAATTGCTTCAGCATTTGCTTGTCTGAAAAAGATATTATTTCTCTTTTGCTTATGAAGTTTAGTTTGGCTGGATATGAATTTCTGGGTTAGAATTTCTTTTCTTTAAAAGTGTTGATTATTGCTCCCCAATCTTATTCACTGCAAAGTGATTGCTTTAAAACACAAATGTAATCAGGTTACCTTTCTGCCTTGGGAGTCTTCAATGGTTCTGTATCATCTACAGCAAATACCATTGGGCATGAGTAACATATTAGTTTGCTTGATAACAAAGTACCACACACTGGGTGGCTTAAAAACATAAATTTATTTTGATACAATTCTGGAGGCTAGAAGTCAAAGATCAAGGTGTCAGCTGAGTTTTTTTTTTTCCCAAACATTTCTAGACATTAAGAGAGCATATACATGGTAATAAAAAGTTCACTTAGTCTGGAGTATATTGAAATCAAATTTATTTGTATATGATAGATTCAAAATATGTAATACATAAAATATCATAAATAAGTCCAAGGAGAAATATATAAATATTTCATTAGAAAATTTTAACATGTATTTTTAAATAATTGATAATTTATACAGAAAAGACAATAATTAAAACACTGACTATATATGTATATATACTGATATATATGTAAAAACATACATACATGATATATATATATATCAATATATACATATCCATTGCATGAAATGTATTAATTGTGCTTTTTATGGATATGTATATGTATCAATATATATCTCCACTTACTCAGTTTTCAATAGCTACAGAGTATATTCTTTTCTTAAAAAAGCCCACTTTATTGAGGTGTAACTGATATACAAAAAGAAAAATAACAAACAGTTAAGGAGGACATTTTTGGAGGTAATGGATAGGTTCATGGCAAAGATTATGGTGATAGTTTCAGAGAACATAGTGTTTTCAAGAAGACATGGACAATTTATGAAAGCTGACCACATATTTAGATATAAGGCAAGACTCAAAAATACTTTTCAATGTTTGTTATGATACACACAATGATCTGTGATTATTGTGTGAATAAGTTAGGTATCGACCACAAAACTGTAGTTTAGATAAAAATCTCAACAATACTGAAAGCAACATATATTTGGAAATTAATAAAATCACTTCTAAGTAACTCAAAAATCAGAAAATACATAAAAAACTTATTAGAAAATACATAGCATCAACTGATAATTTTGCTGTGTGTCGAACATATGAGACCCAGGTAATGTAGGAACACTTACAGCTTTAAAATGCTATGCTAGAAAATGAACTTAAAATATCTAAATTAAATAAAAAGATAAAAAGAAGGAACTAGATATAACAGTAGAAATTTATGAAATTGGACACACACATGCAATAGAAAGGATCACCAAAACCCAGAGTTGGTTGTTGAATAGATTTTGGTGCGATTGGTCAAGACTGCAGACATTACAAAGTTAACAAGAAGATGTTATCAACCATTTGGTGATGATTAATGTGAAAATAGGTAAAATGGACAAATTTGTAGAAACATATAACAGTAAATTAAAGAAGAAACATTATATTTAAATAAACCTGTAACCTTTAATAAAGTTGAATTAATACTTACAATATTTCCTACCCAAGAAATACACAAAACGAGCCATTTTTAATAGGGAAGTCTACCAAATATTCAGGAAAAAAATTTCAAACTTACACAAATTATTTTAGAGTATCAAAATTTAGATCCTTTTCTGACTTACTACATAAGGCTGACATATTCCTGTAATAAAACTTGACAAGAACTATTTCTGAAAGGAATTTTTCAGGTGAATCGCAATATGACTATAAATGTAAAAGTTCTTTAAAAATAAAGGATTAGAAAACTGAAATTTAGAAGTTTAAAAAATACATGAAGGGATACAAGATTGACTCAATATATGAAAGTCAATCAGTATAATTCACTAAGTTGAAATGTCAATGAAAAAATATAAGAACTTGTTAAATATTCAATATAATTATCAGGGTTTATTTTACTACATAGTATGTATAATACTTCTCAATGGTAAAAATCAGCTATTACAATATGATGCCATTTTGCAAAAATATGTTTATTGAAAAGTAATATGATCTAGGAATGGAAGCCAAAATTCTAATTCTAGGATTTGGTCCATAGGACTTTTCTAAGTCTGTCACAAGGTGGCCCCAAATCCATATTCTTCATGGCTCTGCATTTGTGGAAAATGACTCAAACAGCAAAAAGAAGGTAATACAGCAAAAATCCAGGTAATAATAATCCAGTGTGTACATAGCCCACTTAATAATCAATTGTCCACTTGGCTAAAAGAAGAGAGAAGAGCAATCTTATTATATTTGAAATTAGCAAGGAAGCTGATAAATGCATCAAGGCATTTTTCTTCAAGATTAGTCTCAACAAAGGTAATAAACAAATAATCCTTTTGACATTCAGTGTTTCAATGAGCACACAGCCTAGTAATATGCAGGCTTGGCTGAGAAAAATCTGTAATCTTTACCTTTTCCCTCTTTTCTATTAACAATTATTTAGTTTTTGACCTTGTCTGAGTACTTGTAAAACAGTTTCAGAACTGTCTTCTTTTTTCTGTTCTACTTGCCATGCAAAGAAAAACTGTAGATTATAAATCATGTAAGATCCTGTCAGGAAAGCCTCAGATTAAAAGTCTTATACAAAATCATGACTAATTAATTCATTTCTTCTTCCTTCCTCTTATCTCAGAATCCTTGAAGTCTTAAGATGGCACCACAAAAATTTCTTTTCAGACAGTGAGAAATTCTTTCAAGGCTGGGTAATGCAATGCTAGAGAAAATGCCTGGCTATTGACTGCAACTGATAGACAATATTTGAATAAATAGTAAAACAATTAGTACAGAAGATTGGTATTTTAGTTTAACTTAATAGTGGTATAGCTTGGACAAGTCACTTCAAGATAATAATATTTTATTCGTGGGTTTTTTTGAGAATTAAGTGAGATAGCAGGTACGGTTCTGAATACTGTGCCTGGCACATGGAAGAAACTTAATGCTACTTTTGGCCATTGTCAATGCTTTCATTCAGAATACAATGGAATAATGAAAATAATTACTTGTCAATGGAAAGAGCTAAACATATCCCTGCTTATATTTTCAACTGATTCCGAATTGGGCTTCAAATAGCAGCTCTAAATGGAATAAAATGGAATAATAAAAATAATTAATTTAATTGTCAATGGAAAGAGCTAAACATATCCGTGCTTATATTTTCAACTGATTCTGAATTGGGCTTCATATACCAGCTCTAAATGGTATCTTCCAAGTCTGTTTGTTTTTGTGAAGGAAAGGGTAGTCAGAAGTGATAGACGGCCCGACTTATCTTGAAACAGCACAGCCCTGGAATTTAGTAGGACGGTCTGAGTATACCTTAGTAAAAAAATATAGAAAATTATGATTTTTGAGTGAGTTCATAGATTTTTAAAAGTAAAAGAGAGAGGCTTGATTTGATTGTGCACTGTCTGCTATGAATTTTATTTTTGTCTCAGGGAAAGGAAGCAGAAATGGCACAATTGTTGAACTTAGTAATCTTCAAAAAAGTCTCTCCTGCTTCTGTCTGGTAAATAAGAAGGTAAAATTAGACAATCTAATTGTAGTGTAGATAAATCACAATTCATAATCAATTCTGACTCATTATGCTCAGAATTTCCAGCACATTATTTAGCACAAATTATTAAGATTCTATTGCCTATTCATTTATGGCAAGGATTTTTACAACTAGCCATCAAGACCAAGGCCTTAGACAACATTTGTAACACTACATGTAGAGTGCAGGTCCCCACGCATTTTAAAGAAAGCTGTTTAATGCTTATTTTCCAAGATAAATGTGTTATTAAAAAATGTTCAAAGTTATAAAACTAGAAAAAATTCTAATATTTATTTTTATAATCATGTACTTCATTTTATTTTTTAGTTGGGAACATCCCTTACAAATCAATGTTGTAATTAAAAATCAAGCAACTAAATATGCAAAAAAAAAAGACATGGAAACATTCATCAAGAATGTTGTTTATAACTGAAACTTTTCAAGGTGGATCCAAATGCAGTATTTATACCTGACCTTTTGAAACTTGCCAAAAGCTACATTACACTTTTAAAGACTAAAGATTGAAAAAAGAGTGCCAAAAGTGATTAGTTATATAAGTACATACACACATACATACCATGCATACCAATATACATATACACTAGGTACTCTGCTAAATAATTTTTGTATATTATTTCATCTAATTTTAACATTGATTTTATAGTACAAGTACTATTATTATCCCTATTATCTTAGATGAGGAAATCAAGAGCTTGATATGCTAGATTAGTCTTGTCTAAAATGTTTGCCAATATACTATTTGATTATGAAATAATTGATATATGCAAAAGAAACTTACCAAAGATATAAAGAATAAAGCTTAATAAAAGGCATAATAAAAACAAACACCCATGCACATCGTGAACATTGGAGCTAGACTTTTACCAGTATTATTGAATCTTATGTGCTTTTCCGCTATTCTGTCCCTCTGCCTCCAACCAGAATTAATTACAATCGTAAATTTTGATATATTCTTTGAGTAAGAAGTGTAGCTATTTTCTAAAACCATCCTAATGATTAATTTATTTGTGGCACTTATTTAGATTTCATAAAACTACATGGATGTTTTGGCAGTCATAGATTTAATACAAATACTGTTAACATAATTCCTGGATTTTGTACTTTCTCTCAGAATTCAGCAGCTGACATGGTGGTTTTAATTTAGTAGTTAATCATGATTTTATAACATTCATTTACTTAGTACTGAATCACAAAAAATATTGAATTTGGCATTATTGAAATATTTTAGTTTTCCTAAAATTGACGAAAAGTTCAGATAAATATCAAAATATTTTAGTTTTCTTACAATTTTCCAAAAGCTTGGATTGAACAAGAGTAACATCAAATATGTTTTTCCATAAATTTTTGCCACTTTATTATGTTGTCAATGGGAATGTTGAAAACTAGTAAACCCAAAAAAGTTTTTCTGCTATTTATATCTCAGAACCAGCGGATTGTAGAAATCTCTTTCAGCTTTTACTTTGGTTACTCTTGCAATATGCCTGCTATTTGCAGGCACTATCATATTATATGATTCAATATTTTCCATTTGAATTGTTGATAAAATTGAAAAGATGGCCCTTATCAATCCCAGATCAAACATTTATCGAACATCTACTAAGTGCTAGAATATACTCAAAGTTGGATCTTCTAATATGAAAAGACAAACTCCAGGAAGTCAGGACACAAAATTAAAAAGACATACATGAATCTGCCCATTTTAAAATTAATTTAATAAAGCATTTACAAAAACAAATGGAATTCAGGACATAATGAAGTCTTAAAAGAGTTTTTGCAGGCATTGTGATTGTCTGGGATTCTGGATCATGATTCTTTGTATCAGGAAGCTACTGCATTGAGCAGGTGTCAGTAGAGTGGTGAATGCTAGGCACTGCATGTTACTCTTTCCCATGTCATCCCTTATAGCCAAGAATGTCCACATGCTGATTTATACAAGTACACAGTCCTTTGATGAAGGCTTGAGAGCAAATGAGGGGAAAATATGAGGTGAGCCTGGAATAGCTTTTTATTCCAGAAGGTAAGGGAGTGCTCAGAAACTCAGAAACAGGAGTCAGCTTGAAGGAATGCTTCTCTTGGGGAAGGGGAGATGTGAGTGAATAGGTTAGGAGACTGAGGAAGTTAGCCAAGTAGATATCTGGTGGAAGGGGACTCCAGGCGGAATAAATAGTCACAAAATAGAAGCACAGCTGCTGTGGGTTTAAGGAACAGTAAAGAGCCCAGGGTGGCTGGGGTGAGTGAGCAAGGGGAACAACACTGTTGAAAATGCTATCAAGGAGGGAATAGGGATCCTCGGGAAGTAAGGCCTTGTGACCCATCCCTAAGGATTTGGATGTTAACTCAGAGTGACAGGAGAACCAATGGGGGATTTTGAACAGAGCAGAATCATAGTTTGACTTACATTTTGTAAAGATTGCACTGGCAAGTGTCTAATAGATGAGCTTAAAGATACCAGTTAGGAGCCTTTTGCAATGATTCAGGAGACTGAAGATGGTGGCTCAACCCAGAGGGGTAGCAGTGAAAGTGGTTATCAAGGTAGAACCAACAAGATTTTTTGTTGGATTGGATGTAGAGTGTGGGAGAAAGAGAAGAGTTGAGGATGACTTTTAAGTTGGCCTATAATAATATTGTAGGCAACACACACGGATAGAGAAAACAGAGCTGGAGTGGTCAGGTTGAATCCAACAGACATTGAGAAATGAAATTTATTAGAATTGGAGATAAAATTTTTATCTTAAATTTAAGTTCAGGTATTTACCAGTTTAGGAAACACCTTATAAAACATTCTATCTTTATTTTTAAAGCCTCCCAAAATCGATTGCCTCCTGCAAGTAAACTTGAAGTAGCTGTCTCAATTCTCTCGCTCTGAATCATCAATTTCTTCTGCGCATTTATTAATGTCTTACACAGTACTTATAAAAGATAAATATTAGGGGATATAAATCCTAATGTTTTAAATATTTTTGTTGGTAAGTATGAAAGAGAGGGAAAATGAGCTCAAGAACTCCTTGATGTGTGTGTGCGAGTGCATGTGTGTTTAGTAATATATAGTTTTTTCTTTTCTAGTTCCTTTTAATTGATCTCTTTTTCTCTTTTTCCAGTTGGGACCCAGACTTGACTGGGAAAACTGGGATAAATTGATAGGGGTGTTCTCTTATCTTCACACTAACCTGGAGATACTTTTGTAAGAGTTTATCAGGAAAAATTGCAAAGTAACAACTGTCAAACAGCTTTTCTTTTTGTCAGCTTTCACCTTCATTCCCAAGCTGTTTTGCCTCCTCCTCATTCTTGTATCTCTGGAACCTAGAGCTTTGTCACTTCTCTCTGGAAGACCAGAGACTGTCATGCAGATCCACGTCACCTTCAAAATGAAAATTATTCCTCACGTCCCATGCCCAATCCCCTTCCATATCAGTGCTGAAGACAAAATAAGTTATTAATCTGTTTATAGCACTTGACCTTAAGATACTAATTAATGAGCCAAAGATTTATCAAAGAACTTTAAAGAGAATTTGTACAACAAAATGCCATCTCTAATAGAAAAGTAAGTGGAGTTATATTCTTATTACAGACTACCTCTTAACAACATCCAGAAAACACACACACAGACCCAGAAAACACACACACACAGACCCAGAAAACACACACACACACACTCTCTCCCATGCATCCCTATAGAATCGTTTGCTCCCATACCACCCCTTCCTTCTCTCCCAGACTCTTTTCACACACAGCTTTAGTGCAGTAGAGGTTTATGCTTGTGTTCTAACAGGGTACCAATAAATGCCATTCCTCATTTTCTTGGAGTGTCCTGTGGATTCACACATTGTTTTATTGGAAGGAATGTACCCTTGTAAAACTAGGAGGCAACATAGTTTTGACTTGGCCAGAATGAGACTCAGAAAGCCATGTAAAGGGCTAATAGTCTATTCAGAGTTTTAAGAAATGATTTTGTTTCCCCCACTTAGAAACAGTTCTATTTTCCTGTATCAGAATGCAATTATTCTCTCAAAGTATAAAAGATCATTCTCTCTTCTCTTATAGTTAACACATTTTTCCAAACACAGCAAAATATAACAACTAATAGAAGTACTTTAAATCAGTGGTCCCCAACCTTTTTTTGGCACCAGGGACCGGTTTTGTGGAAGACAATTTTTCCAAGGATGGTGAGGGTGGGAGAATCGTTTTGGGAATGAAACTGTCCCACCTCAGATCATCAGGCATTAGCTAAATTCTCACAAGGAGCTCACAACCTATAACCCTTGCATGCAGTTCACAATAGGGTTCATGCTCCTATGAGAACCTAATTTCATCAGAGATGGAGCTCAGGCAGTAATGCTGGCTTGCCTGCTGCTCACCTCCTGCTGTGTGGCCCAGTTCCTAACAGGGGACAGACCGATGGCCCGGGGATTGGGAACCCCTGCTTAGATTATAAACACAAGAAAATTTCAGGAATTAGGCCCATTTCTGATTAAAGTATCAAAGAGTTTCCCAGTGCTATTAACACACTCTCTAATCCAGGATATAGAAAAGTGGTGAGTGGCTCCATTACAGATGGAGAAATTGCCTAGAGAGGGTAGGAGTTTCTCAACATAATGCTCAGAATCACAGAAAGGAATGAAAGGCCTCTGACTCACTGTCTGGTGTTTTCCAAAGGCCAACCACATTTAAATGTTTAAATTCAGAGCCAAATACCTCCAAATACAACTAACCACAGAGACTATAAGGGAATCAGGTCACTTGGGAAAAAAACACAAGAAGTGTAACCTCTTGAGCAAGTGTTAAACATATCTCAGAATTATGGTGGTGTCTTAACTTTACTACAACATTAAACTAAGAAAAGTGACAGGCAGAACATCAGGGACAGTACCATTACCGTACTAAGACTAAACTATATAAGCGCTTTGGGCTAACTGGCTACTTCTGAAATGAGAAGGCAACACAGGACCAAAGAAATGAAAACCAAAGAGCTTTAAAATGGCCAATTGCAAAATAGAAAAATAAATGTTTTTATAATCTATAGGACACCCAGAAAAATGCATTTTTGTAGGCAGGAGACTTTTTATTTTTATTTTTTATTCTTTTAGAATTGCCATAATTTTTATTCTCCTAAAATCAGAACCTCAGACAAGGACTTGGGTCCTTGTAGTTGATTTGTGAGGGTATCCAAGACACAAACATAAGGGGTAGGAGGAGTGAAACTTGGAGGAGTGGGAAGCCAGTATAAATGTATGTCTCACTGAGTTGCTGCTATGAGCAACAGGGCCTCCATTCCTCTGGAATTTGTGGGGAACACATAGAATGCTTTCTGGAATTGTTTGCCTTGAAGGCCTGGAGTCTGACGCAGGCAGCCATCAGTTCTCCTTGCCCAGTGGTTGAGTATTGCTCCCAGGGACATAAACTCTCTTCCTCTACTTGTGACCCTTTTTCCATACTAGTCAAGCAGACTCCTGCTACCTTGGGGAAGGCTTTGAAGCAGAATGCAAAAATATGCTTGCTCTTACAGTGGACTGCTATCAGTGCAGGATGAATCTGAGATTTCCTGGAGCTCTTCACTACAGTTGTGACTGAGATTAAAGGTAAGTTTGGGGTATGCGATCGGGAGGAAAATAAATGAATGTCATGGTCTGCTTCACTCAGAATTGCATCACTCATAGTTTTGCATTACTCCAATTTACAGGAGCTCATATTGAGTTTTCTTGGTCATTTAGTTTTAGAGAAACAAGCTACACTCATCACTACTGCACCTGGTCCTTAGGCCATCATCAATATTCATCATCTCCCTCCTTCAATCCATTCTAGATTTTCACTATGTTTTGTCAGAAATTGAAATGATTCAATATGCTTACCTGGTAGGGTCACCTAAATTTTCATCCCTGAGGGGTTTGAGCTCTTGGTTGTCCTGCCCTTGTCTAACCACAGTTGCTGAAATCGCTTATTTACTATTTTCCCATGGCATGGAAACATCACAAGTCCCCATAAGTGTCAATGATCTGAACTATTCCTGACAATCTGAGTCAATTATACCAAACAGTATAACATTTTTATTTATCTTCTGGCCCACAAGCACGAGGAACCCAAAGTGACCAGGTGGCAGCTGTGGCTTTAGGTTCAACGGAACACTTTCTGTAGTATGCCCTGGTACCAATATTCTTCTCTCCATGGGTCACCATTAAACATCCCTTCAAAAAGGTAATTAGGATTGTTCCTACTTGATCTTTTCATGACCAATACTCTATGGGTTACACTATTGCAAATTCCAGGCATTTTTGTTCCCCAGAAATTGTATTACCTTACAGACACCAAATTAAAGCATATAATTATCTTTGATAGTATTTCTTATTTTATATATACATATATATAATTGGCAACTAGTAGTGATTATTCTGCAATATCACATTTTTCTTCATTAACGAGAGCTTGATTTAAAGACACAATGTGATGTTTTTGTACTTTATTACAAAGAACAAAGTGACAGATACTGTAAGAAAGCAATGGGAAAAGAAAAATGTACAGAGAGAATTTAAGGCCATGTTACCCATAGCTCTCAACTTAAGCTGTTTTGTTACTCCTTTAGGCAGCTGGAATCATGGGGGAAAGAGTTTATAAACAAAATCTCGACAATGGGACAGAGATTTACTTGTACCTCAAAGAAAAATCTAGCTATTTTGATTGGTTATTTTGAGTTTTTGTTCTCTGTTTTATCATAGCATTAGCAGATTTTTCACTTTGAATAAGCCAAAGCTCATTAACCTACATCTCTCTGAATTTTGTTGAATTTGAAATTTTCTACTGCTGATAGCCAGATCCAAACTGTTGAATATTGGGGTAGTTATATAAGTCACTACAGTTGCTCAGCAGTGAGAACTTCAAAGTGATTGTGCATGTCTCATTATCAGGTGTGAAATAGTGGTTACTCTTGGAATGCAATCAGGAGGGGTAATAGGGGCTTCAACAGTAGCAGCAATATTTTAGGTCTTAAGGCAGAAGATAAATATGCAGCTATTTTTCAGATTAGTTTTATACCATTTTAAATTTCTGAAAATTTTATAGTAATTTTAAACTACTTGGTTAAAGAAGAAAGGATTATATACTCTTATAATTGTTTACCTGTCAATGCTAAGGATGTCTTATTAGTTCTACACCCACTTAGAAACGATAATTAGTAAAATAATATGATAGTTCTTGCAGGGTTTTCATGCAAGCTATTATTCATTTACTTAACAGGGAGGAATTATTACATGCCAAGAAGAAGTAGTGCTATTATGGAAGGATAATTTTTTAATATACCTTTTCTCTCTTTTCATATATTGTTTCCTTTGCTCTGAGACCTGAAGTAATAGAATAAACCCATATGGCATTGTGAGGACAAAAGATTTGAAAAAAGTGAGATTTGAATAGGGGGCTTCTAGAACAGTTCTCAGCTGGGGCGATTTTGCCCCCAAAGGGACATTTGGTAAAATCCAGAGACATTTTTCATTACCATAATTTAGGGAAGGGGGATGCTACCAGAATTATTGGGTAGAGGCCAGGGATACTGATAAATATTTTACCATAAATAGAAGAGCCCTTCACAACAAAGAAGTCTCTGCTTCAAAATATCGATAGTTCTGAGGTTGAGACACACTGTTACAGGAAAGTTTTTGCTGGACTGGGGGTGGTGTGGATTGAAAGAGAGGATCGTAACATAATAGATACTGTTGGACCTAGGGAGAGAGACTTCCCGAAGAGAGTTGAAGAAGTAATGAAATTTGAGCTAAACGTGTGGGATCTGATAAAAGCAGCTTCCTGAGAAGTCTGGGCAGAGAAGGCTTCAGATGGCCTCTCCGAACATTTCTATGCCCCAGCAATACCATGGAAGAAATATAATAATATACATCATTTTATCCTGTTGCAACTGTTGTGGAGAGAGTCAGTGTACCTAAGGAATTCAGGCATTTAGGAAATGTGTACATGTTTGTGGCTGCCAAGTAGACAAATAATGACAGTGTTGGCCACGGGGGTAACCCCCACAATCTCATTTTTGTGTGAATTAAAAACAATCCTTGGAAAAAGCAAGAGCCAAATCTCAAGTAAGATTGTATATGTACCACCCTGGTAGAATAGGGTTTAGCATAATTGTTCTGCATTACAGAAAAAATAAAGAGAGGTATATTTTGTACATACCTGAGCCTATGGGCTAAAATTTTAAACCACTTCATCATAAATTATGTTACTGAATTGATATTTTAATTGAAAATTAAACCAAAGCTAATAAATGAAGTGCATTAATTCAAACATTACTTGTATCTTTTAAGATGTTCCACAGACCCCAGTTCTTACCATTCTCTGCCTGTGTAGAGGGATGCTCACATTTCAGATAACAAGTAAAGAGAGGGAGGTTTCCCCAGCTACCAGTAGGTATGTTTTAACATGAAGTCCTTCTATGAGGAAATTCTCTTGTCCTTCACTACAGTATTATGATTTTATTACCTGATTTAATCTGCCATGGTGCCAGTGAATACTGTCTTTATACAATCCATGTTGACCTGCCTGAAATCCAGACATGTTGATCTGCTTATCTCCAGACTATAGTTGAGATCATGTTTTAAAAAATCCTAGGAAGCCATAGATCACCCTGTTTTTAGGAAGCTCAAATTTGTTCCTCAAGTTCTTGAATATTTTGCCGAAAGAAATCTTTGGAGAATATATCACCTATTTTCAAACTTCTGTCTGGCTAAGACCCTACATGATCTCTCCCCACCCCCTACAGAATACATGTAGGCTCCTCCCTCCGAAAGTAGGTCATTTACCTATCTTTGTCTTACCTTTCAGCAGTATTTTATTTTTCCTTCTTATTTATTAGTAGATTGACGTGTATCTTTAGATTGTCAGGAAATTCGTGTTCATATTTAAATGGATATTGTCTTTAATTATGTAATTATATCCTTACCAGTCAACTTTAATCACCTCCAGCCATCATCTATACATCATAATAATTGTACAAACACACACACATACACACACACACAAATGCAGTGTGTAGCCTATCTTGATTACACTTTGACATATTTTATTATTGTCTTGGTCAAGAAAGACTGTCTAAATTCCTCTCTCTATGAGCATTCAATTTAGAATGTGAAATTGATGCTCTACAATGAATAATATTCCTACCAAAATAGCTTCTTTTGATATTCCCAGGAGACTGATGCATTAATTGTGGAACATTCTAACATGAAATGTACAAAATGTTTTATAGATTCTCACTGTCCCTGCCGTCAATCTATTATAGTATAGAAATCAATATCTAACTAACATTTATTTCACAGTTACATGAGACCCTTAGAAGAGTCCTGCAAAGAGAGAGATATAAATGTTGATAGTTCTTGCAAATAGCCATAAAATTATTGCTTCTAAAAGGTTGCATACTTATTGCAAATGAGATGCTTATTGGCAATTATTACCATAGGTAGTTGCATCTTTAAATGAAAGTCATCTTGTGTTACTGTAGAGTAAAAGTCTAAAGTATGGACTTTTCTAATTATTTTAGGCTTCTGTTGCAACATCAAAACATGTTCTTGAACAACTAGAGCATTTCCATAAACCAATAAAAGGATGATTCAAAAGGTTAAATACCCTAGGTCACAAACTACCTACAGATGAATGTTTTAAAGTTCTGTCAAAGTGCTATTTTTTTAAATATTTATATAATTGGCAAATAAATATATCAGGCAAAATTGTTTGGTCCCTGACTCTTCTCTGAAATGTCTCAAAACGACTCACTGAGTTCAAGAAATGTTGTTTAAAAGAAGATTTTACACTGGTTAAAACAGATGTATTATAATGACTTGAAACATTCTTTGGCATTTGCTTTCTTTGATTCCCTAATGCAGAAAATGATTTAATACAGGGACTTTTTGCTAGCTGTATTTTATTCCATTGCTCACAGTTGCTTTATAGAGTGTAAATCCTAATGTGTCTGACTCCAGCCATGTTTGTGGCCACTTAACCATCCTCAGACTGGCCAGTCCCTGATTACTTCCATTGCCTAACAGTTGGTTCAAAGTTTTATACATCTGGTTTGATTAATTACATGGACACAGGCTTTGAGCAAAACCAGATGAAAGCAGTGAACTGTGTTGTTGATTCAAGGGGTACATGGAAAGAGCAGAAAGTGATGAGACACTAAATTAACAGCAGACTTCCTAAAGTTACAACATAATTCATCACACTCAGTATAAAATCTGTATTGTTACTCAATGTACAAAGGTTGAATGATTTTGATAATTACTATAAAATTTTGACCTACAAGTGTGAAAATATGTATTACAAATGAAGGAAATATAAATAAGCCATTTGTTGGTAGCCACTGAAATGTAAGTGAAATGAATTTCTATATTTAATGCAGTACTGATTTCCACATCCACTGAGGCAGATAGGTTCTCTTTAGAATGTATTTATTGTATGCTTTCTTTTTTTAAAAAAATTAATTGACACATAATCATTGTAAATATTTATGGGGTACAGTGTGATGTTTCATTACATGTATGTAATGTGTAATAATAGAATTTGGATAATTAGCATATCCATCACCTTAGATATTTATCATGTCTTTGTGGAAAGAATATTGAAAGCCCTCTGTTCTAGCTATTTTGTAACATACAATATATTATGGTTAACTATAGTTTTTTGTCCATTTTCTATAATCCAAGCAAACTCGGGAATACACAGATATGGTTTTTTGTCATTGAAGAGTTCACAGTCTAGACAAAGTGAAGAAGATTTTATAATATGTATATATAAATAAAGTTGCAAGGAGCTCCAAAGTTACTCCAAACTAAAATTTACTTATATTCTCCTCCTTGTCTATAAAACAGAGGAAATAACTTTACCCAACTGTTAAGACTATTGTGAGGATTAGCTGCATTATTACACATGAAGTGTTGAAAATAGTACTTGACACATGCTCACTGTTGGCAGTTATTAGCTCACTGTTGGCAATTATAACAAAGGGAACCTCCACCATTCCCTTTGTTCCCTACTTGTTAGACAGGAGAAGCTACCATTTAATGGATGCCTACTGTATGCCACACGTTTTATGCCACGTTAATATTTCATTTTCTCCTTCCACTAACTCTTAGAAATAAGTCCCATTGATCTTGACTTCTACATGAGAAACTTAATGTTCAGAAATTTGATAATTTGTCCAATTTTAGCTCTAGTAAATCCAGAGCTATCATTTAGACTAGCTTTTCTATTAAACATAAAGCCCCATGGATAGAGAGCACTATAGACATATTGGGATTAAATTGCTTAGCTCTCCAGATCTATTCCCTGGGAGAACTGGCTATTTCAATCCACTCTTTGCTCCCTTTAGGAGCAAAGGAAGACACTGAGACAGAGACCTGCTGAAACATGTAGGGCACTGGAAACACAGACAGAGTCAATTCAGTGCATGTTTTAAACATTTTCTCCTTTTATTCCCACTGGCTTGTAGAGAAGAGAAGATTGTGGTCCTCAACAAAAGGGGAAAAAGTATTTAAGCATTACATATTGTGAATTCAATGTTTTTCAGAAGAATGTATATTTCTTTTTTTATTATACTTTAAGTTTTAGGGTACATGTGCACAACGTGCAGGTTAGTTACATATGTATACATGTGCCATGTTGGTGTGCTGCACCCATTAACTCGTCATTTAACATTAGGTATATCTCCTAATCTCCTAATGCTATCCTTCCCCCTCCCCCCACCCCACAACAGGCCTCAGTGTGTGATGTTCCCCTTCCTGTGTCCATGTGTTCTCATTGTTCAATTCCCACCTATGAGTGAGAACATGCGGTGTTTGGTTTTTGGTCCTTGTGATAGTTTGCTGAGAATGATGGTTTCCAGCTTCATCCATGTCCCTACAAAGGACATGAACCCATCATTTTTTATGGCTGCATAGTACTCCATGGTGTATATGTGCCACACTTTCTTAATCCAGTCTATCATTGTTGGACATTTGGGTTGGTTCCAAGTCTTTGCTAGTGTGAATAGTGCCACAATAAACATACGTGTGCATGTGTCTTTATAGCAGCATGATTTATAATCCTCTGGGTATATACCCAGTAATGGGATTGCTGGATCAGATGGTATTTCTAGTTCTAGATCCCTGAGGAATCGCCACACGGACTTCCACAATGGTTGAACTAGTTTACAGTCCCACCAAAAGTGTAAAAGTGTTCCCATTTCTCCACATCCTCTCCAGCAACTGTTGTTTCCTGACTTTTTAATGATCGCCATTCTAATTGTTGTGAGATGGTATCTCATTGTCGTTTTGATTTGCATTTCTCTGATGGCCAGTGATGATGAGCATTCTTTCATGTGTCTTTTGGCTGCATAAATGTCTTCTTTTGAGAAGTGTCTGTTCATATCCTTCACCCACTTTTTGATGGGGTTGTTTGTTTTTTTCTTGTAAATTTGTTTGAGTTCATTGTAGATTCTGGATATTAGCCCTTTGTCAGATGAGTAGATTGCAAAAATTTTCTCCCATTGTGTAGGTTGCCTGTTCACTCTGATGGTAGTTTCTTTTGCTGTGCAGAAGCTCTTGAGTTTAATTATATCCCACTTGTCAATTCTGGCTTTTGTTGCCATTGCTTTTGGTGTTTTAGACATGAAGTCCTTGCCCATGCCTATGTCCTGAATGGAAGAATCTATATTTCTAAGCATATTATGTCACACTTATAACACATTATTAATAAGCTCAGTTCTTTTCAGAGTACTAAGCAATCAGGAGAGTACTAGTTTAAGAAACAGATATGAATAAAGCCACAGTGAAGAGGCAAGCCTTGCTTGGGCAAGGACTACACTTACCTCTTTGACCAATGTGCCTTTCATCAGATTTCCCTCATATCTTTCTCAAAGCAAACCAAGTGTGATTAAATTGGACTTTTAACCATACCCAACTGTCTTATTGAATAGATAGGTGTATCTGTTTTCATTGTTTTAGAATTTAAATATTTAGATAATAAATAATTATAATGAATAAAATAATTATAATTCTTTTTTATAAAAATAGTGAATGCCTAAAATTTATCAAATGGTTAATTATATGCCAGCAGTATTCTAAACATTTTACATTATTTCATTTAATCTTTAGAGCAGCTGTATGAGATAGATATTATTACTATCGCATTTTCATAGATGGGGAAACTGAGGTCTAAAGAATATAAGCAAAATGTCCAAGGTCACAAAGATAATAAAATAGTCAACATTTTAAAAAGTTACTAAAAATGAGAAACCAGACAGCCAAATATAGAGCTTAAACTTTTAAGCATTATGTTATACTGCTACTATGCTCTTTAGAGAATTTAGAAAATAATTGAGAAAATAAATGTCACCCATAATTGCATTGCTAAGATAAAATGATTGTCTATATTTTTTAAGCTCTGTGCATATATAGAATATTATGCCACCATAAAGTTTTCATGTTTTTCACTTGCTATATCAGTATAATTTAAAATACTTAAAATTGTTTTTATGTTATGACTTTTTTTTTCTATAGTACATTATCATTTATTTAGCTTTGCCCTGGTTTTTAAGAATTTAAGTTGCTCTCATTTGTTATCATGAAAATACTCACTGACATCTTTGTGTTCAAAGCCTTTTATGCAATTATTTAAGATTATCTGTTAGGATATAGTTATAGAACTATAATTCCTATGCTATGAAAATGATTTTATTTTAAAGCTTCTGCTTTTTTAAAATAAAAATTTATTTAGAATGTTCCATGGGACTTTATGTCTATTCTTTCTTCCTGTTGGCCCCTTATTACTGCTTTTGTAGTTACTTTTACTCCCAAAAGAATCCCACATTTCTAATGCTTTAGAGGACTACTTAATTTCCAAACAGAGGCTAGCGGGAATTGGTTTAACAAGCCAATGTAGTGCTTCCAATTTCTGCACTATGTTTTCTCCCAAGTCAAACATTTTCTGCCTTAAGTGTAGGGTTTGGATTCTTTAGTGCTTTCTGTATGCAGTTGAGACTGAGCTGCCACTTACCTTAGCCAGAAAGTCTGGCCTTTTGTGCATTCTTTCTTGCCTGCCTATCTCTTCGAGGTTCTTGCATCTTCTTTGCCACATAATATTATTCAAATCTGGCTTCTAACTCCTGGTTCATGCTAGACCTTTTGGTTTTGTTTGTTTGTTTGTTTGTTTTGGCTTCTCTGGTCACTGAAAAGCTGGGTTTTTTTTTCCCCCTGGCCCAAACAGACCCTGCATTTGAGTTCAGTTGTGTGTTCTTTCACATCACCTGACTTCCCAGTCCTTGCCTTCTTCTTGGCTCTGGACTCGGACTCTGAGGCCAGGCTTTTACTTGGAATCATTATGTAACACTTTAAACCTAGACACAAGAGAGAGGGAACATCTTGCAACCTACAGTATGTTTCAAAGACATGACCTGAGAAGAATCTAAGATCCTAGGGATAAATGAGATTGTGATTCTTCTCAGCCCTACTGTAACTCAACACTTAATTAGCTCATTGTGAAGAGATAAACTCTACTATTCAATTGCTCACTTTGTGCTAAATTCACATTGCAAAGAAAGATAGCATAACACAAACAAAGATATTAATAGAAGGTTAATAGCTGGCAAATAAATCTTACTTTTTAAGCAAAGACTAGGAAGAACTCAGTGAGTTGCAAAGAAGATGGCTCTGGGAGCATTCAGAAACCCACTAAATACCAATTATATTGTTCATGACAGCTGCCCATCTAGGTGAGACAGTGGTTTAGTTAGATGCAAATGCAAAAAGCTAAATAATTACTAAGACATTGGGGCCTTATGGAAATATGAATTGGGGGAATAAAATCTTGTATATCAAGCTCAGGACTAGAAGGCAAAAAAACAGAAAACCTGGGATCTAATCCTAATCTTGACAATGACTTTATAAATTTGGACAAGTTACTTTTTAATTTCTCAACATCAAGTGCTAACTATGAGAAGAGTATACAAATTACAAAACAATCTATCCAGGTTGACTTCTTCATCTGGAGAAGAGGGAAAATAGAAGTAAGTCATTGTTCAGCTTGCAGCCCATGTCATTTTTTAAGAGAGTATGTGTGCTTTAATATTTATATTTACAAGTTTTTTCTTGAAAAAGTGCAAAAATAATTCTTATATTCTGTCATATAACAGCTGAAAACATTCTAAAATGTTGGCCAACTGGTGAAAATGTTTGCTGAGATCAAAGTCTTGTGAAATATTAATTGGTGACATTGCATCTCCCAGATTATTCACTTCCCCCAAAAAGGAAAACGCAAACTCATTTTGTCAACCACATGTTGACAGATTTTTGGAACCATCGGAAAGGGAATACAGAATCTTTTGCAAAACACTTTAAAAAACTTATCTCTAATCATTCATGAAATTTCTTAGCAAAGAAAGCAACCTGGCTGGGGCACAAGTTGTTAGGGAACGCCATGGAAATGTGATTAGAGTCTATGGCTATACCACCCCTAACGTCGCTGATTTTGTTTGATCTAGGAAGCTGAGCAGGGTCGGGACTGGATAGTACTTGGATGGAAGAGGTGATGGGGTATTCTAAAGACAGCCAAGAGCTTGAAAGACTTAAGAATTCACTGAATCAAATGTGGTTTGATTGTCTATAAGCAAAAACTTGACCTTTTATAAGAAAGACAGGAACGTAAAATGAAGTAAAGTATGAAATGTATATTTACTTTAAAGCCAAATATAATGTGGCAAAATATATTATAAGCACAATTTTGTAATGAGATATTGCAGCAGAAAGTTCTTTGGAAATTAACACATTATACAGCTTACCAAGGAAACATGTTATTATTGATAGAATCTTTTCACTTCTAGCCTAATTATTATTCTAATGTGAAAGAGAAAAATAGATTTTCAAAGGCCTAACTAAATCAGTGCATGAAAAAAATACACTGGAAAATAAACCCACACATTTTTGCTTCACAAAGAAATAAAGTAATAAAACATCCCACTGCAGGTCCAGATTTTGCATTTTATAACACAGGTTTCCAACTTATAAGTGGGCTATATTCTAAAGTTTTATGCTAAGTTGGTATTTGGAATGATTTTCCCATAAAAATAACGTTCTAGATGATGGAATTACTTCATAAAATAAGCCTTGTCCCCACACACACACACATGCAACAAACCAAAAAAAAACCACACTCTTTCTAATTCCAAATGTGAGGCAACATAGCAGTACAGGCTTTGGTGATAGAACATGGTAATAACCAATCAGAAATGGTTAGGGGCTAAATTAGTGGCCTTAAGAAATTTGCCTAATTTCTTTTAACTTCATTTTACTCATTTGAAAATGGAAATAATAATAATTCCCTCATAGGGTGGTTATGAACATTAGCGCAATGTAAGGAAAAGTTATCTTTATACTGCAAAATGCTATATAAAAATGTTAGTTATTAGTGTACTCTAGCACTTGGTGTTTCAGCTATTTTTGGATTAAATTGCCCTATGTAAACTATGTGGGAAACTAAGTGTTACTGGTCAAATCTCAATAGAAGAAGATGCATTGTCTAGCAAGAAGGGACTGCAGTTGATCAAGAAGAAGAATGCCCCCATCTGTGGTGTTGCCAGCCAGCCATCTGGCCAACAAAAATATTTCTTTACTACCTCCCCTCCCTTTCCCAGCTGTAGTAATTGCTGTTTCCCAGAAAGCAATATGTCTAGTCTCATGCCTCTGGTGGATCCATATTATCTTCCTTATTTTCATAATTACCTGGACTCTATTCTCTAGCTGTTTCATGCACGTTGTTAAATAAAAAAATATATTTAGTGATACCTGTTAAAGCACTCTATGGCAAACATTATTCAAGACCATCACAATAGGTCTGGTCACCATAGAGACCATGGCAATGTGATTTTTCAGAGGGGAAAGAGATTGAGCTCAACTTCAAATACAGCAGGAGCAAGTGAGAATTTATAGCCAAGGTGCAAGGTGGGGGTCAGTGGATGGAAAATTACTGAGAGGAAACGTCAGGCATCAGGCGGATTCTGGCCTAGACTGACCAGATAGGATTCTTGCTGAAGACAGATCAGAGTGATCAGACACTACCTGGGGTCTGGAAAAGGATGAGGTAGTTCTTGCTAACCTGATTTGGCAGGCTTCTTTGTTAATACTGGATTTTACAAGGTTATTCACAGATGGGCTTAGGAGATGGTAGAGGAGCTGACTAAAGTTTAGTCAAGCAAAGAATCTTTGTCGATATGAGATTTGTTTCTTTCATTAATTCTAACATGGGTGAAGGTGAGAGTTGTTATTTTACCTCTGCAGGCTCAGAGAACCCAATTTGTCTCTAACCACAAAATCAGAGCTTAACAAATGCTAAGTAGTGAACAAGAGAGCACTTCCTTTAACTTAGGTAAAGAGAATGCTCTTGTGTAGATAGAAGGTGAAACTGAGCTTTTCTTTTCAAGGGTTATTATTTAGATTAGAGTCAGAAGGGAAGGCAGTAAGATTCAAACCACATTGAGGAGTGGTAAGGGCTAGATAAAAGATCTATGAGCAATAGCCAAGCCTGAAGATACTTAAGAAGCAAGTCACTTGATAAAAGTTGTGAATAGGATAAGTTTCTCCAGAAACAGAAAAGTGTCATATATCAGAAGTTCAGGAAAATATAATTTTAAAAACTTGGGAAGACAATGAAATCTAGTAGAAAAATTATTTTAAAGAAAGTAATTTTAGGTTAATTCTACACTGAATAAATCTAAGAAATGAGATCAGTCAAGCAGACTCATCTTACTTGCCTTGTCATCTGTACCATCTGTAATAGACAATTGCCTTGACTCTCCTTATTTTAAAGTGTGCTGACCAGCTAAAAACTTAAATCACAATTGTAATAGCTAATCTCTTTAAATACTTAATATGTCCCAAGATTCTATTTCATCTACTTTGTATAGGTTATGATAATACTTAATCATTGCATTAGTGTAATGATTTGGGAACTATCAAGGAAAAGGTGGCTCAGAATTTTTTTTTTTTTTTTTTTTTAGAGAGAGTCTGGCTCTGTCGCCCAGGGGCTAGAGTGCAGTGGCACAATCTCAGCTCACTGCAACCTCCGACTCCCAGGTTCAAACGATTATCCTGTCTCAGCCTCCCGAGTAGCTGGGAGTACAGGCACCCGCCATCATGCACGGCCAAGTTTTGTATTTTTTAGTAGAGATGGGGTTTCACCATGTTGGCCAGGCTGGTCTTGAAATCCTGACCGCAGTTGATGCACCCCCCTCGGCCTCCCAAAGTGCTGGGATTACAGGCATGAGCCACTGCACCCAACTGGAACTTTTAAATGACTTACCCAAGGCTATAACAGTTCACAAATGGTGGAGCCAGGCTTTGAACTCAGCAATCACTATTCCTAAACCAGCTTTCTTAACAACTATGTCATCAAGACTCCCAGATATGAAGAAAGCTTGTTCACTTAGGTGGTCAAATTCTGTGTGTTTTGATGTGAAAAAAGAAAATCCCTCTCTCCACATTAATGCATATCTGTCCCCTGCCAAGCCTACTATAATCATCCCTTGTATTTTCAACCCCCACTGCCTCTCTGTTGGATGGTGCTTCTCTCCTTAATTTTTCATGTTCTATCCAGTTGGAAAAGTTGCACAATGGCTCACATGCTCATCAGCGGTCTGTGGCTAATTTTGGTTAGCTGTTAGTGGGGGGTCAAACAGCAAGAGGTTTGGCAAGTGAAGGGATTGGGTTAGTTTGGTTTTGTCCTTCTCGGCCTGAACCCACAACTCATGATTCACAACAGCGCTTCTCTGTTTTGAATCTTCTGCTTGCAACTCAAATGGGATTCTCATCAGTCTTGGTTAGACTAGATATGAGGTTGTGTGTGACTTTTTAATCTCTCAGAGCAGATGTGAGAGAGAGTTAGAGAAAAAAAAAGTGTGTGTGTGGAGGGGGGCATTCAACTTCTATTATATGTTTACTGTGTGCCAGTCTAGGTACTTTATGCAAATTATTTCATGTAATCTTCACAACAACCTTTTACGGTGGTAAGCATTATAATCCTCTCAAGAGGAAACAGGTGCTCCTAAATTTTAGAAAAAAGTGCCCAAATTTACACTGCTTTGAAGTGACAGAATAAAAATTTATATCAGTTTTACCTGATTATAATGTCTGTGTTTTTTGTACTACATCAATTTTATGATAAAGGACAAAACTAATTCAGAGGTAAAAAAATTATAGAATTTCAAGCTTTTAGAATAAATCCTTTTTGATAATGAAAATTCTCATCTTGTGAGTGATCTGTAGATGCTAGGCTCTTTGCTGAGCACTTTGAATGTATTGTGTAATTTAATTCCTCACAACTCTATAAAATAGGCACTGTTATTATTTCTAATTTACAGAGAAAAAAAGGGTTAGGACAATTAAGAAACAATTTATCTGCGATTGGACACGAGATAATCTGTTTCCGGGTCCCTTGTTCCTGTATCTACACTGCCCTTTTTAGCCTGGCTCAAACTAGATGTTTCCTTTTTCTTAATTTGTTTCCATTTCTCTCCAAGGTATATATGTGTGTGTGTGTGTGTGTGTGTGTGTGTAAATGTTTATGTATCCCTATTAAATGTCAAGCATTATTTTAAACTCTTGACATGAATCACTCGATTTAATGCTCACAACAGTTCTATAAAATAGCTATCATTATCATTCCTATTTAATGATGAGGAAGTTAAGGCACAGGGTGGGTAAACCAATTGCTCAACATCACACAGGCGTCAGGGGCAGGATTTACTCTGGAAACCATGCATCTCTGCTTATAAGTTCAGCTGCCACTTAACTGTGTATGCTGCCTCCAGGGCTCTCTTTCTGAAACTCAGATCCAGTCACATCTATCCCCTCTTAAGGATCTGCACTAGTTTCCCATTATTTATTAAATAAATTCAAATATACGTTGCTTGACACTTGAGGCTCTTCACAATTTGTCTCTCTTTTAACATTCTATTTTCATTTATCTTTCTATTGATTAGCTACTTCACCCACTCTTGACTATTTGCCACCCCTAAACTAGCCGATCACACTGAGCTATTTATGACTTTTCTCATAGACTGTGTATTAGTTCATTCGCATGCTGCTGATAAAGACATACCTGAGACTGGATAATTTATAAAGGAAAGAGGTTTAATGAACCTACAGTGCCACATGACTGTGGAGGCCTCACAATCATGGCAGAAGGCAAAGGAAGAGTGAGGCACATCTTACACAGCAGCAGGCAAGAGAGTGTGTGCAAGTGTACTCCCATTTATAAAACCATCAGATCTCATGAGACTTATTCACTATCATGAGAATAGCACAGGAAAGATCCACCCCCATGATTCAATTACCTCTCATTGGGTCCCTCCCATGATACACAGGAATATGGGAGCTACAATTCAAGATGAGGTTTGGGTGGGGACACAGCCAAACCATATCAGACCGGACGGTTCTTCTTTGTTTATAAAATCAATATTCAAGTTGTCTCAGATGGCTCTGTTCCCACAACCTTTCCTCATTCTTTCTGCACAGAACAGTCCCCATCTTCTTCTGCACTTATTTATATGCAGATAATATCACATCTTTCTCTCTATTTTGCATTAAACTGTGATGTTTGCTCCCATCTGATCCACAGTAGACTCTGAATCTCTTGAGATCAAGGGCTGTGTTTCATGAACATCCTCAAAGTGCCTGAAATTTAGTGCAGGTTGTTGATATTCGATGAACATTGCTGAATGAATGAGAATACAAGTAAGTGAATGGAAGTATTAACCATGTTTTTATCTCTAAGGGGGAAAAAGTACAAGTTCTAAGTGTTTATTGAACTAAACTAACTTTTAGGGTATATAAAATTTATATATATGAACATAATTTCTGTATTACCTACATGTTTCAGACAAGAGTGCAGAAATACGAAATTCAGATCCTAGTGAATTATGACAACACCAAGGCAGGCTAGTTCAACAATGGCATGTCTAAACACCCAGCTGACCTTCCTGGGTAAGTGTAACTTTCAAGTCTTCTGTTTAAATAAGTTCTTCCTAGTTGTCCATCTTCCTTTCCTTCCTGCTGGTTGGACATAGTGGTGATGGAGCAACTGTAGAAGCCGCAGTGAAGAATGGCAGAACCACCCTTGTAGCCTGGGACTCTGGATGACTTTACGGAGCAAAACCTGACTACCTACTCTGGACTGTTAAGTGAAAGAGAAATAAACTTATGTCTTGTTTAGTCACTAAACTTTAGAGTCTATTTATTAACCATCATCCCAACCAATATACCCTGAAACATTTCTACCAGTAGTAAATCTTGCTAGTACTGTATTTCAGGACTCGGCTTTAACATTCCATCCTCAGAGAGGTCTTTCCTAGCCTCTAGATCAAAACAATCTTCCTTAATACATTCTATCTTAGGACCCAGCTCTTTTTTAAAGTTTAATCCTCACAATACTCTCTAGGGAGTGTCTCTCTCCCTCTCTAGATTGGAAGCTCCATGCACACATGGACAGGGGCCACTTATCCACTGGCACTAACAGATTGCCTGGCACATAGCTGACTCACAAAATAAAGTCCAGTAATCACAGTTAATAATATTACTGATTATTTGTTATAAATTGTATTATTATACTGTTAATTACATTAATCATAACAATCATGATTGCTATAATTATATTATTAATTATGCCTACTGATTAGAAATATAATTGATATAATATTAATTATATTAATTGTAAATAATATAGTATGTGTAGTGTAGACATTATATTAATTATAAATAATGTAATTAATAGCAGTTATTAGGGTAATAACCACCACCCCCTAAATATATACAATGTTTTGGGAGTTTTACTAAATGTTTCATGTGCATTATCTCATTTAATCCTCTCAATATGTAGAGAAGCCCCTAATAATATTATTATCCTATTTTATGAGAAAAAATAGGTTTAGAGAGGTTCTGTAACTCACACAGGATCACACAATTCAAAGTTTATATTTTCAAGTTGAGAGCTTCCTCTGTGCTCTGTGCTTGGTTAGCAAGGGTAAAAGCTGCGCAATAGCCAGATAGTTCCACAAAATGAAATCCAGGAGTTCCAGCTAAGATTCAGATTCTAATGAATGATGTTAACACCAAGTCAAGCCCGTACCATGTTTGGGCACTCAATCAACCTTTTTTTTTTATTGTTACTGGAACACTTACATTTTTGTCTGCAACAGAAACAAAGCCTAAAACATTGTTTATAATTTTAAAACAATTGCCTATAGTCTGTGTAGTTAATTCAAGATGAGGCATGAAGAAACATTCTCTTGAACTCTGTGTAATTCCCAGTGGGGCAACTACAATGGTTTTTTCTTTTCTTTTCTTGAGTCAAGTATTTTATCTGGAATTCATTCATATTTCAAAACTATGCATGATAATTCTCTTATTACGTATTTTGTGGTTAAACACCTCCCTTACACCCCATACAAACCAAGCCAAGAGCTTAATGGTTAGCAGAAGAAAATATGAGCTAACTATTAACTTGTGTGGAATATTGGAAAAAATATTATATCAGGAGCCAGCACACTGAAGGTCTATGACCACACTGCCCAATATGCTAGCTACTACCCACAGTTGCTATTTAAATTTAAATTTAGTAGAAGTAAAAGCCTCAGATCTTCAGTCACACTAGCCACTGCTCAACAGCTACATGTATCGAGTGGCTTTTGTATCAGACAGTGCAGATTTATAGGACGTTTTCAACATTGTGACAAATTCTATTGGAAGGCATTGCTCTGGAAAGTGATTCTCAAACTTTTTGGTCTCAAGATACTTTGAAACTCTTAAAAATTATTCAGGACCCAAAAAGAGCTTTTTATTTTTTTAGAAATATGGATTATAACCATTGATATTTACTGTATTAGAAATTAAAACTGGCCAGGTGTGGTGGTCCATACCTGTAATCCTAACACTTTAGGAGTCCAAGGCAGGAGACTTGAGCCCAGGAGTTCAAGACCAGCCTGGGCAATATGATTAAACCCTGTCTCTACAAAAAATACAAAAATTAGCCAGGCATAGTGTCATGCGCCTTTAGTACTAGCTACTAGGGAGGCTGAGGTGGGAGAATTGCTTGAGGCCAAGGCTGCAGTGAGCTGTGATTGTGTCACTGCACTTATAGCCAGGGTGACAGAACCAGACCCTGTCTCAAAGAAAAAAATAAATAAAGAAAGAATTCTTCCTATAAACTTTGTGTTCACCGTGGTGTCAGCATATTACAAAGGATCTCTTAAAAGGTCATTGTGCAGCACAAAAAATAAGTTTCCAAAATATTAGTAAGTCCTGGATCTGACTTAAACACCATTAAAATTATTTCAGAATGTTGGGTTTTGGACTAAGAACAAGTTCTTCCGATTCACCCTAAAAATATCAACTATTCCAGAATGTTAAACCACATGTAGGACTCTCAGCGCAAATACTATTTGCTCTATTCCTAAAAAATAGCAATAATTGAATAAAATTGAGTTACTGAGAAAGCACATTATAATAGTTTAACCATAATAGACTTTGCTAAGGTATGTTCAGTAAAAATGGCTTTTTTTTTCCTGAGAATTTTACAATGTCCTTTATGGTAATGATCTGGATTTGGATGAATTTAATGATAACTAAAGAGAGATTCCACAGATTTTACTAATATCTGTGATTCGTATTACCTTTTTCTACAGTGCTTTTTTAGGTAAGTGCATGCTGTTTGAGATACATAAGTGAACGAGCTAAGAAAGGCAGCATTTCTGCTGCAGTGGTAAAGGTAGACCTCATTTGCTAAAACACATAACCAAGGGAAGTTGTTGCCTCTTTTTTGAAGTTTCTCTGCTAGTCATTGGCAAGATAAGTCACTCTCAAATAATCTCTTCACATTGTATGTGACCAAGCCCTGTTTTCTTCTCTTCTTTCTGGATGATATCAGTTCACCCTTCAAACCTTTCAAATATTTTTTTCCTAGGTGTGTCAAGGTGTATCATGAAAAAAAGTGAACTTTGAGGCCACCAAACAAGTTTCCCGAGTGAGGCTGGTTGCCTGGTTGGGGGACTGATCTGGATCCATTTTCAACTCTATCTCCCCTCAGTGTTTGAGCCAGGGCAATGACTTAAGGCAATGGTCTTCCTCACATGTGACCTTAGGAGAAATAAGTCACCTCTGGAGATTCATAACAGTCTGACTTCTTTTTAATTGTCCAGCCTCAGAAAGAACAAGTAATGGTCACAATTATTCTATTATTTATCTATATCTATGTGGTTCCTTCTTCAGCTTTGCTCTGGAAATGTGTCACTCATAAAACCTCATAAATGTGTAATCTGTTATTGTGCTGGGAACACACTGTGCTTGACATCGTCTGGTAGTTTTGTTACCGGCAGCAAATCCTTACCTGTATGAGTCTGCAGTCATCTCAATTTTTGCCTCCTCAGAAGAAAGAATTTGATGGAGGGGCATAAGGCAGAAGGAGAGACTGAGGCAAGTATTTGAGCAGGGGTGAAAGCTTATTTAAAGCTTTAGGACAAGAGTGAAAGAAAGTAAAGTACACTTGGAAGAGGGCCAGGTGGGTGACTTGAGAGATTCAGTGTGAGGTTTGACCTTCTGACTAGTGGTTTTATACGTTGGCATACTTCCAGGGTCTTGCCTTACTTCTCCCGATTCTTCCCTTGGGATGGGCTGTCTGCATGCACAGTGGCCTGCTAGCACTTGGGAGTTGAGCATGCACAGTGTGTTTACTGGAGTTGTACACATGCTCACTTGAGGTGTTCTTCTTTTACCAGTCAAATATTCCTGGAAGGTCATTTGCTGATTAAATTCTGCCATTTTAATGTGCATGCTTGAGCCCACTCGCCCAACTCCTGAGATCTTCTTGGGAAGCTGCTGATCACTAGTTTCAGGTGTTTTCTATCTATGGGGAGACTGCGCTTCCCTGGTGCTGGCTGTGACCAATTATTGTTTTAGAGACTCAGTTAACAACTGCCTGACCATCATCTGCTGGTCGCCTGGTGTTCCTGCTGTGTATGTGTGAGGGGAGCCTTCTCTTGCCCTGTTCATGTCTAACTAGCTAGCTACTATAGCAGTTTAACCATCTTGATTTGAAAAAAAAAGAAGAAAAGCTTGGTAAAATAAGTTACCTGTATTGAACAATTGTATCACTGCAAATTATCATGTCTATCTAGCACATTGTAATGGAATAAATGCCAAAAGCACTATTAAGTCTTCTGAAGAACTCTAAAATAATATTTTTAAGTCATTGCACATAGAGTCAGCCTTAAACTAATATTATCCTGGTATAATATAGATTCAGTGAGCACTGAGCATTGCTCTGATTCTTATCTGCATTCTCTCTTTCTAATTGGTGATTATAACATCTCTTAATGTTAGTTACATAAACATCCTTCCATTAGGGCCAGTGATTTTTCTCTTGAAAAGATGTCAGAACAAGGTGTAGAACAAACTAGTTTGACCATTTCCCTCTGCCTTGTTCTAAATTCAACAGCTCTAAATGTGATTTCTTCTTCTTGAGGAAGTCCATGCTTTATTATGCTGTTTCTGATCTTCTGAGATGGCACCTCTACAACTTCTTCCAGGTGAAGGGAATGATAATGCTTATTGTAGATGTGCCTCAGAATAATGTGTCCTAGGGATAGAAGTGGGGAGAATTTATCTGACATCTCCCATCCCATAATATCCATCAGTGGCACAAAGGAGGTCAACTGCCCGTCACTCCTGGGTGCTCCCACGTTAGAAAAGCTCCAGGGCATAAAACGAGGGCATGGAGTATAGCTAACACCACATGCTGTTTGGTTAAACTCACACAGAGCAGTTTGTTCGCTGCAGGAACTGCTGAGTAGCAGGAGGACTGAGAGGATGTGAGGCAGGCTGCAAAAAAATAAAATAATTACAAGTTATATTACATAATCTAAAAGTTAGTGCACTGTATGGGAATGATTTCCCTAGGTGAAGAAAATAAAAGTAAGCATCCCAGCAGAATTTTTATGAAGAAAATGTACTGTATTTTTTTCAATATAAAATGCATACAAGGAAATAGGATAAACATGGAGCTGGGCCGAAGTCGTTCTATCTTCAAACTTCACTTCTGGACACCTTTGCATAGCTGCTTTTGGTCTCAGTTTGTTGGTCTTTGAGAATGTGGACAAGCAAAGTAGACTGTGGTTGCACTGGTAAAATTATTTATTCTAATGTTATGGCTTTCAGGGAGTCAACACATGGTCCTTATGGGATCTTTACATCATGGCACATCTGCTCCGATAGAATATGGCTGCCTGCTCTTTGATTGGTTTGAATTAGTGCCTGGGTTGCTTCTCTGATGGTTGATGGCAGAACAAAGGCAGCCAAATCTATCACAGGTTATAAATAAAGCTTTGCATGGCATTTTTGTTGGGAGGAGGCTAAGAGAAGCCAAAGAAGAATGAGAAGAACAGGTCCCCCTGGGCAGATAAGAAATAACCCACTCAGAAGCAGACTGGGGTTGTGATTATGACTGTGTCAGGCAGGATGAAAGGGATGATTACATGATGGATTGAACTTCACAATGCCACCTTTAATGGACCATCTTATCATAGTTTTTCCATTCTGGTACAGAGGGCTTCCTGCTCATCAGAGCCAAGGGCATGTATGTATGCTAGCTGTTTTTCTAGGAAGCCTACAGGTAGCATCGTTTATCCCTTCTTGAGTTATGACTTTTGATTCTATTGAGATAAAAAAGAAAGTAACTTAGATAAGATATAAAAATATCCTGCTTACTAATAATGAAGCTGATACTAGAGCCAGTGGTTTGTTTCTGTGGACAGTGTACTTCCTAACACTGACCCCCAGAATTAGGCAGACCTATCTATGTAGTCACAAGCTGGGTTGGAAAATCTTAGGTATGCCCTATGCGATAAGCTACTTTTATTCTTGGCAGAGAGCAGAACAGATCATTTGCTTTACAGGAGGGCGAATGGTTCTGTGAGAAAGGTAAGCAGGAGATGTTATGCAAAGTTGATTGTTTCAAACTCACCCATCTAAATAAGTCAATGTTTCCCTCAGAAGCAGAGAGACTAGATGAGTCAACTTTACACCTCTTTTTCTCTGTAGGTAGATATATCATGAGGTGATAGATGCAAGATTACAGGTAAAAGACTTGCTTTTCCTCAGCAGTGCAATCTACAACTCAATGCACAACTGCCTGAAAATAGAGTGTCGAAGATGTTAAGACACATGCTATATTTCAGTGAGTCTAAAAGGCATATTTTATCACATTTTAATGTCTCTATAATTGTGTCATGGCTTACCACTGCTGGAGAACACAGATTATTTGGGCTGATTTTTCCCTTTCTTAATGGTATGTAAGGTAATGATTTGTATTATGATCCATGGTATCTTAGGTTAGATAAATAGCAAATGATGAAATTAGCATTTGTTACCTGGGTTATGACAACTTCTAAAATGATTCCAGGCTATTTTCTGGCCAACAATTTTTACCTCAACTATACAAGCAATTAAGGCAACACATACCTCATGTTCTATGCAAATGATTTCCTTCCTCACATCTTTTCACGTATTTGCCTGCAGTTTGGGCTTTTGTGTCTCACTTGACCACATCTGTATAGAATTATGCTCCTTGGGAGTCACATTCCTTCTTTGCCTGTGAACTGAAGCCACTTAGGGAGTTCTGTGAATTGGATTGATGAAACATGTTTATTATCAAAATTCAAACAAGTGTTGGTTGAATGTTTCAGCAGCTGGACCATTTTAGAAGAAAAACAAACTGGGCCTATTCACATTATTTTATGTAAACTCAAGTGGAATGTGAGAGGAAGAGTCCTGGGAACTTTTTTATTGCTCAAGACTATTGCTTGTTGCAATTGAGAAATGTGGGAAATAGCTAAAGTGATATTTTGGTTAATAATTTCTCAACCAATACTTTTTGAAATTTTTTAATGCAATAAATCTTGAGTGACTGTTTTGTGCAAAGCACGAACTGGTTGCTTCAAGGAATAAAATATGCTTTCTGGCATTAAGTGTCTAACATGATATATAAAGGGAAACAGGCCAGGTGCCATGGCTCATGCCTGTAATCCTAACACTTTGGGAGGCCAAAGTGGGCAGATCACCTGAGGTCTGGAGTTTGAGACAAGCCTGGCCAACATGGTGAAATCCCATTTCTACTGAAAATGCAAACATTAGCCAAACATGGTGGTGCGTGCCTGTGGTCCCAGTTACTTGGGAGGCTGAGGCAGGAGAATCTCTTGTACCCAGGAGGCAGAGGTTGCAGTGAGCCAGGATAGTCCCACTGCACTCCAGCCTGGGCAACAGAACGAGACTCTGTCTCTAAATAAATAAATAGGAAACCACTGAGTTTACTCCTGACTGAAAAATAAGTGATATGGTTTGGCTGTGTTCCTACCCAAATCTTATCATGAATTGTAGCTCCCATAATTCCCACGTGTTATGGGAGAGACCTGGTGGTAGATAATTGAATCATGGGGGCAGGTATTTTCTATGCTGTTGTTGTGATAGTGAGTAAGTCTCAGAGGATCTGATGGTTTTATAAAGAGAAGTTCCCCTGCACACCCTCTCTTGTCTGCCACCATGAAGACATAACTTTGCTCCTCATTTACCTTCTGCCATGTTTGTGAGGCCTTTCCAGCCATGTGGAACTGTTAGTCAACTAAACTTCTTTCCTTTATAAATTATCTAGTCCTGAGTATGTCTTTATTAGCAGTGTCTTTATTACAACAGACTAAGACAATAAGAGAAAGAGAGGTTATACGATGTCTTGAACAAAGAAGAAATCACATATGTGTAAGGCAATCAAGAACAGAATCATGGCAGAGCTTTGAAAGCTTGGGTATAATTTTCTCAAGTTGAGATGGGATTGAGACTTCTGGTTTCCAATAATAGCAAACTAGGTTATTTGGAGTCACACTCCCATAGAATACAACTAAAAATGGTAGATAAAATATTTTCTGGAAATATTTTAAAAGTCAAAGAGCTGAACAAGTAAAAAATTATTATACCAAGATTTGAAGAATATTAGGAACTCAGATAAATAAATGAAGTATGGAAGTTCTCAAACTTTACTGTGCATAAGAAACATCTCAGGTCTTTGCATATAGTGTAGATTATTGCCCCTTACACACACACACACACACACACACACACACACACCCCCTACTAAGATTCTAATTAATTATATTTGGAGAGTAAGAAACCAAATTTGACATTTTAATAAATACCACAGAACACATTTTGAGAAACAGCGCACCATTCTATAAACTCTTTGAGGGCAAGTTTATGTTAAGTCCTGATCATGGACTTACAGCCTCCAGAGATGTGGGAAAATAAATTTCTGTTGTTTAACTTTCTGTTTGGCATTTTGTTATGGTAGCTTGAGCAGACTAAGACAAGGAGTGTGGTAGAGGAAATGGAGAAGGGCAGATAACATAAAGCCTTGTTGGCCATTGTATGAATTTTGGCTTTTCTCTGAATGAGATGGAGAATGATTTGAAAATTTTCAGTAGAAGATTGATGTTATCTGATTTATGCTTTAAAAGAATCACTATGGCTGCTATGTTATAAATAGACTGTAGGGGTGAGAAATGTGCACTTTGAAACAGGAGGCTACTTTGGAGACCATGGAATCTCCAGGTTAAAGATAATGCAAGCTTAAATCAGAGAGACAGTGGTTTAGGTGGTAAGAAGTAGTCAGATCCTTGGCATATTTTGAAGGTAAAGTCCACAAGGTTTTCTGATGAAAACAGTATGTAATATGTAGCTAATAGGGAAATCAAGGAAAACTCCAAGAGTTTTGGCCTGAACAATTGGAAGGATAAAGTTGCCATTAACTATGATGAAGATGATTACTGGTAGGTCAGATTGCTGGAAAATGATGAAGAGTTGAACTTGTTTACTTTGAGACAGCTGTTAGATATTCAAGTGAATATGTTAGTAGGAAGCTGAGATATACACATCTGGAATTCAGGAGAGACCCTAAGGGTGGAAATTTAAGTGTCGGAACCATTGACACATAGATGACATTTAAGGTCATGACACTGGATGAAATTACCAAGGTCTGTTCTGTTTCTCTTTGACTACTTTGAATTTCCTCTTCTCCTCTCCTACTCATTCTGCTGTTTCTGTAATTTGTAGGGTCAAAATGAGGGTAAGGTATATAGAGATAACATTTTTTTTTTTTTGCTTATTTGGTACTGTTTATAATTATTTATTGGCTAACAATGGTTGGTCATGCATTATTTCACAGCAGGCTACACATGTCAGATTTTTATGGGCATGTTGGTTAGTTTTCCAAATACCAGCTTGATATGGTTTGGGTTTGTCCCCACCCAAATCTCAACTTGAAATGTAGCTCCCATTATTGCCCTGTGTTGTGGAAGGGATCTGGTGGGAAATAATTGAATCAGGGGGTTGGTTTCCCAATATTGTTTTCATGGTAGTGAATAAGTCTCATGAAATCAAATGGTTTTATAAGGGGTTTCCCTTTTCACTGGGCTTTTATTCTTTCTTTGCCTGCTGCCATGTGAGATGTGGCTTTGCTCTTCCTTGCCTTCCACCATGATTGTGAGGCCTCTCCAGCCATGTGGAACTGTGAGTCAAGGAAACCTCTTTCCTTTATAAATTACCCAGTCTCAGATATGTCTTTATCAGCAGTGTGAAAATGGACTAATACAGTCAATTACTAACTGTAGCATGGGGTGCTGCTGTAAAGATACCTGAAAATGTGGAAGCAACTTCAGAACTGGGTAACAGGCAGATATTGGAACAGTTTGGAGGGCTTGGAAGACAAGAAAATGTGGGAAAATTTGAAACTTCCTGGAGACTTGTTGAATGGCTTTGACCAAAATGCTGATAATAATATGGACAATGAAATTCAGACAGAAATTTGCATAAGTAGTCATAAAGACGATGGGGATAATGTCTCCAGAGCATGTGAGAGACCTTCATGGCAGCCCCTCCCATTGCAGGCCTGGAAGCCTAGGTGGCAAAAATGGTTTGGTGGGCCAGGCCCAGGCACCCCTGCTGTGTGCAGCTTAGGGACTTAGTGCTCGGCATCCCAGCCACTCTAGCCATGGCTAAAAGTAGCCAAGGTACAGGTGAGGTCATGCCATCAGAAAGTGCAAATCCAAAGCCTTGGCAGCCTCCACATGGTGTTGAGCCTGCAGGTGCACAGAAGTCAAGAATTGAGATGTGAAAACCTCCACTTAGATTTTAAATGATATGTAAAAACACCTGCATGTTCAGGCAGAAGTTTGCTGCAGGGGTGGGGCCCTCATGGAGAACCTCTGCTAGGGCAGTGTGGAAGAGAAATGTGGGGCTGAAGCCCCCACACAGTGTCTCCACTGTGACACTGCCTAGTGGAGCTGTGAGAAGAGGGACACTGTCCTCTAGACCTCAGAATGGCAGATCCACCAATAGCTTGCACCACATACCTAGAAAAGCCACAGACACTTAACCCTAGCCTATGAAAGCAGCTAGGAGGGACCCTGCAAAGCCACAGGGATGGAGCTGCCCAAGACCATGGGAACCCACCTCTTGCATTGGCATGACTTGGATGTGAGACATAGAGTCAAAGAAGATAATTTTGGAGCTTTAAGATTTGACTGTATCACTGGATTTTGGACTTGCATGGGGTCTCTAGCCCATTCAATTTGGCCAATTTCTCCAATTTGGAATGAGTGTATTTATCCAATACCTGTACTTGTAACCCTATTGTATCTAGGAAGTAACTAATTTGGTTTTAATTTTACAGGCCCATAGGTGGAAGAGACTTGTCTTTTCTCAGATGAGGCTTTGGACTGTGGACTTTTGAGTTAATGCTCAAATGAGTTAAGACTTTTGGGGACTATTGGGAAGGCATGATTGACTTTGAAATGTGAGGACATGAGGTTTGGGAGGGGCCAGGGGCAGAATGATATGGTTTGGTTGTGTTTCCACCCAAATCTCATCTTTAATTATAGCTCCCATAATTCCCACATGTTATGGGAGGGATCCAATGGGAGATACTTGAATCATGGGGACAGTTTCCTCCATACTGTTCACATGGTAGTGAATACGTCTCATGAGATTTGATGGTTTTATAAGGGCTTTCCCTTTTCACTGGGCTCTCATTTTCTGTTTGCCGACTGCCATGTGAGACATGGCTTTGCTCCTTCTTGTTTTCTGCCATGATTGTGAGGTCTCATCAGCCATGTGGAACTGTGCCTCAATTAAACCTCTTTCCTTTATAAATTACCCAGTCTCAGGTATGTTTTTATTAGTAGCATGAAAACGGACTAATAAATCCCTACACAAAATACTCTGCCTTGTTCCATTTTTGTTGAGGAAAAGGAGATGCTACCCTGCGGACCCAGCTGCAGCCACTGACTCAGCTCCAGCCCCACTCAAC
This sequence comes from Hylobates moloch, assembly GCF_009828535.3. NCBI lineage: Eukaryota > Metazoa > Chordata > Mammalia > Primates > Hylobatidae > Hylobates > Hylobates moloch. The sequence continues at coordinate 58,704,324 of NW_026652277.1, forward strand.
TGTGATGCCAGAGTCAATCCCATCAGCCTGGGGACCCAACAGGTAAAGGTTGTTACCCGCCAAAATCAGTTTGTAAATACCGAATGGGCATTTTTTTCCTTTAAATGCACTGACGCCAATGCAAAACTACACAGATAAAGAATCCAGCAAACATAACACCAAAAAAGGTAACTAATAAATCTCTAGTTACTAATGCAAATAAATGGAGATCTAGAAATTGCTTGACAAATATTTCAAAATAATTATCTTGTAGAAGCTCAATGAGAAGCAAGAGAACACAGACAACTAAATGAAATCAGGAAAACATTTCAACAACAAAACAAGAAGTTTAATGAAGAAATAGAAAAAGAACCAAACAGAGTTTTGGAACTGAAGAATATAAGGACAAACTGAAAATGACAGTAGAGAGCTTCGACAGCAGACTTGATCATACAGAAGAACAAATAAATGAATTGAGGACAGGTCATTTGAAATAATCCAGTCAGAGAAATAAAAATAAAAAGGAATAAAAAAGAGTGAAGAAAGGAATATCTATTCAATAAACGATGTTGTAAAAATGGATATCCACATGCAAAAGAATAAAACTGGACCCTTATGCCATACACAGAACTAATACAAAAAAGATTAAAGACTTACATATAAGACCTGAAATGATGAAATACTTAAGAGAAAACATAGAGAAAAAAATCCTTGACATTGGTCTGGGAAAGAATTTTTTTTTTATATATACAAAACCTCAAAAGCACAGACAACAAAAGCAAAATAAACAATGGGACCACATTAAATTAAAAGGTTTCAGCCCAGTGAGGGAAACAGTCAACAAAATGAAAATTCAACCTACGGAATGGAAGAAAATGTTTGCAAACCACGTATCTGATAAGGAGTTAATACTGAAAATGTATAAGCCACTCATACAACTCCATAGCAAAATACCCTGAGTAACCCAATTTAAAAATGAAAAAAGGGCCTGAATAAACATTTTTCCAAGGCAGACATACAAATTGCCAACAAATACATGAAAAGGTATTCAATATCACCAATCTTCAGAGAAACATAAATCAAAACTACAAAGATATATTGCCTTAATAATAAGTTATTGTTAGAATAGCTATTACCAAAAAGGCAAAAGATAACAAGTGTTGATGAGGATGTGAAACAAAAAGAAACCTTGTACACTGTTAGTGGGAATGTAAATTGGTATAGCTATTATGAAAATCAGCATAGAGGTTTATAAAAAAATAAAAATAGAGCTGCCATATAATCTAACAATTCTATCTCAGGACGCATATCCGAAGGAAATGAAATCAGTATCTTGAAGAGATATCTGCACTCCCGTGTCTATTGTAGCATTAGTCACAATAGCCAACGTGTAGAAACAACTTAAATGTCTGTTGACAGATGAATAATTCTAAAAATATTTTATATGTATATAACATATGTAGATCTCATAAATGCACACGCACACACACACACACACACACACACACAGGTATTTTATTCAGCCATATAAAAAGGAAATCCTGCCGCTTGCAACAGCATAAATGAACCTGGAGGACATTATGCTGAGTGAAATGTCAGACATAGAAAGACAAATACAGTGTAATCTCTCTTTTATGTGAAATATAAAAGTCAAACTTATGGAAAGAAAGAGTGGATTAATGGCTGCCAGGAGAAAGGGGTGAAGGGTGGGGAATGGGGAGATATTGGTCAAAGGATACAAAATTTGAGTTATAAGATGAATAGGTTCTGGGAATAAAATGTATGGGACAGTGACTATAGTTAATAGTACTGTATTGCTTACTTGAAATCACACACACAAAAGGTAACTGGGTGGCAATGAATGTGTTGATTAACTTAATTGTGGTAATGTATATAAAATCATCATGTTTTACACCTCAAATATATACAAATTTTGGTAATTATTTTGCAATAAAGCTGAGAGGGCAAGTGAACTACTTTAAAGCATTTCCATATTGAAAAAATACTTTAAATATAGTTTCATTATTCTTAGATATGACATATATGATCCACTCATATATGGATTATATATTAAGAAGCCTGTTTTCCAGCAGTCCTAATTTAGAGTATATATTTTGGAGAAGGATGAATGGTAAGAGTCAGCATACTTTTGTTTTATTTCAATAAATTCCTATTGAGAAAAGTTTTAAGGAAAGAGAATCTCAGAGAAATTTTAAAATGCTAAAAAGATGACTACGAGAAAATCTTTCAAAAAACTGAGTTGCAATTGAGTTATCAGGTTTAATGTGGATCTCCTGGGAAAGGAAAACTCTACTTTCCAGCACAAACTTTCCAAACAACTATAAGGTGTTAATATTTAGGTGGTAAGGGCAATAATTATTATAGAAAGTACAGTTTTGAAACTTGTTTAGGAAGTCTTGTACCTTAGATGCATAGAAAAAAATAAGTGATATGTTGATCTTAACTGAAAGGAGTAAAATAATGATAATTAACAATAATATAACCTTGTAAACAATAATTACATTAATTACTATCATTTATTGAAAAAATAATTATTGTCATTTACTGAAAATTTGTTATATTCCAGGTATCTATGTTAACACTCTACATGCATCTCTTACAGCAAACTTCAGGGTGGTAGGGTGCTTTCTATTTTCCTTTTCCTTTTTCAGACAAGGAAACTGAGGCTCACAGAGGTTAATTAATATTTCCAAAGTCACACAGCTAATGTGTTCTAAAGCTGACATTCATATATAGATTTATCCATTTCTAGCATCTATACTTTTAAACACCTCAACTTATTTTCAGAATTGTCACATTTGTATAACTCTTTAAAGCTATGTCTTCTTGCTCCCACTTTCAGGTCATCTCCTTATGGTGCTGCATTAAAAATCATTTTAAATGCATATTTAATTTTTAGGTTAGTCTTTGGAAAGTAAATCCCTAAGGTTATTTTTAGTACATAAAAACATCAGGGTATTAATCTGAATCTACTCTTTTATCAAATATCAATATTTAACATTATATATTCATATACATTTAGTTGGTAACATCTTCATGCTCCACGATGTTCTTATACACCCTGGAAACTATAACTTATGTTTTCTATACAGTGATTTATGCCATGTTGATTGCTTTCTCAAGACATTTTCTGATTCTATATTTGGTGGTAATGGAAAATATTTTTAACAGCTAAAACCTGAATAGGAACCACACCCTCACTGATGTTCCTCATTGGTAGCTTTAATTAATATGATTTAAAAAGGACTTACTTTTAACAATCGTATCTGAAATATATAGTAAGAAGAGTGAACATTACTATTGCTTTTTATGATAATTCCATTTACTCATAAACATTTAAATATTTAATTATAATTTAATGCAAAAATGATTTATTAAGCCCCAAATTGGTGCCTATTTGTGAAAAAGAGTAACAAAACAAAAAAAGAGAGATAATTAAATTATCTCTAGTCGATGTTGCAAAAGTATTTGATAAGATCCAACTTTCATTAAAAATTTCGCAATTCCTGCTAAAAGTATGAATGGACACCTATTCTATTATCCTGAAAAATTAAGAAAAAAGCAAAGGAAGAGCATATCTACAACAATGTATGTTTATTGATTTTAAGGAACACCACGGAAGATATGGCTTGGTGAGAAAGCCAAATAGACTTGTGAATTTAACATCAGAACTAGACAATCATATCCAGCAAGGGTTTAGTAATGCTGGACAAGAAGGTTCTGGTCCACATCGAGTAGGAAAGTTGGAAGAGATGTCCAGGTCAGAGTTTTGGCAAAGAGAAGACTTCATTCTCCCAGTATCTTGATCCTAAAAGGGAGGAAAAAAGAGTTGTGTTGAACATGCCTGATTTATTCTTACTAAACAAAGTAAGTCCTCTGAGTAGAATAGAGGCAAGAGGGCACCCTACTAAGAGGTAGAGAAGTATTTTTCCTTTCACATGAGTTGTAATCTTATTTTGAAAATATTACAGAAGCCTCAGTAGCCGATGCGATCAACTGGAAGAAAGGGTATCAGTGATGGAAGATGAAATGAATGAAATGAAGTGAGAAGGGAAGTTTAGAGAAAAAAGGATAAAAAGAAATGAACAAACCTCCAAGAAATATGGGACTATGTGAAAAGACCAAACCTAAGTCTGATTGGTGTACCTGAAAGTGACGGGGGGAATGGAACCAAGTTGGAAAACACTCTGCAAGATATTATCCAGGAGAAGTTCCCCAATCTAGCAAGGCAGGCCAACATTCAAATTCAGGAAATACAGAGAACACCACAAAGATACTCCTTGAGAAGAGCAACTCCAAGACACATAATTGTCAGATTCACCAAAGTTGAAATGAAGGAAAAAATGTTAAGGGCGGCCAGAGAGAAAGGTCGGGTTACCCACAAAGGGAAGCCCATCAGACTAACAGCAGATCTCTCGGCAGAAACTCTACAAGCCAGAAGAGAGTGGGGGCCAATATTCAACATTCTTAAAGAAAAGAATTTTCAACCCAGAATTTCATATCCAGCCAAACTAAGCTTTATACGTGAAGGAGAAATAAAATACTTTACAGACAAGCAAATGCTGAGAGATTTCGTCACCACCAGGCCTGCCCTAAAAGAGCTCCTGAAGGAAGCACTAAACATGGAAAGGAAGAACTGGTACCAGCCACTGCAAAAACATGCCAAATTGTAAAGACCTTCAAGGCTAGGAAGAAACTGCATCAACTAACGAGCAAAATAACCAGCTAACATCATAATGACAGGATCAAATTCACACATAACAATATTAACTTTAAATGTAAATGGGCTAAATGCTCCAATTAAAAGACACAGACTGGCAAAATGGATAAGGAGTCAAGACCCACCAGTGTGCTGTATTCAGGAAACCCATCTCACCTGCAGAGACACACATAGACTCAAAGGGATGGAGGAAGATCTACCAAGCAAATGGAAAACAAAAAAAGGCAGGGGTTGCAATCCTAGTCTCTGACAAAACAGACTTTAAACCAACAAAGATCAAAAGAGACAAAGAAGGCCATTACATAATGGTAAAGGGATCAATTCAACAAGAAGAACTAACTATCCTAAATATATATGCACCCCATACAGGAGCACCCAGATTCATAAAGCAAGTCCTGAGTGACCTACAAAGAGACTTAGACTCCCACACAATAACAATGGGAGACTTTAACACCCCACTGTCAACATTAGACAGATCAACGAGACAGAAAGTTAACAAGGATACCCAGGAGTTGAACTCAGCTCTGCACCAAGTGGACCTAATAGACATCTACAGAACTCTCCACCCCAAATCAACAGAATATACATTTTTTTCCAGCACCACACCACACCTATTCCAAAATTGACCACATAGTTGGAAGTAAAGCAATCCTCAGCAAATGTAAAAGAACAGAAATTATAACAAACTGTCTCTCAGACCACAGTGCAATCAAACTAGAACTCAGGATTAAGAAACTCACTCAAAACCGCTCAACTACATGGAAACTGAACAACCTGCTCCTGAATGACTACTGGGTACATAACGAAATGAAGGCAGAAATAAAGATGTTCTTTGAAACCAACGAGAACAAAGACACAACATACCAGAATCTCTGGGACACATTCAAAGCAGTGTGTAGAGGGAAATTTATAGCACTAAATGCCCACAAGAGAAAGCAGGAAAGATCCAAAATTGACACCCTAACATCACAATTAAAAGAACTAGAAAAGCAAGAGCAAACACATTCAAAAGCTAGCAAAAGGCAAGAAATAACTAAAATCAGAGCAGAACTGAAGGAAATAGAGACACAAAATACCCTTCAAAAAATTAATGAATCCAGGAGCTGGTTTTTTGAAATGATCAACAAAATTGGTAGACTGCTAGCAAGACTAATAAAGAAGAAAAGAGAGAAGAAGCAAATATATGCAATAAAAAATGATAAAGGGGTTGTCACCACCGATCCCACAGAAATACAATCTACCATCAGAGAATACTACAAACACCTCTATGCAAATAAACTAGAAAATCTAGAAGAAATGGATAAATTCCTTGACAAATACACCCTCCCAAGACTAAACCAGGAAGTAGTTGAATCTCTGAATAGACCAATAACAGGCCCTGAAATTGTGGCAATAATCAATAGCTTACCAACTAAAAAGAGTCCAGGACCTGAAGGATTCACAGCCGAATTCTACAAGAAGTACAAGGAGGAACTGGTACCATTCCTTCTGAAACTATTCCAGTCTTTAGAAAAAGAGGCAATCCTCGCTAACACATTCTTTGAGGCCTGCATCATCCCGATACCAAAGCCTGGCAGAGACACAACAAAAAAAGAGAATTTCAGACTAATATCCTTGATGAACATTGATGCAAAAATCCTCAATAAAATACTGGCAAACCGAATCCAGCAGCACATCAAAAAGCTTATCCACCATGACCAAGTGGGCTTCATCCCTGGGATGCAAGGCTGGTTCAACATAAGCAAATCAATAAATGTAACCCAGCATATAAACAGAACCAAAGACAAAAACCACATGATTATCTCAATAGATGCAGAAAAGGCCTTTGACAAAATTCAACAATGCTTCATGCTAAAAACTCTCAATAAATTATGTATTGATGGGACATATCTCAAAATAATAAGAGTTATCTATGACAAACCCACAGCCAATATCATACTTAATGGGCAAAAACTGGAAGCATTCCCTTTGAAAACTGGCACAAGACAGGGATGCCCTCTCTCACCACTCCTATTCAACATAGTGCTGGAAGTTCTGGCCAGAGCAATCAGGCAGGAAAAGGAAATAAAGAGTATTCAATTAGGAAAAGAGGAAGTCAAATTGTCCCTGTTTGCAGATGACATGATTGTATATCTAGAAAACCCCATTGTCTCCGCCCAAAATCTCCTTAAGCTGATAAGCAACTTCAGCACAGTCTCAGGATACAAAATCAATGTACAAAAATCACAAGCATTCTTGTACACCAATAACAGACAAACAGAGAGCCAAATCATGAGTGAACTCCCATTCACAATTGCTTCAAAGAGAATTCAATACCTAGGAAAACAACTTACAAGGGACGTGAAGGACCTCTTCAAGGAGAACTACAAACCACTGCTCAATGAAATAAAAGAGGATACAAACAAATGGAAGAACATTCCATGCTCATGAGTTGGAAGAATCAATATCGTGAAAATGGCCATACTACCCAAGGTAATTTACAGATTCAGTGCCATCCCCATCAAGCTACCAATGACTTTCTTCACAGAAATGGAAAAAACTACTTTAAAGTTCATATGGAACCAAAAAAAAGCCCGCATCGCCAAGTCAATCTTAAGCCAAAAGAACAAAGCTGGAGGCATCACGCTACCTGACTTCAAACTATACTACAAGGCTACAGTAACCAAAACAGCATGGTACTGGTACCAAAACAGAGACCTAGATCAATGGAACAGAACAGAGCCCTCAGAAATAATGCCACATATCTGCAACTATCTGATCTTTGACAAACCTGACAAAAACAAGCAATGGGAAAAGGATTCCCTATTTAATAAATGGTGCTGGGAAAACTGGCTAGCCATATGTAGAAAGCTGAAACTGGATCCCTTCCTTACACCTTATACAAAAATTAATTCAAGATGGATTAAAGACTTACATGTTAGACCTAAAACCATAAAAACCCTAGAAGAAAACCTAGGCAATACCATTCAGGACATAGGCATGGGCAAGGACTTCATGTCTAAAACACCAAAAGCAATGGCAATAAAAGCCAAAATTGACAAATGGGATCTAATTAAACTAAAGAGCTTCTGCACAGCAAAAGAAACTACCATTGGAGTGAACAGGCAACCTACAGAATGGGAGAAAATTTGCACAACCTACTCATCTGACAAAGGGCTAATATCCAGAACCTACAATGAACTCAAACAAATTCACAAGGAAAAAACAAACAACCCCATCAAAAAGTGGGCAAAGGACATGAACAGACACTTCTCAAAAGAAGACATTTATGCAGCCAAAAAACATATGAAAAAATGCTCATCACCACTGGCCATCAGAGAAATGCAAATCAAAACCACATTGAGATACCATCTCACACCAGTTAGAATGGCCATCATTAAAAAGTCAGGAAACAACAGGAGCTAGAGAGGATGTGGAGAAATAGGAACACTTTTACACTGTTGGTGGGACTGTAAACTAGTTTAACCACTGTGGAAGTCAGTGTGGCGATTCCTCAGGGATCTAGAACTAGAAATGCCATTTGACCCAGCCATGTCATCACTGGGTATATACCCAAAGGACTATAAATCATGCTGCTATAAAGACACATGCACACGTATGTTTATTGTGGCACTATTCACAATAGCAAAGACTTGGAATCAACCCAAATGTCCAAAAACGATAGACTGGATTAAGAAAATGTGGCACATATACACCATGGAATACTATGCAGCCATAAAAAATGATGAGTTCATGTCATTTGTAGGGACATGGATGAAACTGGAAATCATCATTCTCAGTAAACTATCGCAAGGACAAAAAACCAAACACTGCATGTTCTCACTCATAGGTGGGAATTGAACAATGAGAACACATGGACACAGGAAGGGGAACATCACACTCCGGGGACTGTTGTGGGGTGGGAGGAGGGGGGAGGGACAGCATTAGGAGATATACCTAATGCTAAACGACGAATTAATCGGTGCAGCACACCAACATGGCACATCGATACATATGTAACAAACCTGCACATTGTGCACATGTACCCTAAAACTTAAAGTATAATAATAATAATAATAATAAAAAGAAAATATTACCTTCAGCCCAAGCCAGCATCATGCCTAATAGCAAAACATTTAGTCCCATTAAAGTGATGGATAAGTTTAAGAATGCTTAACAGCCATTTATTTCAGGACTTTGTCCTAAATACTACCAGTTTAATCAGAGAAAGAAGGAAACAAAAAAGATATAAAAACATATGAGCAAAAAAATTGTTATGAGTTGCAGATGCCATGATTACACAAACAGAACTCAATTAATCAAGTTAAACTTAATTTGACGCAGTTGAAAAGTTCAGCCTCTTGATTGTTATGAAGTTAATATGCAGACATAAGAGCTTTCCCATAAAAAAGCAACAGCATGTTTAAAACGTAATGGAATAAAAAGTCTCATTTTTAATCATAGCAAACACAGCTGCAACAAAAATTGTCTAGGAATAAACTAAACAGGAAATGAACAAGATTTAATGAGGAAAAGTGTAAAATGCCTTTAAGGTGCATATGTGTCCACACACAGGTACACATACACATTCTTGAATTAAACAATAGATGTATTTGATTCTTAAGTAGACAATATTTATAAAGATATCATTTTTTTTCTAGATTAATCCACAAATAGAGAATTCCAATGAAATACCAATAGGTTCATTTTCTTTGGAATTAGGCAAGTTGATTCTAAGGTTTACATGACAAAACAAACATTTGGGAAGAGCCGTAAAATCTTTGAAAATGAAGAGCTACAAGAGAAGGATTAGCAACACAGATACTAATACACATAAAGGCACAATAATTCTTTAATTTGTATTATTATTATTTTTCTATTTCAATAGGATTTGGGGGAACGGGTGGTGTTTGGTTATATGGATAAGTTTCTTTAAGGATGATTTCTGAGATTTTGGTGCATCCATCACCTAAGCAGTGTGCCCTGTACCCAGTGTGTATTCTTTTATGTTACCCCCCTCCCACCCTTTTCCCCTGAGTCCCCAGAATTCATTGTATCATTCTTAAGGGCCTGGTAATCTTTAAATTCTGATGGTGGCTGATGAAGAAACAGAGATACTAGTAGAATCAAATAGAGGGTTCGGAATCAAATTCACATGACATTAAACACTTACTAGAGGAGGTATTTAAAACCATTGGGGGAAAGGGATGAGCAAATAAATGAAGTTGAAACATATGGTTAACCATCTGAGGACAGATGCAAGCTAAATCTCGTATCTCTCCTTATACCAAAATAAATTCCAGATGGATCAAATATCTAAATTTGAAAAGAAAAAGAAATGAGTTTTGAAAGGGGGAAGTGCTATGAAAGCAAAACACAAACTCCAGATGCCATAAAGAAAAAAATTAATAAATTAATGACACTAATAATATTTTTAGAGGAAAACTGAAGTGAAATAAAAATACAAGTGGAAAGAACACAATGAATATTTGCAATCTATTAAGCAGAAAATGCTTATTTTCTTGAAGTATAACTATTTCTTACAAATACATGACAAAAAGGATCTGACTAATAGTTTTTCTTACTTTGTCACCTTTTCTTCCTTGGACTCCCTGGCCCATAGAGTTGGGCATAGTTGTGAGTAAATGTGTGTTTCAGTACGGATTGGTGATGGTGGTAGTGGTGGTGGTCACGGTGAGAGGTGGGAGGACAATTCTTTTCAGCAGTGACAGACAATAAACGAGGCTCAAGAAAGGAGAAAAATTTTCATTGAAAATGATGAGTTCTAGAAGGAGATTTAGCTATATTTAAAAAACCATATTTCTGTTGGCACTAAAAAGAAAATTCAGAAGATGCATTGTCCAGATCAAGATTATAGCACCTAATAATCCAGTGAAAGGATAGCAGAGCTGGGAAGGAGCAGCAGTCCGGATGTCTTAGAAGGCCTGATGAATTAATTACTGTGTCATGGGGAAGAAATACACCTCACCGAGAAATACACAGAGGGTATCTTTCTGAAGATTTTATGTTTCAGCACCCCACAGAGCTTGGGCGTAACCAGGGTGAGGCTAGCCCTGCTAACTGAAGTACAAGCAGCAGAAGTAATTTAAGACAAAAATGAGGATTCCTGGCTTCATGCCTTGGCTCTGTCACTAACTAGTTTTATAATCTTTGGAAAGTCATTTACATTTGATTTGGTTCAAAAGCTTCCTCCATGAAATGAAGTTAAATGTGAAATAATTGAAATTTTGGCAGCTTATGTAGATGAAGAAGAACAGATAACCCGAACTTAAGGGGTGTGGGAAGCTGGAGTTGACACACAAGCTAAAGTCATTCTTCAGACCTTAGATCCTTTAAATGCTAGGTCAAGTGAAGGGTAAGGAGACAGAGCAAAGGGAATTGATCTGTATAGAGGGAACAGTATGAACAAAAGCTTTAAGCCAAGAAGTTGAACAGTATTTTCAGAAACACTATAAGTAATTTGCTATGACTTGTAAGGCATAAATCAGTAGAAGGCATTTGCTTTTTTAATATTCTCAACAAACTTCAAATAAAGTAGATATTAATGTTAACATTTTATAGGAGAAAACAGATTCAGAAATGTTATTTGCCTGAAAACACATAACTTGTAAATGCTAGATCTAGGGTCTGTCTGCTCCAAACCCTGTTTTAACTTTTAATTTTTAGCACTTCTCCACATTATCACATTAAGGTGGATGGGTGGAGAGCAATACAAATGATCCACTTTTCTCAATGTGTCCAGCAGGTTACATTTTGGAAAAAACACTTTGAACTTGAAGAAAAAAAAATCATAGAAAAAATGTAAAATGTATGAATCATTGGGTGTATAGCATTTGAACCACAAACATATGGAAGCAAAAAATTACTATGAAAATTAGTTGATAAATAAATACATCATTAATCCTGATGTTTTTATTAGTAGTTCACTGCATCTCTTAGAAACCATATGACATTTAGTCATAACTAACATAAGCCAAACTTACTGTCCTTGATTCTTCCTTACGGAGTCGCATTAAAAAACCAAAGCAATTTAATATTGTTTTATAACTAATTCATCCAAAGCAGTTCCATTTTAGAGAAAATACATTATTTCCAGAGACTTGGCTCGGGTTTGATCTTTTCTTTAATTCTCCTTCTAGAACATGCTTATTCATTCTCAGATCTTTATCTTTTGGATCTTGTACTTTCAGTACATTGCAGCTGAATGTTTTATTTTTCTGTTCTGCTTAAAACCTATTTGGCTTCTTGAACATGGGGGTTTCATCTATCCTACAAAATTCTCAATCATTATCCTTTCAAATATTACTTTTTACCTATTCTCCCTCTCCCTGTGGTCTGGAATTTCTTTCAGAAATAAGTTAGATATTCTCATATTATTTTTAAAGCTTCTTAACCTCCTATTGTATAATATATTCTATATTTTTATCTCTGCTGCATAGTAATTTCCTCAGATCTTCCAAAATAATTTTATCTTTAGATGAATCAAATAAACTGCTTAAGCCACCCTATGAAATTTCACATTGTATCATTGTGTTTCTATTTCTAGAAGCTCCTTTTTTTTTCAAATTTGCTATTCTTTTTTTTTCTATTATCTGTTTTAGATTTTCCCCATTCCCCTTCCAAATCTGTTTAATTTCCTAGTATCTTATTTTATTCTTATATTTCAAGTCCTTCTTTGATGTCTAACGATTTGAAACATGTTTATAGTGGTCTTCTTTGTTGATTTTAACACTTTCAATTTAGGAGTGCTGTTCATTCCAAGTTTTAACTCCTGTTTAGGGTGGATGGTTTCTCCAGAGTTTTATGAATTTGGACTATTAACCCATCTTCAGTGTGGCTTTATCTTTCAGACTTCTGTGTGGTGCCTATTGAAGATATATCTGATTAGCGCAGTTTTAGTTTCATTTCTGCCAGGTATTGATCTGGGCCTCCTTCTATGGTACCAAGGGGTTCCACGCCCAAACAGGTGTTATAAAAGAATCCCAAATAATTTCTCAAGCAATTGTTTTTATTCAACCTGTTGTTCATGTTAAGACAAACATGCCCCCTTATTGTAAATCAGTGTTTTTAGTAGATTTATTTCTATTGAGGTTCTGATTTTATACAAGGACTTTTGTTACAACTCTCTGTCTTACAAGGATCCACAGCCATGTCTTCTGTTCTAATGTGAGATAAAAATGTCAACATCCAGGTTACTGGTGGAGCAACCACCTTCAAGCCTTACTCTATACAATCCATGGCACTAACCTATGAAATTTCTTGTCCTATTTTCTGATTGCCCTTTTCTGAGGTCCTGGGGGTTTTTACTACTTTCTAGAGAGCTAAGCTATTCATTTAAAAGAATTGTTTCCATAGCCAGTATTTTAGGTGACTTGTAATTTAAAGGTTTTCAGGTTATTTTTATCACTCCCCCTGTACCCCTGAAAAAAATCCTTCTGAAACCAAAAGTACCCACAGTTATTTACTCTTCCCTCCGATTTAAGAAGAATGCTCTCTGAATGGTAGGGAGGTCCCACTGAGATGTCTGTCTGTTAGTCTGGGAATCGCCTGCCTCACCCTGGGAGGACTTCTGGCAGCCGTGTCTCTATGGTGTGTTTCTAATTTCCTGCCCACAGAGGGGTAGACCATGAATGAGTGCATGACTCAAACTGTGCTAACTAGATCTCTTTCCCCAGAAATTTGGAATTTTATGTGCTAAACTACTTAGTCTTGAACTTGTTGTCCTGAGATGTTTTTTTTTTTCACAGAGCTCAATCTCAGAGGTACTTGTTAGTACATAGCTTAATAACTATTATCATTTTTGCTATGATCTACAGCAGTAAAACTTGGCACCTGCTACAGATAATTTAGTGGTTTGGTGCATATGTAGTTACGGATAGGGCAATGTGAACAGGTACCACAAAACTTGCTTTTCTGAGTACTAATGAGGAAGTGATCTCATAGTTTTAATAAGAACAACACTGATTTTTCATGTTTATGTTCAAAGCACTTTCAATTTTATTATCTCCTCTTGACAGTTTTGTCAAGGAGATGTTTTGTTTCATTTTGCCATGTTTTCACATTTACAACTGAGTATAAAGAAGGTCAGATGCTTGCTCAGAATCATAGAGCCCAAACGTCTGGACTTTTTGTCTAGTTCTCTTTCAATATATGCATATCACCACTCTAAAGACCAACAGTTTGTTTCTCCTGAGGAGATGTGTTTTCTTTTCTGCCTGCCCCTCTTTATTTTTCTCTCTCCCATGTTCAGATACACATATGCAGGGATCCAAATAAATTATTTTCCCATCTTTCAGTGTGGCTCTGAAAAGAAAAGAATGTTCTGGCTAAATAATAACTATGCTTAATTTAACAATGCTTTAAATTTATTCATTAGAATTTTTGAAAGATAAAATGAAGATGAAGAACTCAGTCTTATACTGCAAAACACTGAATTCTACCAACAACCTGGATTGGCAGTGGATTCATGCCTAGAGTCTTCAAATGAGACTTTAGCTGACACCTTGATTTTGACTTTATGAAACCCCAAGCAGAGGAACTGGTCAAGCCACCTAGATTGCTAAGCTACGAAACTGTGAAAATTAATAAGTGGGTTAATTTTAAGCCACTAAATTGTGGTAATTCGTTACCTAGCAATGAACAACTGAAACAATCTGTATAACATAGTTTATAGTAAAATTTTTTTAAATAAAATGCAGAATTGTTTTCCACAGTCTCTAAGCTCTTTATTTGTAGGCTTATGCCTCAGTTGTCTCCATGGCCATCTGGCCATACTGAATTTATCATGTAACTAAGTTTGTAATAGATTTCCTGATGATCAACTAATTATCCATGTATCCTTACTGAGGAATGTGTATCTTTGCTTATGGTACATGTTCACTGACTATAAGGTTAACTACACTCAGATGAATTCATACTCTATGTTCCCATTTGAGAGCCCTTTTTACTGGGGAAAGTAGATAATGTTTTCAGGAATGAAAGCATAAAGACTGGGCAGTTATCTTCCCACATTGCTTAGGAATAACACCTAGAGGTTAGATCTCCTATACTTCCAACCTAGCATACTTTGTAAGGAAATGCCAGCTTTGAAAACTGCTGTCCTAGAAGCTTCCATACTCCACCATATCTTCACTACTTACTGACTTCTTTTCTTCTGCAGAAAGGACCCTTGTGTATCAACTGATCATTTTTAATGAATTGGTGAGGAATAAAGTCAGAATGTGTCTGAATACACTGACATCCAACTCTTGATTCTCAGAGGAATCAGCTGTGTGAGAAAAAAATTAGAAAAATCCTTATTGAGAACAAACATAGCCATGATGCTTACTTCTTCACTTGAAAGTAGAAATCAATATAGAAGGACACTCAACTGTGTTCACAAATTCAGTACTGATAGAAATGTTTATGAAGACAGTTACACAAACATAATTATTAATAACATATATTATCCTGATTAACAAACAATTATTGAGCATCTATTATGCTTGAAAAACTGGTAGATACACTAGACCGGTAAGTTATTGCTTACAAGTATGTATGGTCAATAAGATAAGATTTTCAATGGCAAAAATCAACTTGGTCCTTCCTACCAAAAGTTGTAAACATAGAGATTATATGTGAATTTTATTAATTGAAATTGGCATTTTCTCTCTGCTTACCATCATTAAAATGAACATCATAAACCAATTTTTGGTAATGTTCCTGCTATCATCTATAATAAGAAAAGCACAGACTCTTACACTCAGATATTTCTAGGAAGTTAAACAGATGTTTTTATTTGACTCAACAAGAAGTCTTTGACACTCCACAGTCTAAATACTGTATATGTCAGCTTAAGTTTCAGTTTCACAGTTTCTACATTTTCCTTAATGCCAAATACAATCTCATTACATCTAGAATATTTTCTGAGATTTTCTAGTGCCTAGAAGGAAAAGATAAAAACCACAGTTGGCTTACCAAATGTGCCCAGAACAATGACAGCCAGCAGGAGGAGTGCTGGAGGAGTTCTGAGTACCCATGTCTATCCTTGATCTTGATCCTGGTCTGGATGGTGGAATCAATACTGCAGCCCACTTTTACGTGCTCTCTGCAACCCTGAGAACTTTTTTATTACTCTCCTTGCACTCTCTTGGTTAAAGAATAAAAGGTACAGTTTATTGAGTCTCATGTTGTCACTCACAAGCCAGCAAGGAAACTGAGTTTGTTTTTCAAGTTTTGTTTTAATTGGGGCTTTGGGGGCACGCTAAGATGAACTTGTTAAATAGAGAAATGAATGTATTATTTTCTGGGGGTGAAACTGCATAATTGTGAAGGGATCGATGTCGGTTGCGGTTAATGGTGACTGGTAGAATGGAGTCATGAGAATGTCTATGCATGTTTACAAAGAACATGTTTGTACAAAGTAGGGAATTAAGACGCATTTCCTCAGGAAGTATTTGCTGTTGGCTTTTGTATTTGCATAATCCCATTTAAGGTCTTAATAAAGTCTGTCAAACCTGAAGTACACATACAGCTTAATATGCTGCAGAAAAATGGAGTTCAGATTACAACCATGTTCCTGTTAAGAAATGTAAACTGGCAACATGATCCTATATCTACATAACGACACAGTCTCAGTCCAATAGCTTCTTAAGCGGATAAACAACTTATGCAAAGTCTCAGTACACAATCAATGTGCAAAAATCACTAGCATTCCCATACAACATCAGTCAAGTTGAGAACCAAATCAGGAACAAACTCCCATTCACAACTGCCACAAAAAGAATAAAATACTTGAGAATACAGCTAACTAGGGAGGTGAAAAATTTCTACAAGGATAACTAACTACTGAACATGGCTCAAAGAAATGAGAGATGACACAAACAAATGGACAAACATTCTATGGTCATGTATAAGAATAATCAATAACGTTAAAATGGTCATACTGCCCAAAGCAATTCATAGATTCAATGATATTGCTATTAAACTACCATTGGCATTCTTGACAGAAGAAGAAAAAACTATTTTAAAATTTATGTGGAACAAAAAAAGAACACTAATTGCCAAGGCAATCCTAAGCAAAAAGATTAAAGCTGGAGACATCCCACTATCCAACTTGTTATCCATGTTACAAGGCTGCAGAAACCAAAACAGCATGGTGCTGGTACAAAAACAGACATATAGACCAATGGAACAGAACAGAGAACCCAGAAATAAGACCACACACCTACCACTATCTGATCTTCAGCCAACCTGACAAGAACAAGCAATGGGAAAAGGATTTCCTATTTAATAAATGGTGCTAGGATAACTTGCTGATCATATGCAGAAGATTAATGCTGGACCCCTTCTTTACACCATATATGAAAATTAACTCAAGATGGATTAAAGACTTAAATGTAAAACCCCACAATATAAACACCCTGGGGAAGACAACCTAGGCAATACCATTCAGGACGTAGACACTGGCAAAGATGTCACGACAAAGATGCTGAAAGCGATTGCACCCAAAGCAAAAATTGACAAATGGGATTTAATTAAACTTAAGAGCTTCTGCACAGTGAAAGAAACTATCAACAGAGTAAACAGCCTGTGGAATGGAAGAAATTTTTTTCAAACTATGCATCCAACAAAGCTCTAATATCCACCGTCTATAAGGAACTTAGACAAATTTACAAGAAGGAAACAACCCCATTAAAAAGGGCAAAGGAGATGAACAGACACTTTTCAAAAGAAGACATATATGCAGCCAACAATCATGAAAAAAGCTCAACATCACTGATCATTAGAGAAAAGCAAATCAAAACCACAATGAGATACCATGTCACACCAGTCAGAATGACTATTATTGAAAAGTAAAAAAATAACAGATGCTGGAGATGTTATGGAGAAAAAGGAATGCTTATACACTGTCGATGGGAGTGTAAATTTGTTCAACCATTGTGGAAGACAGTGCAGCAATTCCTCAAAGCCCTAAAGACCCAGCAATCTCATTACAGGGTATATACCAGAAGAAATATAAATTATTCTATTATAAAGGCACAGGCACATGTATATTTGTTGCAGCACTATTTACAATAGCAAAGACATAGAATCAACCTAAATGCCCATCAAAGATAGACTGGATAAAGAAAATGTGGTATATAAACACCATGGAATACTAGGCAGCTATAAAAAAGAATGAGATCATGTCCTTTGCAGGGACATGGTTGGAGCTTGGAGGCCATTATCCTCAGCAAACTAACACAGGAACTGAAAACCCAATACCACCTGTTCTCACTTATAAGTAGAGCTAAATGATAAGAACTTATGGACACACAGAGGGGAACAACACACACTGGGTCCTATTGAAGGATGGAGGGTGGGAGGAGGGAGAGGATCAGGAAAATTAATTAATAGTTACTAGGCTTAATACCTGGGTGATGAAATAATCTGTATGCAAAAGTTTAGCTATGTACCAAATGTACACTTGTACCCTTGAACTTAAAGTAAAAATTTAAAAAAATAATTCAAAGCAAAACAAAACAAATAACAACAACATAGAACTCTGAACTTTGTCTTTCAATGATCATTTCTGGAAATGCTCTCTATGTGGTACTCTGGGGCCATGGAAGGGCTTGCCTCTGTTTTTTTCCTTCTTGCAGGGATTACTATCCCATTATTCCTGTTGTCTAATGTCCATCACTTCATATATTTCGTGTTTTAATTATTTAAAGTAGAAAGATAATCTAGTCTGTTATCTTTTTCATGGCATTAAGGAAAAGTAATATATAATTTTTAAAAAGAACTGCAAACAACACTTTACTTATTGCTTGAAGGCAGCAGTTTCCATTGGCTTCAAGGTTAATTAACTAATAGTGAACTGTGAGCTTTAATTTTATTTCTTACGCAGTTTTATAAGTGACTTTGATTATATCATAGTGACCACATTTTTTTTTTTTTTTTTGCAGTAACAAATCAAAGAGCAAAACATTTGTATTAGTTTCCTAGGGCTATCATACCAAACTACCACAGACTAGGTTGCTTAAACAACAGAAATGTTTTCATATTTCAATTCTGGACCCTGGAAGTCCAAAATCTAGGTTTAATGGGGTTGTTTCTTTCTCAGGACTGTGAGAGAGGGCGTTGTTCCAGATATCTTTACTTGCTCAGCGGGTGTTCATCTTTATGTTTACATGGTGTTCTCTTTGTATGCATGTCTATCTCAAAATTTCCTCTTTTTATTAGGGCACCAATCATACTGAATTAGGGGCTCACTCTAATTACTTCACTTTAACTGGATTACCTCTTTAAGGACCCTACTTCCAAATAAGGTCACCTTCTGAGGTACTGGGGATTAGGACCTTAATATATAAATTTGAGGGGGCTATAATTCAACCTATAACAACATTTAACTGAAGAACTACTGATTACTGAAAGGTTGATACAGTTTAAAGCTAAAACTAGCTTAAATAGTAAGTTATTTTAGTTATTTTCTTTTACTGATTATAATTGAGCATTTATAATTTGCAAGGGCCTTTGCTTGATGCTAAGCATTTGAAGATAATGAAAGTTGAATTTCTGCTCTTGAGAGGTTCACAGTCTGTTTTGAGATAGACGAGTAAACAGATTAAACTAAAAGGTGGTCTGTGTTATAATAGTTGCATATCTGAGGCATAGTGGAAGCAGAGGGGAGGGAGGACTTCCCCAGGGCCGTCAGGAAAGACTTTACAGAGAAGGTCACATTGGACTGGTGAAAAGACAAAAAGAAAGTCATCATTTTTTTTTTTTTGAAGGCTGATAAGCGTTTGAGACAGAGAAATGCACAGAGGCACAAACAAGACATGGGCATGTTAAGGAAGGAGAAAAAAGCTATTTCAGTCTTTAAATGAGATGTTTTAACAACCTGACAACATTCAATTGACTGATCACATGTTGTCCTTTGTACAAATGAAAGCTGCAAGTAACTTCAAACTGTTATTCAGAAACAATCTTGATTTCTTCAAATCTCATTTTCCTTCTGTACCAAGTAAAGGTAATAAAATGTGCTATCACACACCAACATGGCACATGTATACATATGTAACAAACCTGCACATTGTGCACATGTACCCTAAAACTTAAAGTATAATAATAATAAAATTTAAAAAAATAAAAAATAAATAAAATGTGCTATCAATCTGTACAGGTGTTATGATGCTAATAAGAAAGTACATACAGATAAGATAACCAAGTATTGAAAGATTCAAAGTAATTTAGTTTTTCATAAAACTTTAAAGACAGGCTTAAGGCATCACAATAGTTTACTAAGGAGTTTGTTAAAGAGATGGTAATTTTACTTATCAAAGATGGTTCTCTCATTCTACAGCTACTAAAATTTATGCCAGATCTGTAGCAGAGTTTATTACAGTTTGATTTAGAGTGCTGAGACTGACAACTTGACAACTTCCCTGATTTTATAAACAGTTATTTTGTTAGTTGAATTTTCACATAGGCCTGAGGCTTATACAAATATGCAAGTTACCAAAACATCCAATTTTAATTATAATCTTATGTTTTATTTTTTAAAATATTTATCTACACTGAAATACAATGTAATATAACAATAATAATTGTTTATTGTACTCCAATAAACATTTGTGCTAACATTCCTGTATGAATTTTTGTAAGTTATCTGGAAACTTTACAAGGGGTATTTCTATGTCATAAACAAGAAAATCAAATATCAGAAAGTAATACAACAGTGAAAGATTAAAAATAGCCTTACATTCTTAGCAGCTCCTCACTTTAAGAGACAGAATCTGTTTCCCAACCCCCTTGACTCTATGCTCACCTCATGACATGCTTTGGCCAATAGGATGTGTTAAAAATGATGATGTATATGTTCCAGGTCAACAAGGTAAGAAGCCTAGGAGCTTCTACCCCTGCTCTGTTAAAGTGTGGCTGCCACCATATGAGGATAGCCAAGCTCATAAGGCCCAGGCAATGACTAGTGCAAACAACCAGACATGTGAGTGAGGCAGCTTCACTCAGGTCACCAAGTGTCACCTGGTGACTCCAGGAGACACCATCAGAAGAACCACCTGAGCCAAGCCCAGGTTGTTGTATTGCCTAGCCCAAAATGATGGCCATGTGTCAAAATAAAATGGTGACTGTTTAAACCCACTGGATTTTGGGGAGACAATAGATGACTAATAGAGCAATTTAGCCAGTAAATTGGCTGAACTCATTTTATACTTTGAATTATTCGGCTACAATATTCACAATGTTTTCTTTAAACTATCTTAAAGTGGCACATGGCATGAATGGCTATTAGCTATTAATTAGCACCCTGAGAATGGTTCTACAAATTTTAGAAAGCCAATCCTATAGCCAAAATTTAGGCTAACTATCTTCTTGACCAGTCATGAAAATAATCTAGTTTAATAAAAATCACTGTGAATTAGTCATCAGGAAACCAAACTCTGACCCACTTTTGTAATAAAATAATTCCACGGCATTTGATAACTCCTCGGTGGTTTCTGAGCCTTCACAGTTCCATCTATAAAATGAGAAGGCTGATTTTCTTTTTCTTGTGATCTCTCAAGTTTTGAACCAAACTCCTGCCTGGCTGTCAAGGGATCAGTCCCTAGTCTCAACATTTTATTTATTTATTTCTCTCCATATAATCTGGCTTCCTTTTTAGGAGATTTTTGAAAGGAACAGTAACATTTCTAACTACTTTTCACTTAAAAAAGGAAAGATTTATTACTTTTTAATGTGGAGAACAAAAATGTCATTTGGAGTACTAACCTCTTCAAAGGTGAAAATGAGGTCCTGACTATGGTTCAGTAGACTCTTTCTCCCTGCTTTAGTACCTTATGGATCCAGATTCCACATTTTTATTTAAAGCATAGCTGAGGAATAGAAATCAGAGGCTGATGCCCTGCTGTTAGGATGATTTATGACTCTGCTATAAACATGACAACTACAATTTCTTGGTTTGAGCAGGTTTCACAGTTTCTGCAGAAGAGGAAAGCAAACACTCACAACAGCCCCTTTGTGAGGTCAAGAACTCAGTTGTGTGCAGCAATGGCCAGTGTGGTTATGCTCTCTCCTATCATGAGCTTTCACTTGTTTCTGCCTCACTTCCCATTTTTCTTCCTCCTGGTTCTCTGGCATTATACTCCTCAATGAAATAGTAGTCATAAGCCTCTGCTGTGAGGTCTAATTTCTGGGGGGCCCAATTGTCTAAGTTTGGTCTCCCCCAAAACAGAGTGGTGAAGGACATGAACAGACACTTCTCAAAAGAAGACATTTATGCAGCCAAAAAACACATGAAAAAATGCTCATCATCACTGGCCATCAGAGAAATGAAAATCAAAACGACAATGAGATACCATCTCACAACAGTTAGAATGGCCATCATTAAAATGTCAGGAAACAACAGGTGCTGGAGAGGATGAGGAGAAATAGGAACACTTTTACACTGTTGGTGGGACTGTAAACTAGTTCAACCATTGTGGAAATCAGTGTGGCGATTCCTCAGGGATCTGGAACTAGAAATACCATTTGACCCAGCCATCCCATTACTGAGTATATACCCAAAGGACTATAAATCATGCTGCTATAAAGACATATGCACATGTATGTTTATTGTGGCACTATTAACAATACCAAAGACTTGGAACCAACCCAAATGTCCAACAACGATAGACTGGATTAAGAAAATGTGGCACATATACACCATGGAATACTATGCAGCCATAAAAAATGATGAGTTCATGTCCTTTGTAGGGACATGGATGAAACTGGAAATCATCATTCTCAGTAAACTATCGCAAGGACAAAAAGCCAAACACCGCATGTTCTCATTCATAGGTGGGAATTGAACAATGAGAACACATGGACACAGGAAGGGGAACATCACACTCTGGGGACTGTTGAGGGGTCAGGGGAGGGGGGAGGGATAGCATTAGGAGATACACTTAATGCTAAATGACGAGTTAATGGGTGCAGCACACCAACATGGCACATGGATACATATGTAACAAACCTGCACATTGTGCACATGTACTCTAAAACTTAAAGTACAATTAAAAAAAATACTAAGTCACACATGCATGGGGGAAAACTCCGTAAGTCAAGCAAAGAGTAACTAGAGATTTGTAAGCTGAGAAAACCTCAGACTTAGAATGGAATGAGGAGATATTTAAGGTCTACCCTGTCATAGTAGAGAGAACCTGTGAGCACTCAGGGCATTCACTAATGCCACAAGAAGGACATGACTTAGTAGTACAGCTAAACAAACCCTAGAGTGAAGAACATTCCTAGACCACCCTATCAAAGCTCAACAACAAGCCTCAAAGAGACAAAGCTGATGCCCTAGAAATTAACTGCTTGTCAAAACGGAGCCCAAGACTCTAAAGAAAGAAAACACATCTTGACACTGAGCAACATAAGATTCAAAATTTCCTGCAGTCAAATGAAAATGATTATACATGCAAAGAAGTAGGACAGCATGAGTTGTAATAAGAGAAAAAAAATCAAGTAAATATAGATTCAGAAATGACAGAATGATAGACTTAGCATACCAAGATTTTAAAATAACTATCTTAACTATGCTCAGGTGTGTAAAGAAGGTGTAAACATAATGAAGAGAGAAGTGGAACATTTCATCTATTCATATGTCTTTTTAATATTTATTTTAATACACTATAAAATTTAAACACACACATATATATGGAGAGAGAGAGAGGAACTTCTAGAATTATCTAGCAAGAGACTGGGAAAATTGAATATTCATCCTTTAACTCCTATCTCTCCTCTCAGGGCATCAAATCACAGGCCATCCTAGCTGTGGGCTGAGAAATCTCTCTCTGCCAAGCCCGCTTTCCCACACCTCAGTGGAGAAAGCCCCCAGGAAGAGATGCAGAAGAACAAGTGCCTTAAGTTGGGAAGCTGTTATCCATTGCAGCTGTCGTACTCATTGTGAGTGGAGTGGGACATTACTGGTGAAGACAGGCAGGTCCTTTTTTAAATTACGTGATTGGGTAGCCAGAAAAGACAAACAGTGTGATCTGTTTTTCTGGATTTCCCTCACTGTGCTATTGTGGGTCTGCCACCTCCACCATCCCTTAACATCTCTCCAGTTACTTCTGGAACACCTGAGAGGGTGTCTCAAGAGGACTCACAATGATAGAATAGCATTAGCCACGTCTCCTTCTTTCCTTCTCTAGACCCCATGGTAACATTGCTCAAGAAACCTCAGTCACTGTGATCATTGCTGTTTCCTGCTGATGGCTTCTCAAAACTGTGATGTGTTACGTAATATCCTTTTCCTACTTCCTTCACCCTGTGACTACCACGCCAAAAAGGCTGTATCCTACTTCCTGCTATAACACTCCCAACAGGAGACTGCCTTGTACTTGCAAGTTTTCAGAGCAATTTGGTGTGAAAACCACAATTTACCTATCTGCTTGATCTAAGACTGAGACTGAGACAATGTCCAAGGAGTTGGCCTGAGGACCAATGGCAAGAACCAGGTTTCCAGAGCCTCCATAACATTTAATCCCTGCAACACTTCAGAAGCCTAATTTTGTTATTATCCTCATCCCATAGAAACGAAAATGAGGTTGAGTGAAGTAAAGAAACTTGCCCAAGATCACAGTGATAGAGCTGGAATTTACACCAAAGTCATTCTGATCCTTTGAAATCTCTTTAACCACCATGTGAATAAAAGCATCTCTTTTGTCCTTTTTATGTTCCGTTGTTCCATATTAGCCAGAGCTAGGTAGCCAGTACAGTAAGCTCCAATGTTTGAGGGTAAGGACTTGTCTTAGGTGTAAGGAGTGGTTTTATTGAACCCTTGGGTGCTACTTGTAAACATTTTCCAGTGTCCTCTAACTTGGGGTTAGGGAGTGAACGCTACCATTTATGGAGTTTCTCAAATGGTTTGCATTTATTTGCTTATGTATAGTTTACAAATATTCTTCTTCCTCATCTCATTCATAATTAACTGATAATGTTGGAATTATGAAGAGATTCTTGTTTTTAACTTTTTTAGTTGTGAGAAAAGCTCACAGAGTTTGTTTCTTGCTACTTATGACCTTTATCTGCCTAGCTTCTTGGGATGATCCAGAATTTGATTTGAAATATTGAGGCTGCCAGCCTCACCTTCTTGCCTCTGTTAGAGGCAGTTACCCAGGGCTCAGGATTTCCTGAACGAGTTCTGAATCAGAAACAAGTACACACCTCATGCATGCACGAACATCCTTCCTTTTCAGGTTTGGAGTGTGGTTTCTTTTATATTATTGGGGTATTTCTTCCTTAGACATGCCAATTTTGCTTCTGTCCTAAAAACCTGTAGTGCTGCTGCCATTCTGGGACAGCATTGAATACAGAGTTCCCCAGAGGGCAACCGCTCTATGAGGTCCCATCAAAATTCCACTAGGAACGATGCAAATGAATGCAGTCCAATCTTAAAACCATTATATTTGGTATATTGCTATAAAGGATTGAAACACCGCAAATCTTAGTGCTAATTACTTATATGTGAAGGTTAGAAAGCTGAGCCCAAATTTCAATCAGATCTTTTCACAGGTGAAGCACTCAGCCACTCACTTCTGCTTCTATTGACGACACAAATGATTTGAGTTTTGAAAAATGAAATATTTTAGCCACCATTTCACTGCCAGCTTCATTAAATTGTCAACAATTATAAGAAATATTGTTCAACAAAAGCAATGAAATGAGAGCCCTTGTTAAGATAATATAAATATTTT
The DNA here is from genome assembly GCF_009828535.3 of Hylobates moloch. NCBI lineage: Eukaryota > Metazoa > Chordata > Mammalia > Primates > Hylobatidae > Hylobates > Hylobates moloch. Next base: position 58,729,764 of record NW_026652277.1, read on the forward strand.
TAAGGAGGTAAATTCGAGTAGCAAGACAGAAAGAAACTTCTTATAAAAGGGCAATTTATATCAGTGACTCTCCCATTAGGGGCCAGCCCATAGTAAATCACATTCTTCACTAGGTGAGAGCCAAGGGTATTGGCAGCAATCACCACATGAAATGAAGCATAACTCATAGTTTGATTTATCTGTATAGCAAATTGAACACCCAGAAAAATAAACACAATAAAAAATTGAGAAATATTGATATAAATCCCCAGATTTTCCAGTAAAGATAGCCCTTGTTTCCCCCCAAAAATCAAACGAGTATTTTCTATTTTTAAGTGCTTTATTTTTATATTCTGTATGAAAACATCAATAATTAAACCCCTTTGTTCTAAGACAGAAACACTGTAAAACTACCATTAAACAAGGCAGTATGCCTTACAAGAAAGACATAAAATGTCCAAGGGATATTTAGAACATTTTAGTTCTTAAAGTTTCAACATGAGAAATGTTGACCACACACTGTGAAATCATTTCAATAAATAACAACTGACATTCATCTAAACAGTTACAAAACAGATGTACACATACATTCCCCTGCCCTCACAATCATCTCATTGGCCATTTGCTTGGATCCCCCAGCCTCTATCACAGTGGCTAGCATGTTGCAGGCTCCTCAGAAATATTAACATAATGACTGGAGAACATTTGAAAACATTCTACCTGCAAATTAAATATGAATCCAGATTGAACTAACTTGAGGTTGACATTTAAAAAAGAATGAATATAATAGGACAGTGTGCAAGTAGAGTTAATCATACCCTTAATTATTTTACACCTAAAATATTAACATAGAATCTTCAAAACAAATGAATAAATAAATAAATAGAAGACTTCTCCTAAGCGATGCTCAAACACATTAGGCGCAATCCAGGTGGCCTCTGCAGCTGTGTCTCTCTTTCCTCTTCTTTTCCTATAAGGGCAGGGTCTCCTTCAGGAACAGCCACCAATGAGCTTCCTCCTCCCTTCTGGTCAGTTGGATTTGCCACTGCAATGAGAAAATGGGTGCCCTGAGTAGGTGCTCGGGAAAGCCGACTGCACAACCCTCTTCTCCTGTCCTGCTCCTCCAGCCTCTAGAGTTTTCCGAATGCAGTTTCCCCAGCGTGGCAACCAAGTGGCTACTGCCTATGACAGCTGTGCTGTGTGGCAGGGACCTCTAAGCTTGGGATGCTCTTTTAGGAATCGAGGTGGGGCGGGGCGGTGGTCTCCATGGTACTATTGGATTAAAAACAGCCAGAACCTATTGCTGTTTGTCATACTGGGCCTCAAATGAAGGCAGTTTTACCTACATTCATTGGAACGAAGGAAGAACCTGGGTGGGGACCCCAGGCATTGGGAATATCCTCTGGCACCAGAGCAGTAATTATCGTAAAGGAAACCTTAATTGTGAAAACAATAATCACAATTTCTAGTCCTTCAACTAACCCCTGAGTTTTCCTGATTTTATTTTTAGAGGGCACATGCCAGTATTTCTGACCAACGGCTCCAGACGCCTGTGTACATGGAAACCACAACTCACCTGTTCAGCATCTTTTCGATGATTTTCTTAACTATGGGGGATGCGGGGTTGAGACAAGCTTTCTGCCCATTCTTGAGTGTGGCTCTGCAAAGGGAAGGGAATCCCGTGAGGCAGGAGGTCAGGCTGGGGACAGGGTTGGGGCAGCAGGAGGGTCTGGGACCCCGGCGGTGGCAGAGGCAGCGCGGGGCGGGACTTACATGACTTCGGTTTGGGCGCAGTGGGGTCCGGGGGACTTCACGTTCACACTTTGGATGTTCTTGGGGTGAATTCCCTGCAGGGTCTGCAAGCACTGGCAGCGCAGTTCAGTGGCCACGGACGCTCCTAGGGAAGAAGAGACTCGGTGATTGAGCGGGACTGTCGGCGCTGGGTGCCTACCCCAGCCGCGTCCGGCCCGGGGACCCCAGGGCGCCGGGACCCACCTGCTGCGCGCCGGCAGGCGGCCACCAGGAGCAGGAGCAGTAGCGCCACCCGCAGGAGCCGGGGATTGCTCGGGGCGGCGGAGAGCGCGGCGCGGGCCATGGGGTTCAGCAGGCGGGTCTGGCGGCTGTGCGAGGAGCGGAAGAGCTGGCGAGGAGGTGCCTGCGGCCAGGGTTCTGTGGCTCTCCGAGACCCGCGAACCCCTTTTATGCATGGTTGGGGCTGGAAAGCCCGGAGCCCCCGGGCCAGGGAAATTCCCGGAGCTCCAGATCGATCCCGAGTCCGGAAGGAAGGCGACGGCCCCGCCCCCGGGGTGGAGCTCTTGGGGTGCGGGTGGGGTGGGGGGGGTCCACTGATGCAGCCCGCGCCTCGCCCTTCAGAGTAACTCCCGTGGACTCTGAGACTCTGGGATATTCGCCTTCTGCCCCAGATCCCTGGAGGGGGGCTGAGTGGCAGCCAGCGCTGAAGATACCACCTGAGAGGTGGGATCTTGGGTGCCTGGTGATCCCAGTGTGTGGGGCTGGGAACGGAGAAGGAGCTGGGGCGGATCCCTTAGAACCACCACAGGGGAGGCGCGACCTCTTTGGAGGAAGAGAGTTATGTCTCGGATTTGTGTCTGGAGGTTGAGAGAAATTAACAAGGTGCTGGGAGATAGGCTGGAACTGTATTATCCTCTCTGCCTCAGCCTTTCTTATTTTCAGTTTAGCCTATTTCATGTACATCTAACATCAATGCTCTCTGTGAAAGTACAGTCCATCACGTAGATTCCAGAGAAGAATGTTCTGCTTGTTCCTTGTGTTGCATATTCTCTAAGCACACTTAGAATATCTTGTTTACGTTTTCCATTTGGTGGCAACAGATTATCAGTGTCAAAAGCTGAATCCAGTGTTAGCGTCAGTGGAAGCCAGGGCTGTATAACACAAACTCTTCTTTCATATCCTGCATATCTTCCTTCTTCCCTGTAAAATGTTGGAACTTTCAAAATCCCCTGGAAATCTTTTCCCTGTAGGAGGGGTTCAGGTTTGATCTAGAAATACGGCACTGGTTGTCACTCTGGACCTCGGAGCCTGGGTCCAGCAGGCTCATGGGCTCACCATTCCTGGTTCTGTCTTTGGACTTTATAGCACATGACACCAGGGAGTGAGTACTTGGTGTGCAAGCACCCTTCCCACTGAAGCAGCAGACATGCATTCGGATGAAATAGGAATGCCGGATCCCACATAGAGTCACATTCCATTTACTATAGGACTTCCTGGTATTCAGTATTGGGCCCCGTTTCTAGAGAAACACACACATGTTGTTTTCTCTCAGGAATTTCAGTCATTTAACCTAGTAGCTTTATTACTTTTTTCTCCAGAAGTTCTAGAGAACTTATTTTTATTCATCCTTAGGTTTTTAGAGGGTTTAAGTGTGATTCTCCAAGTGGGATTCAGAGCTCTCTGAGACATGGAGTAAGATGGGAGGAGGGGGAAAAAGCAGAGGCTTCTGCCCCAGGGGCAAATGTCTCCACAACAGAGTTCTACACAGCCCAGCTCAATAGGTAAGACCTGTGTTCCTAGCCAAGCAGAGAACACAGGCAAGGCTGCCACCTGCATTTAGTAGTGAAGCATGGCCTGCAGGTTGTTTAGCCTCTCCATTTCTACCCCAAGGTGGTTATGAGAAATGCGTCAACATTTGTAAGAGCCAGCATGGATTTAAGTGCCTTATAAATGGTTGTTAAATGTTTGTTAAATAAAAAAAAATGGAAATAGGTTTTCCAACATTGCCTAAACAGAAACTCATCCTGATGTTAATTTATATATATATATATTTATATATTTATTTATTATATATAAATATATTTTCAATTATTTCCCTTTTCACATCTTCCTGGTTACTTATATTTCTTAACAGAAAGAATAAATGAAAAAGCATTGACCCAATGGAGACCAAATACAGTGTCCCAAATATCTTCATCAGTTTCAAGCTGTAATCAATGTTGCAAACTTCTAAATCTAAATTTAAAAAAAAGAAACTCAGTTGAGAATTTACAAAATTTTCTGTATCAGGCTTTCAGAAAGGAAGACAAATATGTACTCTACCACGAGGTACACTTAGATGAAATTTTATTTGTTACCATTCAGACAGATCATTGGTTTATTTTGTAGTCCACCTTTCAATCACTTCATGTATATAAAAAGGGACTTTGAATGTAATAGTCTCCATCTTATTTATTGAAAAGATGTACTAAAGGAATGACTATTTTTAAAAATACTCTAGTATTTATCAATATGATTCTAAGGGAAAAATCAATTAGAGGAAGGTTCAAATTAGTAGTAAAGAATAGGAAATGACATATGATCTAAAGTTTATTAAGTGTGTGACTAGCTCATGCATAATTGAAAGTTTGTGGGATTACACCTCTTATTATCATTTTTTTCTGGGATTTGATGGGAAACTGAAATTTCCAGAAACATGGAAATGATTCTTTAAAACTTGAAAAATGTATTGTTTTCTAATTGTAGTTGTAATACATGTTCATTTTATACAGTTTATACAAACCAAAAAGGCAAGAAGAGATTTTTCTTCTCTAATGTCTCTTCACTTTGTCTGTGAAACAAACATTCACAGGTCACTGAAAATTTGCTTTTTTTTTTCTTCAACAAAGGAGCTAAATTATAAGAGCTTACAGAATTCTGGTAAATAAATACGGAATGCTGCTGCATACCAAGGGCAAATTGCTAAACCTCTACACCCGAGGCAAAGGGCAGAGCATTTATTTTCTGCTCTTCTAAGCAGTTTACAAATATTAACTCATTCAGTCTTCCAAACAAGCCTGTACGTGTACTGATAACTACAATATCAGTAGATATTGTTGTGTCTATGAGACTTTAAGTTGCGAATAAAGAAACTGTGGTGCAGAGAGGTTAAGTCACTTGCCTAAGGTCATACATCCTTAAGCCTGGAAATCAAACTCAGATAAAATGGCATTTAACCATTATGCTATGATAAAAAACACTCTGTGATATATAATTAATACTTTCAAGAGTAGAATGATTTTAAAAAATCTGTTATTGCCCTAGTTGAATGGTTGAAATTTACATATTCTTAAATGAAAACACAGCAAAATGGTCATACATCTCCATAGTTTTGTTTCACTAACAGCATATCTTTCCTGTGGCATTGAAGTAGCTTGTTATATTTTCCTGAAGTACTCAATTCTGAAAAATAAAATAGTAACTTTGCCATGAGGAAACCTGGTAAACTTGCCCTATACCAAATGAGGAAGGTTTACATCATCAGTGTGATGTCATGTGCATATCGTGTACCCCCTTGATATGATGTCACAAGACCAGCATACCTCTTTGGTGCTCTTTCAAAAATTAATAGCCCAAGTCTAATCATGAGAAAAGCATGCTTCAAACCTAAATCAAAGAATCTTAAATGGCTGAGTGGTACTCTTCAAAATTGTCAATGTCATGAAAAATAAGGGCAGATTGAAGAACCATCACAGTCCACAGGAAATTATGGAGACATGACAATTCACTGCAGTGTGGTACTTTGGTTTGCATTCTGAAACAGAAAGAGAATGTTAATGGAAAAACTGGCAAAATCCAAATAAAATCTGGAGTTCAGTTAAAAGTAATGTGTCAGTGGTGGTTTCTTAGCTTTGATGAATATGCCATGATATTGCAAAATGTTCACTTTAAAGGAAAGTGGGTGAAAGATACACAGATACTGTATTAACTTTGCAATTTTTATAAACTTAAAATTATTTCAAAATAAAATGTTTATTTTTTAAAAAGTTTCTCTTTCTGAATTCATTTAGAATGCCACCAAAATTAAATGGCCATGCATGTTTCATCTGCTAGCTTTTAGAAAGGAAATTGAATTTTTGTTTAGTGCCTGTTTGCTCAAATATGAAAATCCAAAATATCTATTGCTGAGTTTGGACACTTCATCGTGTTTCATAGGATTAAATAGTTTGCCTTCATCATTAATCATGCTGCCCAAATCTCTCATCTAGTTCTGGTAACTGGAGAAAAACACAAGTGTTTCTGCTGTAATCATCTCAGGACCCAACCCAAAACTGACGCAATGAGAGCGCTCAGGGGGAGCAGAGCTCCACAGAAGCTGCCAAGAGAATGAAGCGAATGAAGTATGTCAAGAAGCAGTGGACATCCACAGATTAGACAGAAATTGACTCAGGAATATTTTCATCAAAATCACTTGTTTTTTTTGTAAATGAATTGGAAAGGAAAGAATTTTTTGTTGTTATTTCCTCCTTAATATGCCACTTGTATCAATGAAATCCACATAAACCAAAATTCAAAATTTATAAGCACAGGAATGCTGTAGCCTGGAAAAATAAACAAATTCATTGTCTTGTTGGAACAAAATGTTCCTCCAAGCCAATTTTTTTCAAGAGTTGAATGACGGGATTTTACACAGTCTTTAAACATATGAAAGCAACAATTCTTAAAGAAATGGAAGAACCTTTAAAAATGGAAGCTTTGGTAGCTAAATTCCATTTTGCCTGGAATCACTATGGAAACTTTCATAATTAGCAGTCAAATCTGGTAGCTCATGTTTCCAAGACCTGTTTATCTGTCATTGCTGTAGCACTCTGCTGCCTGCAGATGTCACCTGGCAGCTCCCTGCCTCAGCTGCATCAGGTATTTTTCACTCACTAGCCCAATGTTTCCCTGTTGCTGCCATGGAACATCCCTTTCGCAGGAGAAACCAGAGGCAATAGATACATGTTTTCCCATTTTTCATGCTTTGGGCAGACAGTCTACATCATTTCCCAGAGGATAACCGGTAGGATTGAACCCCAGTTGCCCATGTCCTCTTTTCCTATTTTGCTCTTTCTGGTTCTTGAGTGCTCTGTGTTGGGAACACTTCCCCAAATAAATTACATGCATGGCAAGCCTATGACTCAAGCTCTGTATTTTAGGGGAGCCTAAATAGAGGCAATGCTCCATCCTGAGAAGTGACCATGCTCAAGGCAGGCAGGAACAGGTGGGCAGCTCTCCTCTGCCCCTACTTGCCTTAGGAACTTGTCCCTCACACCTGCTGTACCTATTTCTCTATACTCATCTCTTCCAATGTAATGACTCTGGCTCTGAGCAGAGAAGAATAAAGATGTGTAAATGTGATGTTAGATTTCTGGATCAGTTCACCCCCTAAGTACAAGGGCATAGTGGGTGCTAGAGTTAGGGTCAGCCTCTCTATTCAGTCTTCCAAAGACTGCTTGTCTGGCACCCCCTTCTCGGAACATCCCCTTGATTACCGGCTCTTAGTCTATAGGGTTCAGGTAGGATAACCCATCTCTCAGTTTCTTCCTGTACGCCACCCCCGGCCCTAACCCTGCTGATTGATTCAGATGTGGACAAGTGACCAAAGCCTGGCTATATTAGAAATAGTTCCTAGAATTTTTGCTGGAACGAATGAAAAGGAGGTTCTGAATTCTCACTGGGGTTGCAAAACTGGTAAAATGAGGGCCTGGAATTTTGTAATGCTTGGGGAGAACCTGCCTGAGAGTGAATTTGGCCCAGAGAAAAGCACAGGTAAGACATGTAGGGGACCATCTAAGTGTATGTATGGACACCTAGGTCCTCCAGCTGGCTCTGATTTATTTGTGGACTTCTCAGTCATGTAGGCTAGCAGATTTTCTTTCTTTTCTTTTTTTAAGATGGTATAAATTAGATGTCTGTCTCTTGCCAGTGAAATAGTCTTGCCTAACACCACCCGTCTTCCACACTTCTGCTATAGACAACTTTCCTACACAGTTGCTCTAGTTACTTTATTGTGAATGCATCTGTCCATTCATCCATTCAAAATTTATCTACCACTCATGATCCAGGAACTAAATTGGGCTGTAAATTGGATTACAAAGATGGAAAAGAAGACTCTGCTTCAACTGAACTCACATCTACAGAGTGGCACAGAAAGATATGGCATTATGCGGAGGTCCAAGACATTCAGCAGTGTGCAGAGTTTCATGGGCACTCACAGGAGGGGAACACCTGACCCTTTTTCTTGGAAGCGTGGGAGCTTCCAGAGAAAACTTTCTGGTAGACGGTGCTACCTAAGGTTAGTTGGGAAGGGGCCAACTTCAGAAGAGGCAGACCAAACAAGCAAAGGAATGGAAACTGGAAACACTGTGGTGTGACCTGAAAACAAAAATCAGCAGTTTATTTTTTTAACATGGAATTTTAACATTTAGATTGATCCAGCAGAAGGATAGGCAGGGCCCAGTCACTGAAGGCTCCTGTTTATCAATCAAGGACCATTTCAAATGTCACTTCCAATAAAATCGCATTTTTCCTTTCAAAGAGTTATCTTGGCCCTTGGATACAAATCACATTACGGGGAGCATTGATTTACATACTCCCATACTGGACTGTGTATTCTGCAAGGAAAGCTATCATATCTCATTCCTGTTTGCATCCACCAGACTCTAAAATTCTCTCACCCCGGTGGCTTTCCTAGGGACCCATCAAATACTATGAATATCTGGTCCTGAAAGTTGATGGGAAGCTTTGTGCCAGGACTCTGGCAGATAGGCGGTTCTGTCAGGGAAAAGAAGATGTAAACATGAAGATAAATTTTCAAACAGAGAATTAGAAGGAGCTAGAAGAAAAAGTCTCTAAAATGAGTCTGGTTCATGCTAAGCACTCAACAAATGTTTGTTGGCATAATGCATGAGTCAATGGTTTCAGGCCACTGTTTTAAAACTAAAATATCCTGAAGTCAGGATACATGGAAGCTTCCCTTGATGGACTGTGGAATTTCCTTAGTTTCTTTTGCCTATTTTGACCTCTCAGGACCAGAATAAAAGATGCCAGTGGACATTTAATGAATCCAGATATGACGGTTGGGTCAGAGCCACAGTTTGAATTCTATAGTAAGAGCTAGGGAAGGGGATCCCCTATCTGGGAAAGCCAGAGTAATGAGTCTGAACTAAAGTCCTTAGAAAGCTCTGATGCCCAGGTCTGCCAATACATTTAAAGAGACAGATGGGACCTGTATCCAAAGCCAGAGGGCTTGAGCTCTCCCAAGTGTGGAACAGAAGGGGAACAATGTTAGGAATAAAGCCAGGGAGGTCCTGGTCACAGATGGAGCTGGAATATCTGTGTTTGATTTATAGATCATCTGCCTTAGGGCTGATAGAACAATCCAGGTCATTACAGGTTCATGAGCTAGGCAGTAAGTGAGTAGATAATAGCTATTCTTCCCACACATTTTAAAATTCATCTGCGTGTAAAAGGCACAGTGATATGTTTAGTAGAAGAGGTAAAGTTGGATAAAATATGAATTCTAATGTAAAATTCTTTGTTTAGCCTGTCTACTTTCTCTTGCAATGCTATATTATTTGTTTTTCTGTTCCTGGCATGATAATCTGATGTTATGATTAGTCTACAGATACTTAAAATCATTCAGGTAACACTGAGAATCATTTGATATACTAGCTTTGCCAGATTTTTTTTTTTGGAGGGGTGGTTTTTTTTTTGTTGTTTGTTTTTTTTTTTGAAACAGAGTTTCACTCTTGTTGCCCAGGCTGGAGTGCAATGGCATGATGTCGGCTACCACAACCTCCACCTCCCGGGTTCAAGTGATTCTCCTACCTCAGCCTCCCGAGTAGCTAGGATTACAGGCATGTACCACCACACTCGGCTAATTTTTTGTATTTTTAGTAGAGATGGGATTTCTCCATGGTGGTCAGGCTGTGCTCGAACTCCTGACCTCAGGTGATCCGCCCGCCTCGGCCTCCCAAAGTTCTGGGATTATAGGCGTGAGCCACCATGCCCGGCCGGTTATTGTTTTTTAAAAAGGTTTTTATAAATCTTTTTGCATCTCCGTTTTCTTTAAGATTGTTTTCTGACCAATCTGGAAGTGGTATTCACCAAGTAATGACATCATGAGCATATATTAAAAAAATAATAATAATTACAGGATTGCAAAGGATAAGGAAATGAAAAGTTTCTCTTGGAAATAATTATGCAGGAAATTTGTTTTGGAGAAGAAAATGTTATTATGACTTTGTCACTCTGAAAACAAAATTTAGGAAATTGAAAGATGAACATATAAACCACAAATGAAAATAGCATACATAGCATAAAAATGCAGATTTCAGCGAAGAAAAGTTTGAATCATCATGAGAACTTGAAGTTAACTATCCTGTCCACAGTATTTTCCAATATTCATTATCCTTCAATTTTTTAAAGAAATATTTGTGTTTTCCTTTTTACCTTCTTGATCAGTCCATTTACTTAGGTAATCTTTGAAACAGATTCTCCTGAACAATACTGATTTCAAAGGGATTGCTCTACTGGTGTGTGACTGAGCTAGTTCCTTGATTGACATTTCTAGTTAATTAAGTAAGTAGTTAATTAAGAACACTAAAGAAATACAAGATCTAATTAGATATGGTGGGAATTATAGTGAAAGAGGAGGAATAAGGGCTTGGTTGTGTGTAATTTACCATCTGTATGTTGTACATTGAAGCAAACATCTATAATAAAATAATGTTTAATATGTCTATGTCATAGCATCTGTGTATGACGAGAGCACGTGGATAGACAGACGAGGGGAACTCTTCACAGAGTCCCTAATAGTTACAAATGCAACTCTAATTAAAACATCAAACAAATCACTGATGAGGCAGATAGTATGGGTGTGTTATAATGTCTATGGATAACTTGGTGAGATCAGTGAGCCTAACAAGATCGAGAGCTGGGAAAATGGTGTCTTTCTTTAATTTTCAACTAACTTTCTGTTGGCTGAGTAGCTTATCTTTAGCACCCAACTGCACCATTAGTTCACAGCACTAACTGCAGATTTATTCTTCTCCAAGTAGTTAATATTTGACCACATTTACTTAACACCTACTCTATCAGGCATTTTTCTGAAATCCAGAATGAAGAGATGGAATAGGCTTAATCCTTATTCTCTGATTTAAAGTAGGAAATTAGATAAAGGAATAATTACAGTGAAGCTTAATAGTTATTCTGATGGAGGCATGTGTAAATTGCTTTATTGCTTATTTCCTAATATTCCCTATAGCTATCCCTAGAATTACTGAGAAAGGAAAACTGATTCTCCAACACAGCTGATAAGTAAGAGCTGGCTGTTCCAACTCTGTTTTGACTGCTCTGTTTCAAGTTGCATTGCCTCTCACCACAAATGCTGGATAGTGACATAATCCTCATGTTGTGTCTGCTTCAGTGAAGAAGTAAGTACTTGGCAAATTTAAGTCTAAAGTTTATTTTTTCTTGTTTTCTTTCCTGGAAAAATAGCTAAGCCAGCCTCCTGTATAAATATGCAGGACACTAGATGTCCTGTATGTTTTATAATCTTATAGACACGCTGGCTGACAAACATTGTGATTTTGTTATTTAATTTTCCTTTAGTTGTTGTCAGGAAAATACTACTTGTGTCTGTTATGCTAAATTTTTTCTTAACTAGCTGTCTGCACGCAAGCTTTGGGTTGTGGTTCTGAGCAAGGAAAGTACTGGCTTGTTGGCTGTATTCTTAAAGAGTTGGTTGCTAGCTCAGGGATTGTGGCTTCTGTTGGAAATGTTATGTGCCCTGAGAGCAGAACTCCAAGGAAAGGAAAGGAAACATTTATTTACTAGGTTTCAATTCTGAGTCAGAACCCACACTGGATCCTATTATAAGTGTGATTTAATCCTTTTCAGTACCCTGTGTAGTGGGCTTTATTGTCCTTGTTTTGGAATAAGGGAACTGAGGAGACCCAGGGTCACACAGAGTCAAAGTTGAGATATAACCCAAACTGCCTTCCTCAAAAGCCCACTGGGCTAATGCCAGCATCTACAGGAATAATAAGGAAAAAACCCATATGAGAAGAAGAATTTTGTATAACAGCTAGTTAAGTCCACTGAGTGTGAATATGCTGCTTTTATTTGAGCCCTCCTAGAAATCGATGTGTTTTCTGTTCTTAATTTACATTTGGGACCAAGCTAGGAAGTACACGGCTGAAGCAGATGGGCAGCAAATATAAATGGTAGCCCTAGCTGAAAAGGACCTAGAGTCTCAACAATCCCGACAACATCCTATTTGGTGTGACATCTTTACCACAGAAGCTGTTTTTCATGGGTTTCCTCGAGACTCCAACCCCAGGTGAGGGATAGAGACTGAGATTAAAGGAACACTATAGACCAGGAGATTTAACTTTTCAGCTAGGCCTCAGTATCCTGCCCCAATGGCTCTCCAAGCATTTTATCTGGAGTGTGGAATCCAGTATAGACCGTCACAACTTAACTCTTTAATCAAAGAACTGGAGGAGTGTTTTTAAACTATACATCATGGTACATCAGTAGGTTATGAAATCACTTTATAGTGGTGTGGCCAACATCTTTTAAAAAGTGGAATGTGGTAGGATAGAGTAGAATAGAATACAAAATATGAGGACACGCAGTACAAAGCAAATATAAGTATTGTATTATGAACTTGTTTTATGTTTGTGTGAGTGTGTATATATCTGTATGTGTGAAAATATATACATACATTCATACACACATACATATACACACAATGAATATAACAATCATAGGATCTACATATATGTATAAGTGAATGCTGGATCACATAGGTTAGCTATTCATTCTCTGGCCAAAGAAAACTAATTCTATTACCCTGGACTTGGTTTCCTATTTGGAAAATTGGGACAGGAATGCTCCCTAAGTGCTTGCAATGCACTTAAATAATTACTAAGTGTTTTCTTTATGATCGTGTACAAATAATTGATACTGTATTGAAAATTAGCAGTTCAACTTATAACCATGTCAAATGATAATATCTCCAAAAAGAAAAAGAACATTGAGTGGCAAAATTACAAGTTTTAAAAAATAGTTTCTATTCTTTTGCCTCTGTTTTCTGTTACTTAGAGGGAAGATGCATTGTCTTTTACAAAGAGAAAAATATGAATATGTATTGAAAAACAAAGAAGGTTTCAATATCCTATGCATTACAGAGGAAATTATTTTACCACAAAGGTCTTAGAAGGAAAAAAAAGCAATAATAAAAATGCAGAACAACTTGCAAGGTCAAAATGTCCTTTGATGGTTTTGTTCATTGATAGACGCCATGACTATGTGGTAAGTCCCTAATTTGTGGACATTTTATGCTGACTACCTCCATCTAGAGGGGAGTTTAAGTGCATTGAATCTTTATTACTCCATGAATGTTGAAACAACGACAGGGAGTTGCTATGTCACTTGGGATTTTCCAAGGAGCAAAGCCCTCTCCCCATGCCCGTGCTGATAAAGGCAGTAACTTAATACAGTTTGGATGTGCGTCCCCTCCAGATCTCATGTTGAAACGTGGCCCCCTTGGGGGCCTAGTGGAAGTGGAGCCTAGTGGGAGGTGTTTGGGTGATGGGAGCAAATTTCTCATGCATGGCTTGGTGCCCTCCCCACGGTAATGAATGCGTTCTCACTCCGTTAGTTCACAAAACTGGCTATTTAAAGGAATCTGGCACCTCCTTCTCTCTTGCTCCCTTTCTCTCACTATGTGACACACTGTATTAGTCGGGGCTCTCTAGAGGGATAGAACTAATGGAATGTGTGTGTGTGTGTGTGTGTGTGTGTGTGTATTCCATATATACTCAACAATCCAGACAACATCCGATTTGATGTGGCATCTTTACCACAGAAGCTGTTTTTCATGGTTTTCCTCGAGACTCCAACCCCAGGTCAGGGATGGAGACTGAGATTAAAGGAACATTATAGTCCAGAAGATTTAACTTTCCAGCTGGGCTGGAAAAAAATATATACATATATATACAGGGGAGTTTATTAAGTATTAACTCACACGATCATAAGGTCCCACAACAGGCTGTCTGCAAGCTGAGGAGCAAGGAGAGGCAGTCCGAGTCCCCAAACTGAAGAACTTGGGGTCCAATATTTGAGGGCAGGAGGCATCCAGCATGGAAGAAAGATGTGGGCTGGGAGGCTAGGCCAGTTTCTCTTTTCACATTTTTTTTGCCTGCTTATATTCTAGCCGCACTGGCAGCTGATTAGATTTTGCCCACCAAGATTAAGAGTGGGTCTGCCTTTCCCAGCCCACTGACTCAAATGTTAATCTTCCTTGGCAACACCCTCACAGACAGGTGAAGAATCAATACTTTGTATCCTTCAATCCAATCAAGTTGACACTCAATATTAACCATCACAAATGCCTGCTCCCCCTTTGCCTTCCACCCCCTCAGGCTTCCTAATGCCTCACCGGAAGCTGAGCAGATGTTGGTGCCATGCTTGTACAGCCTGCAGAACTGTGAGCCAAATAAGCTTCTTCTTTTTTTTTATTTAATAAATTACCTCAGGTATTCCATTATAGCAATGCAAAACAGATTAACACATGACTCAAAAATGTTCTCAGGACAGTTAGACCAAAGTCATTCTGAAGCAAGAATGTATGAGGCACCAGCATTCCAGGATTGTTTAACTTTGCAAAATTCGTTTTGCTCTTTTGACCCTTTAACAGTCACATCAACAAATTATTAAATAAAGCTAAGCATGTTGTTTGAGACAGGCAACAAAAGGGAAATCAGCAAAAACAAAATCACACCACACGCATCTCATTTCCAGTATTTTCTCCTTCAAAGTTCATTTGTTTTGAACAATTTCATTGCTATTGCAATTTTTTTTTGCTACCTATTACAAAAAAAAAAAAACACCCTCTCTTAAATTCCTTACTCAGGCCGGGTGCAGTGGCTCATGCTTGTAATCCAAGTACTTTGGGAGGCCGAGGCTGGTGGATCACTTGAGGCCAGGAGTTTGAGACCAAGCTGGCCAACAAGATGAAACCTGTCTCTACTAAAAATACAAAAATTAGCTGGGCGTGATGGCACTTGCCTGTAATCCCAGCTACACAGGAGGCTGAGGCATGAGAATCACTTGAACCTGTGTGGCAGAGGTTGCTGGGCGACAGAGTGAGACTCTGTCTTACAAAAAAATAAAAAATAAAAAATTCTTACTCAACACTCCAAACTAACTGGAATGGTGCATTAAGAGAAATATTGATACCAGTAATATAATACTATAATACAATTAATCGTTGTTAATTTTTAAGCTCAGACTGTATATAAGGAACTGTGCCAAATGTTTTGCATGCATCCTCTATTTAGTCCTTAAGATAATCAATCCATAAAGTTTAGACACTCATAATGTTCTCATTTCACACATATGAAAACTAAGGCACAGAGGGAAAGTGAGTGTAGCACAGCCTGGGATGCCAGGTTAAAGACTTCAGACCTTGAATATTTTATTCAGGGAAATGAAATATTTGGGTTTTGGAAAGATAATTTGGGTGGTAGTACATAAGTTATACTGAAGATAAAAAAACACTAAGTGGGCAAAAACTGGTTGGGAGACCCTTGTTTGTTCTCTCTCCCCATAGATCCTCCAACCTTGCAGTGCTACGAACCGTTGTTCAAACATGCAAATGACTTAAAATGATCTTATGTCTTTCTACTTGTTATGTATCTTGAGGCAGTCCCAGTCTTCCCATTGCCCGCCTGCCCCCCCCAACAAATTCCTACTCCACCTTCAACAGCTAGTTCAAGGAATTCGCTAGCATGCCACTTTCCTGTGTGAAAGACAGCACAATGTGAAAGCAAGAGCAGGAAGTCGGGAGTCAGAATGATCTGCTCAGCCTCTGAACAAGCTGTGTCCTTCCCAAGACTGTCACCTCATCTCTATAATAGGAATAATACTAATTTGCAATGTGGATGTGGAAATTTTAGATGATATTCATAAGTCTCTATAAATTTTGTTTATTTTAATTAATTTGTCATCCTAGGTACCTCCCTCCCTTCCAGCCCACCACAGAGATTGAATTGTACCGTCTGTATTTTATCATAGATCTTAATCCTATCTGTACACATTGTCACATTAGGTTAAAATTGCCCTAGCTCATGAGCAAGGGTCTGTAGCTTTCTCCTGCCTCAAGTAGGTCCTGCCTTCTGGTCCATGGTGGTAGACTGAATAATGCCCCCCACCCCTGAGATCCTTGTGTTCTACTCTCTGGACACTATGAATATGTTGCTTAACATGGCAAAATATATATATATACATATCTTTGCAGATGTATTAGAGAACTTGAGTTGGAAAGCGTTTCTGAATTATCCAAGTGAGTCCAATGTATTCACAAGCCTCCTTATGAGAGGTAAGCCGGATATAAAAGGTAGAAGAGTCAGCGGAGACAGAGGAGAAGTAGAGGTTGGAGTGATGCAGGTTGAAGACTGGTGAAAGGGCTATGAGGCAAGGAATGCAGGTGAAAAATGAGAGGAAGTAGATTCTCTTCTAGAGCCTTCAGAAGGAATACAGCTCTGAGGACAGCTTGAGTTTAACCTTTAAGACTTACTTTGGACTTAAGATCTCTAGAATTACAAGACAATAAATTTGTGTTGGTTAAGCCACTGAGTTTGTGGTAATTTGTTAGAGAAGCAACAGGAAACTAATATGCCCACATTATAACACCTTCATTTCTCCCCAGTATAGAGCAATGTCTTCCTAAAGGATGAATGAAAATATTACCTCACACTTCTCCTAGTTCCCAGAATCTTAATATTTGTGTTAAGGAATTTGTGGGGATAAAAGCAGAGTGTTGCTTATTTACTTCATTAAAAAAAAAAAAAAAACAAGCTGTCAAGTAATGCTTAAGAGCCACTAATATTTACTGGCAAGCTAATTGTAACATTCAAGGTAAATATGTAGCTATAAAGTACTGCAATCACATAAATGAACAAATGTGTATCAGCTAACATGTAACACTGAACAAAATCAGCCTTTATTAAACCAAGTCTTCTTTCATAATGCTTTTTGCTTAAAACACTGGAAATTTTAAAATATGAAACTGTGATGTGTCAGCATTATTTTTGCAGTATTATTAAGAAACAGATTGACTATACCACAACTTAATTTATTTTGTTAATATAATATAAGAAGGATAATACAAACATCAGAAGATTCTTTCATAGTTAGATTGAAAGTGCACACTTAGGCAGCTAGTAGCTAACTCTCCAAATGTTTCTTAATTATTTTCTTGTACAGCAGGGCTTGCAGGTCCAAGCAAATTTTCCTCCCATTCTTCAGCGTGGCTCTGGCAGGGAAAAGAGAAGAGATGCGCCTTTCAGTCCTTGGGTTTGCAAATGGCATTAGAAGGGGGAGGGATGGGCAGAGGAGGCACGGAGCGGGAGAACGGACTCATGCAGTGCGAGGACTCACATCAGTTGGGCAGTGGGGCAGTGGGGTCCGGCCTTGATCACCTCCAGGCTGGTGATGTGCCTGGGACGGACCTGGGAGGTGGTCTTCACACACAGGCACTGCAGGTCCCCATCTTCTCCAGCTTCAGCTGACGGGGAAAGGGAGGGAGTAAGAGAGGAGGAGGGGAGGGAGTTTTGACTCCATGAGTAGCCAGAGATACTTTAGGGACCTTTCCCACTACCTTCAGCCGTCTTTTCCTTAGCCATAAATCATACCTCTCTCAGACAGAGGTTGTGCTGATCAGGTGGCGAGGTGCACGTGCAGTGCCTGGCACTGTACCCGCAGACTCAGCACACGCGCGATAAGTATAGCTGCGATTATGATCCTAGAGGATTCCTCCCCTGCCCCAGGACTTCCCGGACTCCCCCTCGCCGCTGCTGGCCCTCCCAGCCTGGTTTTTGCTCTCACCGCTGGCGAAGGCGACCACAACTGGCAGGAGCAGCAACGCCAAGAAGAGCATCTCCGGACGGGTGGCGCGGGACCTGGCTAAGGAGCTCATGTTGCAGCCGAGGTTCCAGCAGGATCCCAGTGCGCAGGGAAAGTCGGGCTGGGGTTCTGCAGGCAGTGACTCCTGGCCTCACCAGGCTTCTTTTATCTCCCGTCCACGTCCTTCCAGTCCGGAAGCCTGGGGTGGACAGCCAGGAACTGTGGTGCAGGAGCTAAGACACTGCTGT
Source organism: Hylobates moloch (assembly GCF_009828535.3). Classification (NCBI taxonomy): domain Eukaryota; kingdom Metazoa; phylum Chordata; class Mammalia; order Primates; family Hylobatidae; genus Hylobates; species Hylobates moloch. The sequence continues at coordinate 58,747,682 of NW_026652277.1, forward strand.
GAAGACTAGGACTCTGGCCAGCCAAGATTACAAAACAAAAGGCTGGGGGCAGCTGCCTTGGCTAGGAGAAGGTACAAAGATGCATACCTCCAACCCCAGTTTATATACATTTACATTTGTGGAGCTAGAAACACTACTTGCATCTTAGAAGAGAAATATTTTCCGTGTTGTATCATAGTAGAGTTCTCTGTAATCACCATGCAACTTACACAGCAGGTGGCTTCAGGACCCAGACAGTTCTTGTTTCCTTCTCAACTCAGGAACTGCCCATATGCTCCTAACTTCAGTTTTGATTACCATTGAGTTTGGCAGTTGTGTGTTTGAAGAGTGTGTTCTTTGCAATTGTTTTCTGATACTAGTAAGTTTAACTTGGTCTCTAGGTGATGACTCTTCTGAATTTCACCTGAATGTGGAAAACTTCCCTCGTCTCTGGATGAGATTTACCAGGCTCCACCAACAATCACCCAGTATACTGCAGGACACAAGGTCTATTTCCCGTTTCTCTTAGAAAAATTGCAGAAGTAATATTTGAATGCATTATTTTTATAAAAACTTAGCTCCTGGATGTTTCTTCATTGTTTCCATCCTGAATAATAGTCCACAAGAGAGGACAAGGAGAGTTTGCCAGGCCATGTCTTCCAGAGCCTGCTGTGTCTTCAGTCACTGCCAGTGACAGGGTGAGATGGGCTGCACTGTTGGTGGGGAGCAGTGATGCTCTCTGCGGGAGGATTCAGGGCATCTGGGAGTTGAATGTGAGAATGATGGGAGGTGACAGTGGAGGGGATGCAACAGAATCCCTCACGGGAAAGGGGAAGAGATCCATATCGACTGCCTTCTCCTCTCTAAAAAAGAATGACTTTGGCTCTTGATCAGGGCAAGGTACACCCTCAACCCAAAGCCCGAAGTTCCCTGTCACACTGACTAACAGTGGTGAAGGGTGTCAGGGACCCACTGGATGGAACTAGCTGATATTCTAATGCTCAGCAAGCCTGCATTTTTGTAGGAATATGCAATTCTTTCTCCTATTCTCCCTACACCTGCCTATTCAGCTGGCTAAGACCTATTCATATCTCTGGTGTCAGCTTAAATATCACTTCCTCAGGTGGGCCTTCCCTGACAGCTATATATAATTGTGTTCCCTTGTTGTTCTATCTTGCAGAACTCTGTTCTTCCTATTTCTCACAGAATACACAAACATACACACACATATATTGTCGATATATATGTGTGTGTGTGTGTATCTGTGTATTTAAAAGTGTTTAAAATTGTTTTGTTTCTTAAATGGAAAACACTATGACATTAGATATCATAACGTTTATCACTATTTCAATGTACTGGTAGGGACTCAATGCAGAGTAGCTACAGTAGTGAAGATAATGTGTTGAAAATGATGATGATGAGGCTTTGATGTGTTCATATGTCTATTCAATTGGAGCAATTAGAGCATATAATTGGAACATTCATCTATATTGACACGGGTCACATATGGTCGCAATTATTTGTCCACTTCTCTGCCTCTCCGACCAGATAGTGATCTCTTCAATAGCAATTTTCTGTGACTTATTTGCAGTCAGGTACCACATAACAATGTTTTGGGCAGTAATAGACTGTATATATGATGATGATCCCATAAGACTATAGTGGACCTAAAAAATTCCTATTGCCTTGTGACACCATAGCTGTTTAAAATCATAGCAAGTCAATGTATTATTCATGTGTTTGTGGTAATGCTGGTGTAAACAAATTTACTGTGCTTCCAGTTGCATAAACGTATATCACATACAATTATGTACAGTACATAAAAATTGATAATTATAATAAACAACACTGTTTCTGGTTTGTGTATTTACTATATTATACTCTTTAATCATTATTTTAGGGTGAACTGCTTCTCCTACTTATGGAAGGAGAGTTAACTATGAATCAGCCTCTGGAAGGTGCTTCAGAAAATATTCCAGAAAAGGACGTTGTTATTTTAGAAGATGACCACTCCATGTGTCTTATTGCACATGAGATAAGAAATGAATGTGGAAGACAGTGATTGATGATTCTGACCTAGTGTAGGCAAATTTTTATGTTCGAGTCTTAGTTTTCAATAAAAAAGTTTGAAAGGTGAAAAAAATTAAAAATTAGAAAGCTTATAGAATGAGAATAGAAAAGAAAATATTTATTATATAGCTATACAAAGTGTTTGTATTCTATGTGAAGTATTATTATAAACATCAAAAAGTTTAGAAAATTAACACATTTATAAAATACAAATGTTACAGTAAGCTAAGGTTAATTTATCATTGAATAAAGAAAAATACTTTTTAGAAACTTAGTGTAGCCTAAGTGTACGGTGTTTATACAGCCTGCAGGATTGGACAGTAATGTCCTGGGCCTTCACATTCGCTCGTCACTCACTCACTGACTGATCCAGAGCAACTTCCAGTCCTGCAAGCTCCATTCATGGCAAGTGCTCTCTACAGGTTTACCATTTTCTATTTGACCATACTTCTACCATACCTTTTCTATGTTTAAATATGTTTAGGCACACAAATACTTATCATTGTGTTACATTTGCCTACAGTATTCAATACAGTAACATACTGTACAGGTTTGTAGCTTAGGAGCAATAGGCCATAACATATGGCCTAGGTGTGTAGTAGGCTATACTAGGTTTTTGTAAGTACACTCTATGATGTTTACACAATGAAAACAATTGCCTAGTGATGCATTTCCCAGAGCGTATCCCCATCGTTAAGCAGTGTTTGACTGTATTTTTAAACATCTGGTATACAACTCAATGGCTGTTGCAGAACATATTGTAATTCATACATTTCCATGGAACTGAAACTTAACAGTGGAGAGAATAAATAAAAGGGATGGTTTTACGTTTCAATGTGCAACATAGTAGGTCTGTACAACCTTACCCCAGGTTTCAATATTGGCGGCATACAGGAATTCAGGCAGCAGCGAGTGGCAATTAAACTACCCTTTCTCTGCATTTAAATAGAATAACTCAATAACTTCACACAAAAATAAGAGATACCTGCATCTCATGAAGAATAAATGTAGTGCGAACACTGTGTTATGTCTCAGGAGCTGGCGTTGACAAGTTTCAGTGGCAAAACACTACAGATATGAATGAGATGCTTGAACTACTTTGAATAATTGGGAAAAAAAACTAAGGAGAAGAATTGCAATTTGCATTTGCTGCTTTATTATGTGTTTATTTATGTATAGTTTTGGCTATTACTTAATATATACATTTATTTTATAGACAAAACACTTTAAGGTATTGAGCCTATGATGGTGAGGAGATAATAAAAGCATTCCTTAATAGCACAAAAGTTGTAAACTACATGCTTAGTACATGAGCACTTCCCCAAAGTCCGTGTACAAGTTGGAATAGGTGAACTTTTTTCTTCTCCTATAATCATTATAGTATACAGTATGTTATCTATGCAATAAATCCTATTTTGTGTGCCAATAATGTAATCTCCTCATTCGAGGAAGAAGAGTTGAGAAAAGTGGTGTGGTGCAGTATTAAGAGCAGAGTTTCAAATCCCCACTCTGTCACCTACTAGGTAATCTAATATTGGGGCAAGTTTTTAAATTTCTTTCAACTTTCTTTTTTTGTTGTTCCAGAAAATACCACAGTTTTCTTTATAGAATATCTGGATATGTTTTCGTTATATATTTTTACTCTACTCATGACAAATATGTTCACTTTAAAGTAAATAATCACAATTTACAAAACTTAACATTCAACAACTTTATTATTTTCAGCATTGGAAGGCCAAAATAAACATTAGAAAAAACTGTCAGAGAATGTTGTAAACAAGACATCCTAGCACATTGGAAAGCTCTATTACATCCCTAAAGAGTTTAGCAAAAATTTATTGAGCAAATATTCTATGCCGGGCTCTATGTGAGTTCTTATATTATTGACCATTGTAAAATCTGTTAATTATCATGGGCATGTCTAGTCTAACAGTAAAACAGAGCAAGAAAAATCAACAAAAATGTGTTTGGAAGGAGATTCTCAAATAAAGAGAGCAAAGCACTGTGCAATGGTTAGCCAGGAATTAGAGAGTAAACCATATACTATGTTGAAACTAGGCTTGCTTATTTCCATCTTCTTCCTGTCATCTTTTAACTAGCCTTCTCAGAATAAATGTGATTTTTGAGAGAGAATGGAAACATACCTGAATTTTAATACAGTAAGAGTAGGTATCTTGGATAAAATAAGAATTCAAGAAAGTCAAGGCTTTAAAATCCTGCCCTTCCTGGGAGGTAAGCAGGTTTGGCAGAAACTGAACAGATTAAGCAGCTGACCCATCACCTTCCAACATTTTCTGGACTATCTTCTTGATTCTGGGAGCTTCTGGGTCCAGGCACATTTTCCTCCCATCTTTCAGCATGGCTCTGTAAGAGACAACAGAATTATCTGTTGAGAAACAGAAAACAATACAGATGGGGAAGGAGGTGAAGGTGTAGGGCTTTCCTGATGAAGCAATGACACAGAAGCAGGGACTTACATCACTTAGACTTTGTTGCAAGGGGCTCCGACCTGACCACTTCCAAATGATAATGTTGGTGGATCCATCCTAGGTTAGCCCTAATTCCTGGCTAACCATTGCACAGTGCTTTGCCCTCTTTATTTGAGAATCTACTTCCAAATACATTTTCATTGATTTTTCTTGCTCTACTCTACTGTTAGACTAGACATGCCCATGATAATTAACAGCAAATAAATGTGGATGTTTGGGATGATGTTGCTGGGATGAATTCCAGAGGTTGACTTCACACACACGCAGTGCAGTTCAATGTACAAGTCACTGTCTACACATTCAGGTGGAGTAGAAAATGTGGTATATTAGTGGTCATGAATATTTCACTCAATTCCTTATTTGTAAATTGACAGTAATTTTACCTCTCTTATAAGGCCATTGTGAATATGATCTGTAAAACTTTAGTAAAGTGCCCAGCAGAATGCTCAGCACATGTGAAGTGCTGCCTCTGTGTGCCTCCTCCAGTTGGAGTTGTTAGTATAATGCCACTCTCCAGACCCAGGGGCACCAGCTAGTCTTTCTCCCAGACACAGGTATAGCAGAAGCAGCAACAGGTGCAGGCAGCAGGTCTCTACCTTTGCTTTTCCCTAAGTTTCTCTTACTTTGCCCATTGGTGCAGGAAGGCAGAGCGGTCAGCAGCAGTGACAGAAGCAGCAACACCTGCAGGGCACGAAATGGTCTGGCACTGTTACAGGAAGGGGTGGCTTTGTGTCTGAGGCTCATGGTGGAGAAGGCTGAGCTAGAGTTGTTTGCAGAGCCAGAAGACTTGCACATGAGGGTGAGCTGCTGCCTACAAGTCTGCAGGTAAGTGGCTTCTCATGCTTTGAAGATGTCATTTATATCCTATCCCTCAAAGCCAAAAAGGAGGAAGAAGTAGGAAGGGGGAAGTGAGGGTAGGTAGTGATCCACATATAATCCTGTCAAGCTGTGCCCAACCCAGAGAAAGATGAAACAGATCAAAATTCCTACTAAGTTGCATGTTACGCATCTCTTCACATTCCCACTCTCACTTTCTCAGTACTTATCTCCCTTACACATGTGTAAGACTCTACTTAGGAAGGTAAGAACTACCCTGAAATACCACATGCATTCTCTTTGTGTGAGTATTAACAATATGCCCTGACTTTCCTGCAATGCAGTGTACATGCTTAATGGACTTCAGGAGCACCCAAAAGCACAAACTTGTGGCCCTTGAAAGAGAGAGTTATCTTTCCTTGCTAGTAGCTATGGGAAGTAGATATTCTTTTCCTGGTTATTGATAAGTATTTGGATTAGTTTGGAGTATGTAAGTAAAATAAGAGCCAACTACCATAAAAGATTTACTTTTGATTTTAGCTTATGGGCTTCTTTCTGTTTTCCAAATGCATTATCTTTTGTAATTTCATCCAGAATCTATAAACAAAACACATCCTCCTTTGTATTATAAAATAAGTTACTTGTTTCTACCACCTGAGTATACTTTAAAAAGCAAGACCCACCATATTGATTTTTTCCTTTCCTTTTAATCTAATAGAAAAATAGATATCATTTGTTGTAAACAATTCACACACTACAGATATATTTGAAATAAAACATTCAAGTTCCTCATCATTACTCCACATTACTGCTCTTCAGTGGTAACCACTGGTAACAATTTGGGATTAGTTTTCTATTCTATGTAGATTTATATGCACACATTTATACATATACAGAGAAACATGTTTAATACGTAAAGATACATGTATACTATTCGCAGAGGTATATGAAGGTCTTTTTTATATAAATGGGATCCCTCTATATAGATTATTATACAACTTACTTTTGTCTTTCAAAATATGGTTTCAACTGGGCCATTGCACTCCAGACTGGGCAACAAGAGTGAAACTCCATCTCAAAATAAATAAATAAATAAATAAATAAATAAATAAATAAATAAATAAAAATATGGGTTCAGCATCCTTTTATGCTACTTCGATGTAGTTTTCCCCCATTCTTTTTAATGGCTACATGACATTCTGTGGTAGGAAAAATAGTTACTCAGCCTCTGCCTTGTTTATGACCATAAGGAAGTTTTGAACTACTAGAAGCTGCAATCAGGCCAGGTGTGATGGCTTACACCTGTTATCCTAGCACTTTGGGAGGCCGAGGTGGGCAGATCACGATGTCAGGAGATCGAGACCATCCTGACTAACACGGTGAAACCCTGTCTCTACTAAAAATACAAAAAATTAGCTGGGCGGGGTGGCATGTGCCTGTAATCCCAGCTACTCTGGAGGCTGAGGCAGGAGAATCACTTGAATCTGGGAGGCGGAGGTTGCAGTGAGCCGAGATCGCACCATTGCACTCCAGCCCTGATGACAGAGTGAGACTCTGTCTCAAAAAAAAAAAAAAAAAAAAATCAGTAGCTGCAATCAAATCTTTGTTTCTGAATTCTCAGGTCCTGATTAAAGAGCTTGGTGTGAAATATTGCATATAAGCTAAGCCCCACAGAGATACAGAAGTATACCTATACATCACATGTTGGTTTGTATATTATTTTCTGGATCACTGTCCCATTTATAAGATTTGCTTGTTCAATTGAATTAGACATTTTGAAGGCAGAGGCATGTCCTAGGTTTCTCTGAATGTCTCATGTATCCTATTGAGTGTAGGATAATGCAGGATAAAGTAAGTCCTAAGCAGTGTTAATAAGTAAATCAACAAATATAAATCCCATGAAGGAAGGTTTCTCTTTTCTGTTCTAATTAGCTACAAACTCCACATGACCCATAGCATGTGTGGTATGAAAGTGTCATCTGGAAGACTGGCAATAAAGAACGAGGCAGATGCAAGTGGTCCTGGCAACAAGCAGTCTTCCTGCTACAACTATGTATAACTCTCTTAGGATGTTATTTAAACTTCCCATATTCTTTTCTTACTTTTAATAACTGAATTTTATAAACAATTATATATTATTTCTGATAATTCTGCATGTTATTGTGAGGTTCTTCTGCTAAGCTCACCTAAGTGGGTGCAATCAGAAACAACTGAAATAGCTGAAAATTAAAAATGGCCTCATTCTCATGGGACGTGGTTGGTGTTGGCTGCTGGCTGAGATTTCTGCTAGGGTACCTGAATCTTTCTCCTCCTCTTTTTAGTAGCATTGTTTACTTCTGAGGAATAAACAGAAAGTAAGGAGGGAGGGAAGGAAAAGGGAGAGAAAAGGAGAAAGAAGAAATAAAATAGAAAAAAAAAGACAACACAAAGCACAAGCCCCATCACTTGAAGTCTCAAAATATTAAATATGCAAAATCGCTTTCTAGCCAAAAGATGAATGTAGTAAATATTTTTTCTGACTTAAGTTTTTAAGTCAAATTTTCTTGTTTAATAGTTCCTGACTATGCCTACTTAAGTTGTTAGGTCTTGTTTTTTAATATATCCCTTATTTTTCTCCACCTCATTTTTTTCTTATAAGTTAGAGTTTAGCAGTACAATATAATAAACCAAAATGATTTTTCTCCTGTCTCAACACAGAAGTTTCTAGTCTTAAGCAAGCTTAAAGGAAGGGGATACGCTGAGAGTTCGGGTTCTTCTGAGAGTTGAGATGTGGAGTCAGTTGCAGAGATAAGCTCAGCAGGACACAGAATTAGGAGAGCAGGCTTCTTTCTAGTTCCTCCTGTGAGATAACTTTATAGACTTTCCTCATTATTGACATTGAGATATTGTGAATTCTCAAGTCAGATATGTTTCCACTCAAACATAAGATCAAAACCATTTCCAGAGCAAGAGATAAAGGTTTTTAACACTATTCATAGTGTCTTTCCTTTTCTGTTCAACCCCCGAAACACATTGCTGAGAATATTTACTAGCTTCACTGGACAATTTTTTCTTTCCATACTTAACACTATTCAGATTTCTTTCCTGTTTCATTAGCAGGATTTTTTAAAAGTCACTAATCCTTTTGAGGAAACGATATGAAACATCTTTTGAAGTAATGATGCTGTTTGAATTGGTTGATACCGGGAAGGAGGTAGCCATGGGGCACAGTATCATCAAGTCATTGTCTTAATCAACAAATGTGGTTTGTCACAGACAATACATTGTCAGCAAGGTTCATGAGGAAGTATTAAAATGTTTCTTGAGTCATTACAATTTCATAAGCCTATTAGTCAGCATTTGATATAAAATAGCTTTTTGCTTGTTTTCATTTATTTAAAAATATTGATTAAGCATCTATTATGTACCAGGCATTATGAAGTTCTCATTTTTGTGTAACTTAGTCATTTAACTGTTTCTTTTTTAAGAGCAATCTAAAATATTTGTGTAAAGCAATGGAATATGGATAATACTCTATTATTACTACTACTGTGATGACTGTAACTGTTAATTGCTGTTACTGTCATTTGCCTTATTCCCTTTGATTTCCAAGATGAGAAGCACAGTACAGAGGGCAAGGCATACACAAATGGTTAAAAGATATTTTCAAATAAGTTATTCAGTTAAAAGCAGTTAGCTTATACAAAATTATAAATCTGAATGAATACTAGGGGTAAAAACAATTGTCAGATATTCTTGAATATTAAAATGACAGCCTTTTTAAAGAAGCTTACATTGTCACCATGGGTTTTTATGTGTGTATGTGCTAAGAAATTTTATCAAGTCTTTTTCCTTTAAGTCATGCTATAAATAGAAGAGTCATTCAGAAAACAAAGAAGTTTTCTAAGACCCAAAACAGAACTTACCTGTTAGCTATTTTAAAAGAAAATATCTAGAGACATCAGAGGACCACTATCCCTTGAAATTAAGACATATTATCCTTGCCTTACATAGAACATTTTGAGTTGACCTTTCCCAAATCCTTCTTTTAAGTACAAAGTCAGTGAGATATCAATCATAAAAACAATTTGAACACAATATCCTAGAGCTAGTAAAAATTTTGGGTCAGTTTGTTAAAGTATTTTAATCAATAAATTGAAATACTAGTCAATAAAAGATTTTCTATTAAGTGCTGAAACCAAATGTGTTTTATGTGTGACTCTCAGTTGATACAAATCATTCAGACCGCTGGCACTCAGGTTAATGGAGGTTTTACCGTCTTCCAGTGAAGCATGAGGTGTGGGTGGGGAAAGAGTGGGGAGAGTGGGGCTGGGGAAATATCTTCCTGGGTACTGTTACATAGAAGTGCTGCAAAGTTTTGCAGGCCTGAGAATTTTCATTTCAATTTGTGTTAATCAGTATAATTTGTTGAGTCTCAAATGTGTAACTGTTACCCAGTTTCACTACATATTCATTCATTTGAGGAAATTCCAGTACGATGTTTTTCCAGAGCCTGCAAACACATTCAGTTGTTAGCAAGTGCCATTTGATCCTCTTTTGCTATGTAAGAAGTCAACCTTAAACTTAGTGGCTTAAAACAACAGTTTATTATTTTGATAATTCTACGTGTTAATGTGAGATTCTTCTGCTAAGCTCAATTAAGTGGGTGCAGTCAGAAGCAACTGAAATGGGTGAAAATCAAAACTGGCCTCATTCCTATGAGAGGTGGTTGGTGTTGGCTGCTGGCTGAGATTTCTGCTAGGATCCCTGGGTCCTTCTCTTTTAAATAGCGTTATTTTACTTCTGAGGAATAAACAGAAAGGACGAAGGGAGGGAGAGAAGGAAAGGGGAGAGAAGAGGAGAAGAGGGAAGGGGAAAGAAGAAAGAAAACAGAAAAAAGGCAACACAAAACACAAGCCCCTCCACTCTCCTCCTTCTTTCTTACTTATCCTTTTCCTTCCTCCTAGTCCCTCCCCTCACCTCTCCTCCGCTTTCTTTCTCTCCCCTTACTAGAAAATCTTTGTTCTGTGGAAAACAGTATATTTGCTGTTAAGAGACCTTAACTCAGACTGAAAGCTCTTCATTTTTATAATTTCCAGATTTATAAGGATCTTGCATAGGGTCAGGTATGTAACAAGATTATCAGTAAAGGTTAATAAATTGATATTTGATTGAAGAATCTTTATATGAAGGAAAATACATCATAATTTTTGATAGTTACCATGTACTTCACAAAAAATAGAATACACAGTTTTCAAAAGCTTCTATAAAAAGACTCATGGAAAGAAACTTTAGGAGTACTAAAAATTAGTCATGCATATGTAAAAAGAATATAAATAAATTAAGAAAAAAATAAGTATGTTTAAACTACTAAGTTCTCAGTTTTCTCATTTGTAAGGGGGAGTTTGAACTAGGAGTCTTCGGAAAGAAATTATTAATAATATTTACCAAGAATCTACTTTGTTGCAGGGTAGTGCCTGTGAGATAGATATTATACTGATTTTACAGATGAGGAAGCTGGGGAAGGTAGATGTGAAACAAATTGTCAAGCTCACATGGCTGGAAATACACAAAACTAGATTTGAAATGCAATTGCTCTAATTCTGTAATGTACCACAAAATATAAAGAAGTATAATTAGCTTCTCTTGCTGGAAATAAATCAACTAGTTTTCTCTTTATCTAACCCTAGATGTAGATTAAAAACAAACGTCATAAATTTATGTGTTAGAGAAACGTCTCTACTAAAAATACAAAAAATTAGCTGGCTGTGGTGGCAGACACCTGTAGTCCCAGCTACTCAGGAGGCTGAGGCAAGAGAATGGCATGCACCCAGGAGATGGAGCTTGCAGTGAGCCGAGATCACGCCACTGCACTCCAGCCTGGGCAACAGAGCGAGACTCTGTCAAAAAAAAAAAAAAAAATGTGGATTTTCCTGAGAAGGGTCCTTGCAATTTATCTATGTTTCAGAAATAGAACTTTGAAATTTGTAGAAACAAAATTATACACCTAAACTCTAGATCTTGCTACATTCTTATCTCACTCCACATATTTGAGGTATGAACAATCCTTCTTAGGAATATAACATTAATTTTGCTGACTAAGAATGAACCAGGACTGTCAGCCAAAATCCAAATCATGGTACATTCTCCTCCTCTTCCTTGATTTAGTCAGGGAGGCAACTAGAAATCCCCAAGTGCTCCTTCCATCTGGTAAATTTCTCATTTTGTAACATACAGGAAGGTATTTTGAAGTTATATACAACATGAGAGTTATCCACAGCAATTATTTTCCTTAAGCAAGAATTAAAACTATGATAGAAAAACAAAGCCACTAGTCATATTTTATCATCGATCTTGTCATACCTGCAGGAATTGAAGGATTATGTGAATGCGTCACACATAGAGGCAAACAGGAAATTCTGGTATAATGAAGGACATTAATTATACATTGAAAATTGTCTGGATTGGAGCAGTAACAGAGTAGATTTTAGCTGAGCATTTGTTCAATATCAAGTGACTTTATACATAAGATAGAGTTTCAGACGGATAACAGAGTGAAAATAGTATTTAGGGGTTAGTATGAAGAAACTAGAAGACTTATCCCTAGGATATTTACATTAGATCAAGTTTCCCCAAATATGTTAGTCCTTGAGTTTGCTAGTAGAAAGATCAACCAGGAATGGTTCAAAGAGTGAACAGTAGCTATCATTGAGTTTCTTGTATAGGTTACTCTTCAGTAATATACTGTAATCTATTTTCTCTATAGAATGACCATTTGCGGAATGGGCCTGACAATTAGAATTCCAAGAATATAAGAAATCATGTTTCATTCTATTTCTGTGAACAAACTAAACTTACAAGTGTTGCTTCTTAAAAAAACAGAGCTTGATGATAAAAACAAACAAACAAACAAACAAACAAACAAAAACCATTGAGACCAGCCTGGCCAACATGGTGAAACTACATCTCTACTAAAAATACAAAAAATTAGCTAGGCATGGTGGCGAATGCCTGTAGTCCCAGCTACATGGGAGGCTGAGGCAAGAGAATCACTTGAACCTGGGAGGCAGAGGTTGCAGTGAGCTGAGATTGCGTCACTGAACTCCAGCCTGGGCGACAGTGAGACTTGGTCTCAAAAAAAAAAAAAAAAAAAAAAACTAACCAGTAATGTTTATTTCTTTATGAAGCTTATGTTTCACCTGTACAAAGGGCATTTAATATTCTTTAGTCTTTTATAATCAAGCATTTTTCAATAAGTTTTTTGGAGTTAATATGACATAGCAGGGATTGTTTTAAACACTGAAATTTAGAGCTCATTTTTGTAATCTGGTTTGCTTTCTACCAATAATTTGGTAGAAATTTTTTTCTACCAAATAATTATTGCTTTCTACCAATAATTTGGTTTCCCCAGAATTATTGTATTATTCATAAGTTCAAAAAAATATCATTTGAGAGAGCAAAAAGAGACCACAGAAGTTTAATGCGTTTTAAAAAATTAGAGATATTTTGTACTTTTTATTGTTGAAAAGATGATTAGAAAACCCATCTCTGAATCTACTTTTTTTTTCATATCTTTGTGTCTCTTTCTCTCTCTGTTATTTGAATATATCAATATATAATAATTAAAAAATATTAATCTAATTTATATTTTATATATGAAGAGAGAGATAAAACATACAGGAAAGCCTAGGTTAGATATACTAAAGTATGCAAGTACATGCCAATATAAGGATACATAATATATTAATCCAGCTGCAGTGTGAATGTGCATATACACATACTAATTTGGTTAGTCTTCTTCTTTTCATTTTCTTGCTTTTCCTAAGAACAGGTATTTTATATGAAACGACACTTTTAATACTAGAGAGACAGAGAGACTTGTTTAACCAGATCACTCATTTGTTTAAACATACACTATGTGCTAGGCATTGTACTGGGAACTGAGATAAAGATGATAAACATTGTCCCTGCTCTCATGGAACTTACAGTGAAGCTAGAATAGATAGACTCTAAACAAATGACCACATGTATATATGCTCTATAAACTCTAAAGTCACCTTCGTGAGAAAATGTTATGAATAAAAAGTACAGAGTGCTATGAGAGTATATAAAAGGGATCTTAACTTGGGAGGAGTAAAAGTTATAAAGATTGCGTCAAGAAAATTATAGGTCAGTTATCCCCAAAGGAAGGAAAGATGGGAGGTAGTTAAGTGAAAATGAGGGGTGGGTGGATCACACATGCTAAAGCCCTGCTGGATTACCTGTAGACAAGAAGGAGACAAGAGGGTGAACAAATTACAATTTAATCAAAATCTACCATGAGCCAGGTTATTCATTTTAGTATAATATCTGACTACCTGAGGGTCAGGATAATTTATTAATTCATTAAGTCATTCTATGCCACACATTTGGAATGCAGAGTTGGATGAAATATGGTCGATGTTCTAGGAGAGCTCTTAATACAGTTAGATGAAGAAACCTACAAACAAATAAAAGCAACGGAACATATTTGTTGTAATTCAGACGTCTAGAAGATGCTATGAGAACACCAAGATGCAAACCACAAGCTTTGCTGAGTGTGCCAAGGAAAATTCACGAAGGAGATATTGCTTGAACTGAGTTCTGAAGGATGAATAAGCCTCCTCTTATATGCAAGTAAACATAAGTGCTTTCCAGGTAGAGGCCCTAGCAAATACAAAGTCATGAGCCTGGGGAAAGAACATGCCCAGTTAGGGAACTGAACGCCTGACTATAGCGAATGTGAGGCACAAGGGAAGTTGAAGTACTGATGATCAGGAGTGAGATGAGACAGAACCTCGTTCATCATGTTTAGCAACTTTTATTTCATGTCTAGGAAACAGGGAGCCATTTAAGAATTTAGATAGGGAAATCTTATCCTATTTGTGTTTTCTGAAGACCCCAGAGGCTGTTGGTGCTGTGAAGGAGTAACCGGAAGGGGGCTGAGCATGGAGAAAAGTTGAACCAATGCAATGGTATTGGGGAATGAGGGCCCTCTCTGCTAGCCAGAGAAGAGCAGAGGTAATATTTTGAATAGTGTAGAATTACAGATAAATAGTAACTGTATAAGGAGGAGAAACAACATGAGTGGTTTAGAAATCTTTTATTGTTTCTCCAAATGACAATACAAGTACCAAAAACCAACATGACACACAGTAAAAAATAAAAGTGCAATTTTAATATAGTGAATGTGATACATGTATAATTCCTCATAACAAAATGGTCAAAACCTTTAAAAGATCCACAATAGACATCTGAAAATCTTAGCAATGCTGTATATATTTTGGTGACTAAATGATGAATTTCTATTCAAATTGTTCAAATATATTTTCAAAACTTTCGGAGCACAGATCACTGTTAATTTTGCTTTCATTTAAAAAACCAAGAGAATGCATTTCTATGTAAATTAGCAATCAGGAATTTACCGGTTTTTGGGCTTCTTCATCTATCTAAAGTGTATATTTAGTGACCAGAATTATAGTCATCCTATAGTGAAAAAATAGCATACAAAATCAAAGTTTAATGAGTAAATCATGACATTATGCCATACTAAGAAGACATCAAATGTCTAAAACCATAGGAAGAGAATATATTAGCCCTTACAGAACTTATATTTTCAGAAATTCTGAATAAGTAAATATATTCTGCACAGATAATGGTATGACGCACCCAGTGTTCTAATACAGTACAACTTAAATAGCATCCTAGGGTAAAGAGTAACATATTCCCCAAGAAACAGAACTAAAATATTTCCTATTTTATGAGAAGAGTGAGTGAGGGCAACAGGATACCTCCCTCCACAGCACATTAATAAAACATTATTTCCATACGAAATCCACAGCCTTTTTGATAAGACTTTAAGGAATATATGATAGAAATACAATAGTTGTCTTGAATTCAATATTCATTGAAAAACTAATAACCAGTGATTCTTTGCTCACAATATGGTCAATTGCCAAAGAGTTCAATAACTTATCAGGTAAAATAACAGTAACTAGTGGTAATACTATGCTAAATACTTCATTAGCTGAGCTGTAAACTTCAGGGACAAGCGTAGGCTTTCCCCACACTCTTCAAAGTAGGGAATCCATGTAGAAAATGGACTGCTGGAAAAAACCAACCCTTCCTTCTTATCCTCACTGGGTCCAGGGATCTCCAGAAAACTGCTCCGCTGAAGACTGGGCAATTTTATGATGCATGGTCCTTTTTGTTACTCAGTTTTTCTTGTTTCCACTGTTGAGAAAAGAGTTATATATTAGTATACCCAATTCCCACACTCCTGTCTGCTACATTCGGTTTTCAAAAGCGTTTAGTGGGGAAAAAAAAATCAATAAAAGCAAAGAGCAGACAAAAAATAGATGTCAGTAATGAGCTCTGTGTAATTGTTCAGGCATGTAAGATTGGTGATAAAGATTTCCCCAGAACATTCCAGAAAAAAAGTTTCCTTATTCTTCTTAACAACCTTATAATTCTAAGCATAGTCTAAATCCTACAGGGAGAATAAGGACATTGTGAAGTATATGCTTTCCATACAAGATATTAAAACACCACAAAGATCAAAGGGATAAATACCTGTCCAAAATTTTCTGGATGACTTTCTTTAGAAAGGGGGCTTCCGGGTCCAGACAAATTTGCTTCCCGTTCTTCAGGGAGACTCTGAAGTAAAGAAAAAGAGGATGCACCCATGAGCCACAAAGGTTGACGGCCCAGGCTGGAGGACTTGCCTAAGTCACAGTGGACGCAGCAACACAGGAGAACTTACACCACTTGCACCTTGGAGCACTGCGGGCCTGCGGGGAACACCTGCAGTTTACCAATCATTTTGGGGTTTACTCTCAGCGTAGTGTGTAAGCAAGTGCAACGCAGCTCTGTCAGCACAGCAGAGACAGGACCAGCTGGGGAAGAAAGAAAGACATTTTTATAGGGCAGGTTGCTGGGAGAGTTCCCTGGAACGCAGCGGCCCCGCAGAGGCTGCGATGCACCGCAGTGCCCAGTGCGTCCCCAGTGCCAGGCGCTCTCACCGCTGGCGAGGGGCCCCGGCGGCGTCAGCAGCAGCAGCAGCGCGAGCAGCGCGCACAAGGAGCCCGAAGGACCCGGGACACGGGCCGCGCGGCTGGACGGGAGGCTCATAGTGGTCAAGATAGGGTTCGCGGGTTCCTGAGCTGGGTGGAGGCGCGGAGACTGGAGGATACAGAGCACTTTGGTTTCCTCGTGCCTTCTGCGCTCCTTTTATCTGCATTCATCCCTCCCCACTGGCAGGAAACTCAAGCTTTGGGATGCTGGGGAAATTCCCTGAACTCAGGGGGCAGTGTGGAAAGAAGGGGTTGATGGAGGGGGGCGGGAGGATGGGAACTGGTGGGGTGGGTGGCTGGGAGGAGCTGCCTGCTGCCGTAACAAGGAGGACACTGTAGCCTCGCCCCGCGGTGGAGGGAGCTGTGGCTCCAGCCAGAAGAGAGCAGCGATTCAGCAGGGCCTCATCCCCTGGGCCTGAGGGGTTATCGAGGCTGGCTTCCCTGAGACACGCAGCTGTCTGGGAGATGCTCCTCCTCTCCAATTAGAAAAGTTGGAACAAAGTAGCGGGAGCTTTGACTTGAGAAAAATTTCTGAAAGTCAGTCCTTTCTAATTATTATTACTATTAATCAGGAAATGTTATTCGTGATTATTGCCCTGAACTGAGAGTCCTTCCTCTTCTTGCAGGCAGGTCATTCTAGGTTTCTTGAATGACTTTTTGATTCTCTGGATTTCAGCCAGCTTTAGAAGCCAAGATAACGTGATGAAAGAGGCTCTATCCCCACCTGAAGTCAACAAGTTGCCTGAATTGGCCCCAAAGTGAAATCCGTTTGGTAGAAATTGTATACTTGTAGTTTAGCAAGCATATGTGTGTTGAGGCAGTTTAATAAACAAAAATATCTTCAAAAATCACCCAGCAAATTGCCATGGAAGATAAAATGTACTTTTGGCAGTTGCTATGCTATTTAATTGGAAGAGGTTTTGGTCTTATTGGGAGTGAGGTGTAGTATGGTGAGCATAGACTAAAGCTTGCCAGGGAGCCCGGGCCTGCCCCAGCTCTGGTCCCATCCCCAGGCGTGTATTTGACACCATTTGGAGATGCTGTGGGAGGCTGATGAGTTTGAGGGGCTCATGTGAAAGCTTCTTCTAGAGATTTGCATCAATTTGGCAGCATAATAGCACCCAGTCTGTTTTCCCCCAACAACCTCATGTGGGGTGGAATTCTTCCCATAGGCGTCTGGAACCATCTAATTTCATGATTACTGGTGACCAAGGCTGTTTCTGCAGACCTGTTCTAGTCCCCAGTGAGCCCTGCACTGCCTCCTGAAATTGAAGGGTGAAGTAGCTTCCAGCTTCTCCCTCTCTCCTTCTTTGTTATCTGTGGAGGAGTTAAAGCACTGAAGGTTTAAGTGTCTTCCACCGTCTTGCTCCATGGCACTCATGAGTACGACATTGGAATGGCACATAGACTTTCTTTCACAGAAGTCTAACTAGATCCTCTTCTGGCTGGTTCTGAAGAACTTTGTCCTCAGTGCAGGCCAGCAAAGGTCATCAGTAAACATGATGGCATTGAGAAACCAGTTATGGAACACAAATCTTTTCCTTGTCCCTTGTGACATTGGGGAATTTTACTAACTTCCTCTCCTGTCACCTCCATTGGTGAGCAAGAAAGAGGTGTCACAGACCTTTACAATTTTGATTCTGGAAGGAAACAAGAAATTCACTGGCTGAGGAAGGCTGGGTGGTTTGGCCTTCACTTTGTGGGAAGCTAAATGAGAAGTTCTCACAGCTTCCTGACACCATCAGCATCATACCTGACTCAGCAAATGGAATCCTTCATCTTTCTGGGGAGTGGTAATCTGTAGAAAACAGCCTGCAGATTTAGTATATTGAGATTTTAAAGATTAGAATGTATCTAAAGACAAAAGATAAGCCTTGCTGAAATGGCTAAGCCAAAACTTCAAAAATGTGACTCAGCTCCTAGGCAATTAATTCAACTTAACCACAGGGAATAAACCACAGTATAAGGCTTTGTTTAAAAAAAAAGTTTTTTTTTTAAAAGAGATGACATAGGTTATTGACTTTTAAACTTTCTCTCCCTGTCTGTATGTGGGTTAGTTCCGAATAAGCTATTTTAAACATAAATGAACATACGAATTTGTTTTTGGCACCAAATGGTAAAATCAGAGAGGAATCATGAGACGAGATTGCCAGTTCCTCCTAATGGTCTTATAAGTGTACATGCCTCACCTGCTTTGCACTCAGAATCAATTCACAAAGGATTATTTATAGAATGTAGGAAGAAAAAGTATTTCTGCAGTTGATAAGCAAGTAATAGAAAGTCCCCAATAGAAGTGGGTTGTTGGGTTACCCAACCTAATCAGGAAGCAATGTGTCACTTATCCTGGCTTCCCAAGAAAATCAGCCTGGGTCATTGTCCATGTCTGGCTTCTATCTAGGCATTCGCTGATGTTGGCCTCGTACAAATACAGGAGGGAACATGAATGATGCAAAGATCCCCTGAGGTTAAGATGGAGAACATGAAGAACTACGACAGACATAGGACTTTAAAAGTCATTGCCCTCTTTTCACTAGTTTAAAGGAAAACCATTTGTCTTACCTGCTCTGTGTTCAGCTGTTAGAGAAAAGCTCTGTGTTATTTTTGTACCCAACAATAAGGGAACAATTCATCCAATGCCATTTGCATCCTGATGGCCTGAAAATTTTACTTCCTGTCAAAATCAATCCTATTTTAGTCATTGTACCACAGATTAATATAATATGAATGAAAACATTCTGAAGAGTTTGTGGCTTTCAAAACACTTTTATGCTCATTATTTCTTGAGCTTCACATTTATTCTTTGAAGCTGATAAAAAAAAATCTCTTTCCCAGAGAATGAGTTAAGTAGAAGAAAATCCAGAATTGGCAGTTAAACACCAGAGAACCTGCCCCAGTAATTTTTAATGGTTTCCACATTAGAAACCACGTTCTTCACAGTTGCTGGCAAACACCCCTCAGTGGCTTTCCACAATCTGGGTAACCACTTTATTATATTTCCCAGCAACCACATTTTAAGCTATTGAGAACCTCAATCCATTCACTCCTATCTTTGGGACCACAGTAATATCAAGGGTACAACATACTTCCAACATATTCAACCTGAAGCCACTTTCTATATCCCTCACTTTCTTCAAGGCAAATTCAAAGTCCTGTCTTTGGAAAAGCTTATTCTGACAAAGCCAGAATAAAGTATTCCTTCCACCTTTGCTCTTCGAACATCTAGTGTACTTACAATAACCACTGCATGAGGCAGAGTTTAATTACTCCTTAATTTTACTTTTATCTCCCTCAAGTCAACTACAAACTCCTGAAAATCAGTGATGATGTCTTACATTTCTCACACAACCTCACATAATTTCTTAGTTCAACAGCGAACAGTCTATGAGCACTTGATGATGGATAATGATAACAACTTTTTAATTTTACAGTGTTCTTTACCTTACAAGTAGATCTTAAAGAGAAAAGAATGGGGGCTGTTTACTGTCATTAACTCCTCTATTTTTTTAAACTTTACAATTTTGAATTGGCTGCCTCCTATTTGGGAAATTATTTCTGGGTTATTCTTAGGGAAAGTTAGAATGATATCAACGGTATTTTCTGTCTTTGAATTCAAACTGTTCAAAAGAATGTTCAGAATCCAGCAAGGCACTTGACATTAAAAGAAAAAATACACATAACTAATGTATTAACCAAATTACATAGTTTTTGTGACATAGAGATTGTTGGAGATAAATGACAATGGAAAAATCTGATTACATTATATTGCGTTGAATGTTAACCGTGCGTGTGTGTCATTCTAAATTGATTTTTTCTAACTAGAGAAGCCTTTAATTATATGATTTAGTATTTGGCTTAGGTTAGGCCTTTTCAAATGTTTTTTCTAAGATTTTATTTTTTATATTCACCATTCTTTGTATTACCTTTAAGAAATGCTATATAATTGCAATAATTAAGGATGTGGACATATTATTATCAGGTTAAGCATATCAAGTGTATCAGTATAAGGAAGGCAATAAGAGTTTAAGTGGAGGATAGAGTTACTTGCATGTATGCAAAGAAAAAGGAAAAAACACCAGTAAGTCTTGAGTTTACTTTGCAATGTGAAGCAGTCTGTCTCCTTCTAAATTGAGCTGGTAGTCCAATGAAGAAGTAGTATCATCCAGGGAATGACTTTGCTCCAGGGTTGCTTCACCTTTGCTTTGAAATGCCAGTAATGTTTTTCTTCCTTTTGCCAATTATCTAATTTTCCTTGCTGCTCATTTCAGATTATATCTGTTTGAGGACTAAATCAATGAACCTTGACTTAGTCTGTACTGAGCTAGATTTCAAATAATCACAGCTGGGCTTCTCTTTCCCACCTCTTGTGTGGATGGGGCAGCTAGTTATCTGTTGTCCAACTGTGCAAACGTTAGAAAAGTTTTTGTTGACAAAAGAGTTGCTACAGAGGATAAAAAAAGATAAGAATTAAAGTTTTAAATGTTTTTAAAAGCCTGAAGTTTTTCAGAAACAGGAAGTCTTCATTGCTTTCTTCAAAAATTTCTTCTGGTCTAAGGAAAGATATATATATATATATATATAGATAGATAGATATATATATAAATGTTTGATATTTTAAATAACTTTGAGAAGGCATTTCTATACTACAAAAGTCCTTTGTATAAATTAGATTTCTAATACTGTGCTAAATAATGCTTGTTTGATATATAATTTCTGATCACCATTACCTTCGTAACTTGTATTTTTCAGCAGATACTGTCTTCTGTTATTACTTCATAATATATTTAATTCTCATTTAATATATAATAGAACCTCAGCATTGCCATTTTAATAGGAATAATTGTAATGTGTTTGTATATGTGTGATTTATGTATTTCCTAGACATTCAAAACCGTCTTTTTCCTTCCTTGTCACTGCTTGAAAAAATAGCGAAGACCTAGCATTTGACAAGTATCCCAGACAATGTTCATGAACTTAAAAGACAAACACACAAGCACACCACCACTACCACCAGCACCATCACCACATCGACAAAACAAAGATCAAAAGAAAAAAATAAGAAAAAAATATCTTATAGTTGATTTTTGCCACTAATTCATTAAATCTGATTGTGAATTTCCAGTGAATAACTACTTTCATGCATATTTTAAATGTTATTTTTTAGTACAAGAATTGGGAATTAGGAAATTGCTCACATTGACATAAAAGGTGTTGCAATGCCAAGCCAAAAGTCACAAAATCCTAGAAATTCTGGCCAATGTTGGACTATGAGTTTCTTACTAGCCTTTTGGGATTTTAAAGCGTGACTTCCTCTGAAGAGTAAATTGACCAAATTGCTTTAACAAAATATTTTACTAGGAGTCATTTTGATTTCCAAAAAATGCAGTATCAGTAAATCAGACTGGAAGTTATTTTCTTTGGAACACAATAGATTTCTGATGTTAGAAACAATTTTGACTTTTTTCTCCCTAACTTGAATTTGAGACCAGACTGATGAATGCTGTGACCAGGAGAGATTATGTCGTAGAACAGGAAAATATGTGGTGGCTCGTGTGTTAGAAATAGACCACAGTGTTGCTGTGCACAAGATCGTTCTTTGTAGTAAATGAAAGTTGTGAAAGTTTTATATTGAACTATATCCAGTCAGCTTTCTGTGATGGTTTGAAAAAAAAATTGCTTAAATTCAGGCATATACAGATTGAAAATCAAAGAATGGAAAGAAAAACACCATGCAACCAGTACCATATGAAGTCTAGAGTGGCCTTACAAATATTCAGCAAAATAGACAGCAAGAAAATAAGTATTATCAGAGATACATAAGCACATTTCATAATGATAAAGGGTCAATAAATAAAAAAATTATAAATTTATATATGCTTACTAAATAAGCTTTAAATTACATGAAACAAAACTACCAATTAGAACTTACAGCAGGTATATCTTCAGTCACAGTTAGAAATTTTAATACCACTAAGTAACTAATAGAAGTAGAAAAAATATCAATTAATGTACAAATGATTTGAATAACACTTGACCTACTTCAAAAAGAGCAAGACAATTATTTCTAGTCTCAGTATTTCAACTCTATTTTATGCTAATGGTTATAGGCAGTGAAGTAAGTTTTAAAAAAGAAATAAAGACATAAAAATGAAAAAGGAAGAAATAAAACTGTCCTTATTTGCAGATAAAATTGTCATTAATACAGAAAACTAAAAATAAATTATAAAATATACTGAACCAATAAGTGAATTTAATAAAATTTCAAGATAAAAACAATATGTAAAAGTCTACTTTATTTCTGTGTTATAACAGCAAAATATTTGAAAATAGAATTTTTAAAATACCATTTACCATAGCATCAGAATTATAAAACACTTAAGAATAAATTGAACAAAAGATGAACAAGAATTCTATGCTGTATATCACAAGGCTGCAAAAAAAAAAAAAAAAAAAAAAAAAAAAAAAAGATAAAAAGACTGAAGCAAATAACAAAGTATCAATATCATGTTTATAAATTAGAAAACTCGAAATTGCTAAGCTGATAATTCTCCCCAAGTCAGTGTGCACATTCAATGCAATGTTAAATAAAAATCCCATTAAGCTGTTTTTGAGAAATTGATACATCACTTGTACCACTTATATGAATAAGCAAAGACTTATAACAGCTCAATTTTGAAAAAGAAGAACAAAGAGAAACCACACTATCTGATTTCAAGGCACAATATAAGATACATTAACAAGGACAGTTGCAGTAAGGAGATACAGAGAGACCCATGAAACCAATTAAAGTACAGGAACAGACACAGATATGTCATCTGTTGAATTATCGTAATGGTTCCTAGGAAATTCAATGAACAGTAATATTTTTAAAGAAAATTATTTTTTTCTGAGCAGTAGGTCTCAACAGTGGGCTCAAAATATTCAATAAGCCATGCTGTAAACTGTTGTCAAGTGAGTTTTACCATTTCACACTCCCACCCACAAAGGAAGTGTGCCCTGATTACTCCATATCCTCATCATCATTCTTTTTAAAATTGTAGCTACTGGTAGGCATTTAGTAGTATCCCATTAGGCTTTTAATTATTATTTCATGATTACTAATGGTGTTGAACACCTTTCAGGGTGCTTGTTTGCCATTTGTAAATCTCCCTTGTAAAGTGTATTTTCAATTCTTTTGCTCATTGAGAATGCACATAGTCATGTAAGAATTCTGATGGAGATGTACAAATAAATTAATGTTGCTTTTATGCTTGTGAACACGAAATCTATTCTGCAGCCCATGGATCAAAAAGTACTTTTGACTTTCAAATAGTATTATTTAAGACATACATTTTGTAAGGCTGTAGCTGCCAGAGATAGTGATTCCTTTGATGGATCTGGGCAAAATAAATTGAAAAATTTGGGGTAAGGATTCATCATTCTAAATACTGTTAACATTTGTGATTCATAGAAGGAAGTCAAAATGTCAACATTAACAGGAGTTTGGAAGAAGTTGATTTCAACCTTCAGGGATAACTTTGAGAAGTTCAATGCCTCAGTGGAGGAAATAACTGCAAATGTGGTAGAA
The DNA here is from genome assembly GCF_009828535.3 of Hylobates moloch. Classification (NCBI taxonomy): domain Eukaryota; kingdom Metazoa; phylum Chordata; class Mammalia; order Primates; family Hylobatidae; genus Hylobates; species Hylobates moloch. The sequence goes on from NW_026652277.1 coordinate 58,771,669, forward strand.
ATAGTAAGACAATTAGAAGTGGACCCTGAAGATGTGACTGAATGCTACAATCTCATCACAAAACTTGAATAAATGAAGAATTACTTCTTATGGATGAACAAAGAAAGTGGTTTCTTGAAATGGAATCTACTCCTGGTGAAAATGCTGTGATGATTGTTGAAATGATAACAAAGGATACAGAGTATTACATCATAAATTTTGTTGATAAAGCAACATCAGGAATTGAAAGGATTGACTCCAATTTTGGAAGAGGTTCTGCTGTGGATAAAATGCTGCCCAACAGCATCACATGCTATAGAGAAATCTTTTGCTAAAGGAAGAGTCAATCAATGCCACAAATCTCATTGCCGACTTCTTTTAAGAAATTGCCACAGCCACCTCGACCATCAGCAGCCAACTCCCTGATCAGTGAGCAGCCGTCAGCATTGAGGCAAGACCCTCCACCAGGAGAAGTATTATGACGTGGTGAAGGCTTAAATAATTGTTAGCAGTTTTTAGCAATAAAGTACTTTAAAGTTAAGGGATTCATATTTTTTAGGCAGAATGCCATAGCACACTTAATAGACTACAGTATCATGTAAACACAACTTTTATATGCACAGGGAAACAAAAAAATTTTGTGACTCACTTTATTTTGATACTCATTTTCTTGCAGTGGTCTGCAACCAAACCCACAATATATCTGCGATGTTCCTGTAAATAAGTAGGGCCTCGAGAAAGGGATTGTCCATGTGTCATATTTTGGAAAAAAAGTTGAGCAAGATTTAAATAAATAGGTAGTTATGATTACTTCTTCATCCTCAATGAGTGACATGCTGAATGCTGCTAAGGGTAGATATTCAATGGCGGCAACAAGAAAGCATTATAATTTTAGTGCTCCTTTAAATGGAAGTGGATTATTTGCTAGTTTTAGGTTAGGTGCTATGTGGCACTGTGGGAGTAACAAGTTGATAGAATATGCTGACTCTGCTGCTGTGGGTATGCAGGAGGAAAACACATTAGTTAGTATTTCAAAATATGATCCTGTTCTGTAAGCATGTCCCAAAATTACAACAGCTGACTCCAATAATCCATCAGCTTTGATTCCAGTATTGACAACGTGTTTCACAAAATTTAATTAAATCATTTTTGTTTTATATTCAATTGGCAGTCTCACATTTGCATTTGATGTCTTCTTCCATTTTGGGCCAATCAATTAATCAATCAGTCAGTCTAAACTGGACTCACATTAGTTTTCTGGGGCAAAATTAGTTCTGGTTTATCTATATAAAATTTTTTTTTTTCTGGAATAACTCAGTTTTTACCCTTCTGAAGTGCTTTTCTATTTTTCTCTCCTATCCTCTGTTATGGTTCAGAATCTTTCACTGTGAATTTCTGTAAGAACATTCTTTAATGAAAATGTTCTGCACACTTTCTGCCATCATATGATTTATAGTACACTATGCAGTTACCATGAGTAGGACTGCCAACTCCCTGTTCCTCCAACTGTCTTTATCTAGACTCTGGTAAAGGCACAGGTAAGAGAGGAAGTCATTAGTTCATACTTACAGAGTGCTGGGGACATGTTCTCACAGATTGCGTATGTGGTTACTTTACTCAGAGCAAAGAATTCTGGCATTTTGAAATACGAAATGTTACATTTTTTTAAATCTGTAAACTCTCATTTTTCTTATCCTGATATAAGAAATTTTATAAGCCTCAAAATTGATATTATTATGTAAACTAAAAAAAACTGTAGAATCAACCAAGGTCAGCCCAGGATCTTTAATCAAGTAGGTACCAAAACCTTAAATCACATGCCTCCTTGTACCCTGCCTACAAAGTATGAGAAGTTAAAAGGACTCTGTCTAATTGAAAAGCAAATTCTGAAATAAGAGACCCAGAGTAGCTAAAACAATCTTTAAAAAGGAGTAATTTGAAAGTCTCATACTTCTCAATTTCAAAATTGCTACATAGCTACAACAATCAAGGCTGTGTAGTACTGGCCTGCAGTGGACAATATATACCAGTGCAATAGAATTGAGAGTCCAGAAATAAAACCATTAATTTATGATCAGTTGGTGTTCAACAAGGGTGCCAAGATAAATAAATGGGAGAAAGAATAGTCTTTTAAATAAATGATGCTGGACAATCGTATGTCAATATTCAAAAGAGTGAAGTTGGACCACTACTTTACACCATACACAAAATTGGACTCAAAATACATAAGCAACCTAAATATAAGTGCGAAAACTATAAAACTCTTAAGAAAAAAGATAGGCTTTGATCTTTGTGATGTTGTATTAGTTAATTATTTCTTAGATATGACACCAACAACCAAATAAAAAACAAATTGGACTTCATTAAAATGTTAAAAAGTTGTGTATCAAAGGATATTAACAAGAAAGTGAAAAGACAGCCCATGAAGTGGGAGACAATATTTTCAAATTATATACATGGTAAGCACCTAGTATCCAGAATGTATAAAGAAGTCTTACAGTGCAGTAACACAAAGACAAATAACCCTACTAAAATTGGGAAAAGTATTAAAATATACATCTCTTCAAAGAAAATATACAAATGACCAGGAAGTATGTGAAAAAATGTTCAACATCAATATTAACTAATGTATTCTTCATTGTGCTTAGGGAAATATAAATCAAAACCACAACGAGATAATATAAAGTGTTTCAAGGATGTGGAAAAATTAGAACCCTCCTACATTACTGGTGGAAATGTACATAACGCAGCAGTTTTAGGAAACAGTTAACAATTACTGAAAATGTTAAACCCAGAACTTCTATATGACCCAGCAATCTCACTTTTAGAAATACAACAAAGAGAATTAAAAATATATGTCAATACAAAAACATACTTATGAAAGCTCATAGCAACATTATTTGTAATAGCCGAAAAGTAGGAACAACCAAATGTCCACAGTTGATAAATGGATAATCAGAATGTGGTATAAGAGTTCTTTATATTATGGCCGGGCGCGGTGGCTCACGCTTGTAATCCCAGCACTTTGGCAGGCCGAGGCGGGCGGATCACGAGGTCAGGAGATCGAGACCACGGTGAAACCCCGTCTCTACTAAAAAATATTTTAAAAAAATTAGCCGGGCGTGGCGGCGGGCGCCTGTAGTCCCAGCTACTCGGAGAGGCTGAGGCAGGAGAATGGCGTGAACCCGGGAGGCGGAGCTTGCAGTGAGCCGAGATTGCGCCACTGCACTCCAGCCTGGGCGACAAAGCGAGACTCCGTCTCAAAAAAAAAAAAAAAAAGAGTTCTTTATATATTACAATGGAATATTATCCAGCATAAAAGTACTGATATATGTTACAACATGAATGAGTCTTATGCTAATTTCATTAAGCACAAAGAAAACATTATGCAAAGTAAAAGAAGCTAGATACAAAAAGCTGCTTTGGATGATTCCACTTATATAAAATGTTCAGAATAGGCAAATCAATTGGACAGAAAAACTAGTGGTTGCCAGGGGCTTGGCAAGGGAGGAATGGGGAGTGCCTGGTAATGGGTATGGGTTTGGGGGATGCTTATAATATTCTGGAATTAGATAATAGTGATGATTACACAACTTTGTGAACATTTTTTAAAAACCACTAAAGAGAACACTTTAAAGGGGTGAATTTTACAGCATGTGAGTGTAATCTCAATAAAAAAAAATTCCTGGGTGCTGTCCCAGGACCACTACTAAATTAGGATGAGAGAGTGAGGTTGTTAGGAATCTGTATTTTAACAAGCTCTCTAGGAGATTTTTATTTTGCACACTAATGTTTGAAAAGCATTTGTTTAAAGCATTTAAAAAAGTCTGTCTGACAAATGCTTAGAATGTTCTTTCTGGCCTGTTTTTCTCATCAAGCCTTCAGAATATACTTCTGCAGTGCTTCATAAGTCTATAATATAATAATAGTAATGATAACAATAAAAAGGTATACCATATCTGTTGTTATGGTTTGTCCCTGTGTCCCCACCCAAATCTCATCTTGAATAGTAATCCCCACATGTGGAGGGAGGGACCTGGTGGGAGGTGATTGAATAATGGGGTGAGGAGGGTTCCTGGGGCTGGGGTGGTTTCCCCCATGCTGTTCTTGTGATAGTGAGCAAGTTTTCAGGAGAGCTGATGGTTTTAAGCATGGCACTTCTCTCTCTGTTTCTGTCTCCCCACTGCTGCTATGTAAGATGTGCCTTGCTTCCCCTTTGCCTTCTGCCACAATTTTAAGTTTCCTGAGGGCTTCCAGCCATAGAGAACTATGAATCAATTAGACCTCTTTTCTTTATAAATTACCCAGTTTGGGGCAATCCTTTAAAGCAGTGTGAAAATGGATTAATAGATGTGTCAAGAAAATTTTTAAGAAGTCATACAATCATCCAGATCACAGCACCTTATGTTTCCCAATTTCTTTCTGCTGATTCAATGCCACATAAAGTCTTTTATTTTGTCTCGGTCAGCTCTTCTGTTTCCTTCAGCACAAATTTGAACCTTCCCTGGTCTAGTCTTTTCAATTCCTCTCTCTCTCTCTCTCTCTCTCTCTGTCCCCCTCCCTCCCTCCCCTTTCTCCCTCTTCTTCTCCCTCTCTATGTCTCTCTTTATCATTGTCTGGTAGAAACTTTCTCAATTCATTTCTCCCTGCCTTGCAGAAAGACTCTTCATGTGCACCTAGCTTTCTCTATTTTCATTTTATTCATTCAAATACCCAATTTCTATTTACTGAGAATCTCCATTGTGCTAAGGGCTCAAGATACACGATGAACAGAGCAGTATAGGACCTTGTCCTCATGGGATTCTCCTCATCTGCTAGTGGGAGAAGTAAAAATAAAACAGTCAAAGAAACAATATAGAGACTATGGTAGATCTATGAGTCAGAGTAACTTCACCACTTGATCAAAAAGGATCATGGGCTGGGAATGCTTAGCTTAGGATAATGGTCACTAAGAAGGTGAAATTTTAAGTTGACGCCAGAAGAATAGAAATGATACACACCTGCAAAGAGCATAGAAATGAGGGTTCCAGGCAGAACACACAGCAGGACAAAAGTCAGAAACAGGACGAGTGTGCTATGTTTTCATAACCAAGAGTAGCAGCTGATGGCTGGAACTTAGAAAGGGGGAAAATGAAATGAGTGAGATCACAGAGGTCAGCAGGGACATGGTCATGCAGAAATTTCTAGGCCAAGATGCAGAGTTTATAACTTATTTTATTTGCAGTAGAAAGCAATTCAAGGATGTTATGTTACAAGAAGGTATGATCTGTTTTTTGTTTGTTTGTTTTTTTTAAATCTGACTTCTGTGTGGAAATGTAGTAGCGTCAACTTTGGATTAAGAAACTCAAGTTAGGCTGGGCATGGTGGCTGACGCCTGTAATCCCAGCACTTGAGGAGGCCGAGGTGGGCTGATCACCTGAGGTCAAGAGTTCAAGACCAGCCTGGCCAACGTGGAGAAACCCCGTCTCTACTAAAAATATAAAAATTAGCCGGGCATGGTGACCTGTGCCTGTAATCCCAGCTACCCAGGAGGCTGAGACAGGAGAACCACTTGAACCCAGGAGGCGGAGATTACAGTGAGCTGAGATAGCACCACTGCACTCCAACCTGGGTGACAGAGCAAGATTCCGTCTCAAGAAACAAAAAAGAAAAAGAAAGAAAGAGAAACTCAAGTTAGAGGGCAACTCCAACAACCTTGGTGAAGGCTAAGCAAACTATCAGGATGGGCTAAGTCTGGTCTGCCACATATCTTTGTAAATAAAGCTTTAGCAAAACACGGCCGCAATGATTTGCACACATTTTACATGTGGCTACTTTCACACTGTAATGACGGTGTTGAATAATTGTGACAGAAACTGCATATCCTGCAAAACAACAACAAAATTACTTTCTTGTCCTTTACAGAAAGTTTGTCAACCCTTGATCGGGATGAAAAATTATGATGGATTGGGCTAGAATGATATCTATTGAGACACAGAGATGATGAAAGAGTCTCTATATATTTCACAGTTACAACTTCCATGACATTCTGATGGGTTTGGATACTGGCAATGGAAGATTCAAGAATGTTTCCTTGTTGTTTGATGGAAACAACTCTGTATGGGGATGCCATTGATTGAGATGTGAAAGAATGGGGAAATACATGTTTACATAGCAGTGGAATAAAAAAAAATCATCTTTTAGACATTTAAAATTGTAAATGCCTGTGAAATATCCAAGTGAAAATATCATGGAGCAAGTTGTTTATGATTCTGAAACTCAGGGAAGAAGTTTGTGCTGAAGCTATGCGTGTGAGAGACATCACATAAGGAATGACTTATGGAATCCACCTAGAGAGAGAGCTCACATCATGGCCTCAAATGGTGCATTGAGGACCCCAATATTTAGTGATCATCAGTCTCACGGTGTTTTTCCTCATGTTCAAGTCATTTTCTTCTTCCTGCATTACCCAACTCATTTTTCATCTTCTACAGCACCTGGCCCAATCCTTCATATCAATTTTCCCTCAATCTTATAACAGCCCTGCAAAATAAATGCTATTATTTGAATATACATATAAGGAAAAAAAGGTCCCAGAGAGATTAATCAATTTGTTATAGATACTGTAAATGGTAGTTTCTGGTTACAAGGCCCATAATCTTTTCGCTCTGTAACTTTGCTTCCCAAAGAAACTGCTGATTATCAGTGGGATGTCAGGAATAACTTTTGGTTACTTTGCTGCTCACTCCCTCCTGAGGGGCATCTTCTGCATAAAAGCCTCACAGAACTGGCTTTCTCCAGGGAGATATTGAAAGAGACTTCATGCAGATTCTTTGACCCTAACAGCTTGCTAAAGACAATGATACAATCAGTTACAAATAACAAATGACAATTTAAACAGAAAAGAACTGTATTTTAAAAAGACACTCAGAAGCTCACATAATTTTTAGGAGGGCCAGAGAACAAGTCTCAGGGGATGCACATCGAGAACAATGCCCAAATTCACGTAGCAGAACCAGACTGGTGAAGGTAAAGTAAGCTTTTCCCACAGGTCAGAGACACCATGGCTTGCATCGCTAACACTCAACATGCAACACTGGGCAGTGGATGCTTTTATTATAACTGCTGCAGCAGCTGCTGCTAAAACAAGTTATAGCTGCTGTCACTGCCACTGCCTGCTGCTACAATTACCCATCTAGGTGGGTCTCACCATAAACCACCTTCTTCATTTTGTGTTGAAACCTATCAGGGACTTCTGATACATCTCTTGAGACACTTATTTAAAGGCATGAGAAACTGCACTGAGCAAAGTTAGGGTTTTCCTATTCCTCTTCATCTATCTGGTGATATCATCTTAACTATAAAACACTAATTTTGTAACAAGCAAACAAATTCATCCTGATTGATATGGAGGTCAAAGTTACTGCTTTTATAACCGGCCTTAAATAGACAATTGAGAGTATTATAATCAATAGACATTTACATGCTGTTTTTCAGAATTCTTTTTGAATTGGTGATATATTTGGATAATGGGATCTTGTAATAACTCTCTTGCCCACTATTTACCAATAGTCCTATTATGCAACAGATGTCCTAATGTCACTAATCTCTTATAAAGCAATCTCCAAGACTTATTCTAATACTTCCATGAATCACTGATTAATTTAGTAATTTGTCCTGTGACTAGCCAACATTCACTTTATGTAGAGAAAGTACAATAATCCTATCCATGGATGACCCTTCAATATATCCTACTAATACATATGCAATGAAACTTTCCTCAATTAACAGCTATTTGTATTCAACTCATGAGGTCTTCTAAGAGGATATGAAAGAGGAAAAGAGATTATTATTTTATTTTTGTCCCCACCTCTAGGTGCTGGTAGCCAAGTTGATTAATTTTTCCTAGCTTACTCTTGGAATAATGTGCCAAGACCTTGGACTAGACCTATCACTGCTATTGCTGCTGTAGTTCATGTTGGGTCTCTATGAAATAGAAGACCCATATCCATCAGTTTCTTTAATGTAACAATTTCTGCAAAGAATTTCAATCTCTTCATAATATACCCTCAGTTGAAAGGCACTAGAACTCAAATCATAAAGGTTTATTTCTGTTAATTAATCTATTAATGCATTTGTTACAAAGACATGATTGATCTCTGACTCTGTATGAGGAACAAGGCTGTTCTCTCATAACATTAAGTGATAGGAGAGACAGGCAATAATCAGAAAAGATCTTCAAAATTGTCCTTCCTTCTGTATTCACTTGATTTCCTAATAAAGACTTGTCTGTTAAAAAATAAACTTTGGTACTTCTGAGTCTGGTTTGTCATTAAGAGACCAAAGTCCTCTACCATTTGTGTTCCTATGTTTCTTCTCCAGTTCATAGAGGCCATTTTTCTCTTTATTCTCATTTAAAATTTTTTAATTTTTAAATTATTATGGGTCCATAATAGGTGTAAAGATTTATAGGATACCTGTGATGTTTTGACACAGGCATACAATGTGTAATAATCACATCAGGATAATCAATCTGTTCATCACCTCAAGCATTTTTCATTTCTTTATGTTAGGAACATTCCAATTCTACTCTTTTAATTATTTTTAAAGGTACAATAAATTATTGTTGGTTATAGTCACCTTTTTGTGCTATTAAACACTAAATCTTATTCATTTTATCTAGCTAAATATTTTTACCCATAAACTACACAATTTCCTCCCACCCCTGCTACCCTTCCCACCTTCTAGTAACCATCATTCTACTATCTATCACCATGAGTTCAATCGTTTTAATTTTTATCTCCCAAATATAAATGAGAACATGCAAAATTTACCTTTCTGTGTCTGATTAATTTCTAATGTACTCCAGTTCCATCTATGTTGCTGCAAATGGCAGGATTTCATTTTAGAGGCCATTTTCTTAGTTCCAAATGGTGGTTCCTTTGGTGAGTAACCTAAATTGTTTGATGGTGGTAACAGAGACCTAAGTATGTCACTGGGATGTTTGTTTTATATGGGGTAAGGATATGTAGACTCTACTTAGGAAAAGAACTCTGGCTACCCAAAACCCTCCAAGCTTTTAATGTGGGAGCCATGATCTCACCATGGTATTACAGCCACATCAATGCCTATAGACAAGGCATGAGCTGAGGTCCCAGAGCTGACTTTGTGGTCTTCTCTTCTCCTTAAGCCTTGAATACAGTTTGCCTTTTTTCATTGACGAAATTCCAACTGCTACCACAAAAATTAGGGTGATGGGGTGATCTCCTAGCACTCACATAGTCCTTCATAGAAACGCTTGATTGCAACTATCATCTGTTCTCACATTTTCTCAATGAACCTCATCTGCCAGAATCTGCTCTATTATTCCTCTCTCCACTGTCCTCAGAAATAGCATTTTCAGAGTCAACACATAAGTTTTTATTTTCCCCTGTATTTTCATGGATATTTAAGAATTTAACATATGCATCCCTTTTCCTATTTATTTCCTTTCCCTTCTCTTTCCTCTTCTGCTCTTTTCTACATTCAAATGGCCATTCAATAGACTTTAATAGTAAGATCACAGTTCTAAGGTATTAAGAGTCTTTGATCATTGAACAACCTCCTGAGCAAGAATGTATCAACAGATGTTTATCAATCTCCTTTCCTTTCAACTGATCATTTCTACTCCACTTCTCTAGCATCTTCCCAGAAAGATATAGTCATTGAACAACAGCTTGGTTTTTGATGCATCAGGCGTTTTATACACATTGAGATCTATCCAATCACCAGTCCTACAGGTACAGCCTGACCTTCAGAGAAGTCTTCCTTGGAAGCTAAGAAAAGCCTGAGACTTCTTGCTAGAGAAAAATTCCTCTTTTTGGTTTGTCTTTAAAATTGGTTGTGATAGGTGCTGACTTATCGATTAGCTCTCAGGTATCTTCTTCCCCTGTCACCTTGGACAGTTCCCACAACCTTCTAGGCCTTACTCTCTTTCAAGTGTTATGTATTCATCCGAGTGCTCTGTGCAGGAAGAAAGGTGTTTTAACAGCTGCCCCATCATCTCTATGTGTTATTGTGAAGACCAGCTGATATAGGAGGGGTAAATATAAATCCTTTAGTCTTTGTAGTTTGTAGAACCCCTTAGCTCACGGTTTGGTGGCAATGGGAGAAGTGCCCCTCCTGATTCTATCTAGAAATAGTGATGTCTGAAATTGATAAATGTTTGACTCTTCTTGTCTCCTCAATGTCTTAAAAATCAATATCATATGACCTGGAGATCACAATGTTTAAAACACTAAACATAGCGCCATTTCCCCAGGCTATACGAAGTTAGGTGGACATTTGGTATGTGAAATGTTATTAAGTTAAAAAGTTAGTTATTTCCTAGAAATGACACATAAATTTATATTCTCTCACCCCTAAACAATTTTTAAGTGCTTTAATTTCCTGGTGGTTGAAACTAAGTTTCCCCAGTTATGTCTGACTCATCAGAACACAGGGCTGCACTGCCTGGAGATCTCCTGCTGCAATAACGTGTTTCATGTTTGCCTCCGTCCCACGCTTTCATCACCATTCCTTGCCTCAGTGTCTAGGTCAACACTGCCTTGTGTTTAATATTAAATAGCACAAGAGACTCGTACTCCTCACTTATTCTCAAAGAAACCTCATTCATTTCATTTTTTCTCCTCTTTTTATCACCAAAAGACCTACTGGGGAGTGGATCCACTCAGCTGCAAGTCAGGGGCTGGACCTCCTCCTGCTACAGGCCTAGCCAATTGCTTGATGTTTGTATTAGTCCATTTTCATGCTGCTGATAAAGATATACCCGAGACTGGGCAATTTGCAAAAGAAAGAGGTTTAATTAGACTCACAGTTTCACATGGCTGGGGAAGCCTCACAATTATGGTGGAAGACAAAGTGGAGCAAGTCACGTCTTATGTGGATGGTGGCAGGCAAAGAGAGCTTGTGCAGGACAACTCCCATTTTTAAAACCATCAGGTCTCATGAGACCCATTCACTATCATGAGAACAGCACAAGAGAGACCCACCCCCATAATTCAATCATCTTCCACTGGGTCCCTCCCACAACACGTGGGAATTATGGGAGCTACAAGATGAGATTTGAGAGCCAAACCATGTCAATGGTTCAAGCAACCAGCTAGGGCTGTAGCAGAAAAATGCCTGGCCCCAGACTTTTGTGTACACCACAGTTGCCCACCACAACAGGAAGTTGGATTAGGGCTTTTTCTCTGTGATGGACAAGGCATAGAGGAGGTCTTCCTAATATATTCACTCTACCCATTTTTTTTTCTCTTTCTGAGCAGATACTTTTCCCTAGAGTCTGGTAGCAGGTGGTAGCAGGTGTGATTTAAAACTTGAATTTTACAAAGAAATGTTTGCTTCATGTTCAACCATGACATTTTTGCTTCAGTGTCTGATTTAAAGATTAATTTGTTACTGGTCAACTTATCCAAAATTGAGGCTTATAAAAATCCCCTGATACTTAATGACGGAAGCAAGGATGGGCTGCATGTTGATTTAGCAGTATGAGATGTCAGAGTGCCAAATCAGAGATCTCTAGTGAAAACAATATTAATGCCAAACCACATTTTCATGACTGAGATCAATAATTTCTAAGAGAGGTTTCACCAACCTGGTGCTTTAAGCATGTTGATACCTGTGACATAAATCTTGATGTTTAACATCTTGGTAAATATTAAAATTGTAAATTGGCTCCAAATTTATTTAAACATGCTTATGAATCATAGAAATTCTAAATAATATGATTGGATGAGGGCTAATATTTAGGAGATTTACTAATCTATGTATATACATTGGGGAGGTGAGGAAAATATAAATAACAGAAAATATATTAAAATATTTTCTAACACAGTTTTCGATCTCTTCACTCTAATTATTGTGATTGGGTGCAAAAATATAATTGTATATGTACAAAATGCTACAATTCATCTATTGTGTCTCCAAATGCTTGGATTATAAAGAGACAGATTTCTCACTTGTGCTTTTCTTCATCATTTAATGGCCATGTCGACTAAAGTGGGAATTGATTGCCTCTGGCAATTATTGCTGATGTTGAATATAGTTGTTCTGAACCATCCTTATGCTGCTGGAACACACAACACTGGATGATGGCTTTAAAAGATAACAGGATGTGGTGTAACATGACACAGTAAATCCCCTGCTGAATCAGCTTTTTGTTTTTCTCAACTGTCTTCCTCTTTGTATCTGGTACTTGATCCTCTATTCACAAAATATAAAGGTATAACTAGGTCAACATTAGAAAGATTGTGACTGTTGGTATTCTACTTACCTTGTACTGTAAATACACATTTTAACAGTCAAAAAAGATCTTCCTTATCTATACATTTGTGGTAGAGTAAGCCCAATGTCTTGGCTTTTCTGAACCTCTTATTTTGTCTTTATTTCATAATCTCACACTAGCCAGCTCTACCCTATCACATAATAATAAATAACAGCTAATATTTTATGATAACTACCTTGTACCAAATGGTTTTTTAATGAATTCTCTTCATTTAATCTTTTCAACAATTTTGTTTTCCATTTTTGATAACAAAGGCTGAGAGAGGTTGAGTGACTTGGCTGAAGCCACACAGGAAAGTGAGGGAGGTGAAGTTCAAAACTGTGCCATCTGACAGCAGTGCCAATACAGCTTACCACGGCCCGCTATTCTTCCTTGCTTCTCCTAAGGTCCACTTCACATATGTACAGCTTTGCCTACCAAGAAGAGGAATGAGGAATTTGTCTTTTTCCAATGGGAAGCAGGCATGTCAGAGATTGCATTGTGCACTTTCCAGGATCATACCACCTACCTCATTCTTTGCCACCCCCGTTTCACCATCTATATATGCCATTCATTTATTCATCCCTCAAATATTTATTGAGCTTCTACTAAATACCAAGCAATGCTAAAGGCACTGAGGATATAGCAATAAGCCAAGCCAAGTTTCTCTCTCAAGTAGTAGTAATTTTATAATGGTTACAGTTGACAGGTAAGAAAACAAAGATAGGTGTGCCTGTGTATGTGTACATATTTATTTTATACAGGGTGATTGAAGGACTCCTACAATGATATCAGAGCAAAAATCCGAAATAAGTGAAGGAAAAATCATGCAACTCCAGGAAAAAATTATTGTCTTTAAACATTCCAAGGTAAGTAAGTAAGGCTTTAATATTCCAAGGTAAGAGTTTTGTTGCTGTATTGAAGGAGAGTGTGACTGAGCAGTATTAACAAGAAGTAGTCAGGGGTTGTAAGATTGGAAGGTTTTGTCTATAAGAACTTGAGTTTCTTTTAGGTGACCTACAAAGCCATTTGGAGAATTTTTAACAAAAGAGCAAAATAATCTCCTTTTCTTTTTAAAACTTTTTTCATATGCTCTGTCAAAAACAGAATAAAGAGAGGCAAAGAATGATAAAGAGAAGTTAGTGTGAAGGCTGTTACAATAGTTCAAGTGCAAGACGATGACGCATCAGTCTAGAATGAAAGCCATGGAACTGGTGAGAAGTTGCAGGGTTAAGGGTGTCTTTGAAAGGTATAGCTGACAGGACTCACTGGGGAACTGGAGGTAAAGCGTGACGTAGATGGTGTAGTAAGGATGGCTCTGAGATTAGCCTGAGTAAGTGGAAGCATGAATTTGCCATCATTGAGATAGGAAAACTCGAGGAAAAGAAGATTAGATGGGAAATGGCTGGGTATTTAAGTTTAACTTTGTTCATGTTAAGGTTAAAAATTTTTGTTAGATCATCCAAGTAAATATGTAAACAGTTGGATATAGGAATGTGTAATTCAATAAATAGTTTTGGGCTTGTATTATATAAATTTGAGAGTCACTATCACATGGATAGAATTTACACCAAAGAATTGGATTATGTCACTTGGGGAAATAAGAATAGTAAAAAGGAAGAAAATCATCCTCTTAATAATTTCCTATTCCTCTTGCATATCAGAATCCTTATGGAGCTTTAAAATACATACACATACCAGAACTCCACCACAGACCCACTGTATCAAAATCTTTGAGATTAGGGCCCAGGAATCAATTTCAATCAGCTTCCCTAGGTGATTACTTGTGTAGAAACTGACATGTATTTGCTAATCAACATTATAAGCCATTCTTTTGTGTTATAATAGGAATTAACTTTTAACGTTGAGAAAACACTTCTTTCCATATCCGCTGGCATATACCCAAAACTAGGGTATGGTTTTGCATTTCCTGGATTAACTCAGCAGTTTCCTACCTGTTCTACCCACATCTATCCTTACCCCCATCTTTTGCATAATTGGCTCACATCCTCTTCAACGTAATCTCATTGTTTTCAAAGGCAACTCTCCTTAACGTATCCAGACCCTGCTTGGCTTTAGCCATCCTGTCTCTCCATCCTCATCAGGCATGAGGCTCCTCCTTGTTCTCTGTACTGCCTCCACACACTGGCCTTCCTTTCATCTCAAGGACACATCTACCTCCTCCTGTTCCCAGGTTTTGCACTTGCTGTATCCTCTATTTTCATGTCTCTTTGTCCATTTTCTGCCTTCTTTCGCCTAATTAACCCTTACTCATCTTTTACTTCAACCCAATCATCACTTCCTTAGAGAAGTCTTTTCTCTGACTAAGGCAAATCCTCCCATGGTAATAGATTATGAAATAAATTCAGAAATTTATGACCAGAATTTTTTAAGGAAATAGAATGGAATAAAAAATGTCAGAATAGATTACGCCTAATAAGAATAAGCATTATCTCATAAACTTTTCTTTCTGTGTAGACTGATAGGACAATGTACTCATCTTGTAATATTTTTACAGGTGCACTATTGAGTGTGTGTGTGTGTGTATGTGTGTGTGTGATTATTAGCTATTGTCTGACTCTCATTAGACTGGAAGCCCCATGAGGACAAAGGACTGTGTCTGCTTGCTCTTCATTTGATCCATAGTTCCTGATCGAATGGCTGACCCTCATTTAAGCACACAAAGCATAGTTTGTGGAAAGGAGGAAAGAAAGAATACAGTTATAAGAATTAATATTTGGAGCAGAGTACTCCTGTACTATCACATTATATAGCATGACCATATCTAGCTTTGCCAATACAAATTCTGTGAGCTTGTCAATCTCATATTTGAAACAACTAGATTTCTCATGGTGCTTATTTATTTTCAATAATTTATAGATAAACAGTTAAATGACTATTTACAAATTTTAAGTGAAATGCTAGGCTAAGGAAATCTGATATTACTCTGGATGGCATTATTTCATAAGAAGAGCTTCAGAAATCCAAGCCTTCCTGAAGACTACAGTAGAAAGAACACTTTTTTGCCCCAGAAATTTATGAAAATTTTATAAATAATTTTAGAACTAAAAAATTGGCATTCCATCTTTACTTGGGTGTACTTTTTTCTCCCACTATGAAACTCTTTTACTCGTTCTTATAGTTACTCTTTTCAGCCTTTCTGCTCTGTCATTATTTTTCTGTTTCAAGTGTCAGAAAATCTGACCTTAAGTAACTGTAACAAAGGAAATTAAATGGCTATTTAACTGATTATTGCAGTTTTAAAATTTGTTTCAAGTGGAGCTGAGAACCCAGGACCCAACCATTGTCAATCACCAAACCCTGTTTGGTTTTGGCTCACTCTCTTGACACTGGCTGCATTCTCGGGTTCCATATGCCTGCAGGATAGTGGCTGTGATCTCAGTCCCTATATGCTCTTGAGTTCATGCCATAATTTACCAACAAAACTCTTCTTTTGTTCCATGAAAGTCCAAATCTGTCCCTGAGTCAGCCATTGTCGTCAGAGGAATGTGATAGTCTGATTGGCTAGACCCAAGTCACGTGCCTAGAATGCACTCAACTTTTCAGAAAGTGCATGGACTGAGAGTGGGGTCAACATGCCTCCTCACAGGTATGGCCATCAGAAGCAAAGTGCATCAGAGATAATAGCCACAGTAACTTCTCATATGCTATGCCTTTCTTAAATTATGTTCCCACATCCATTTAGGATATTTTTATAGCTATATAAATTCTACTTTCCACACTAAATTTTTATTACCTGGTTTTACTAAAAGTTTTGTGTGTAACCTGCCATCTCAAGTATATTCTAAGTGAGCACGAGGTTATAAATTGAGTTATACTTTTAACTGGGATGAAATTCTGATTTCACTGATATTGGAATAAGACCTTTTGTTCAATACTCACTTTATACCTCTTTTCTTGGGAGTTATACAGTATTTTAGTTTTTAAATAAAATGTAGTTGCCTTGAACATGGGATCAAAAGGTATTTCTGGGAAGAGGGAGAATACTTAGCCCCAGAGGAGGAAGCAAGGAAAAAGTCATAATAATAGTAAGAGGAAGGAGATATTAAATTCCCAGAAAAGATATGTAACTCAAGTTATAGGCTCCTGTTATTATGAAAATACAATTTTCAAAACAATTTAAATTCATGGTTTTGATATATAACCTAGAGGGATGATAAAAGCTATCTCCAGGGAAGAGAGAGAGAGTGTGTGTGTGTGTTTGTGTGTGTGTGTGTGTGTGTGTTTTCATTCCCACATAAGATAGACATATATAATCAGTGGACAAAAAGAATACTGGAACAAAATCTAGATAAAAATTGATCAGTATCCTACAGGAAAATAATTGTAACATTTGAAGTTGTCTTATCTATGGGACAGAAACAATTTGCATCACTAATGGACAAAAACAATTTGCAATTATCAATCCTCTGCAACTTAACATCTAACTTTATAGAAGCTGGACATAAGCAATATTAAACAGAAAATTTGGATTAACCAAATTGAAAGTATAACAGCAGTGGGCCAGTTGATGTGGAAAATAGTAGGAGTGGAGTCCTCTTAGGAGGCTGACTTTAAAACTGTATGCCTCGCCAATTGAGTGGCCTATAACTAGGGGATTGCTAAAGGTTTTCAATCCATAAACAGACATTTTAAAGAAGATGTTTCATGTACATTCTGTGGGCTACCTAGCAAATCAATTTATATTAATAAAATATACCTCTGAATGTGTCATCCACTTTCCAGGAACTTCCAGACTGAAGGTGTGATGAATCAGTAACAGGTGAATAGAAGAAAATATTCAAGATCAGGGAGAGGGGTGGAAGTTCCAGTAATTTTTAAGTTGCATGGCCAAGACACCTACTATTGCATCCATAGATAACATCAATCTATTCTTTGTATGTCATGATTTAATAGCTTAGAAACTTTGGCACCTATTTCTAATTGAAAAAAAGAGTTATGTTCTCAATCTATCTGAGGCAGAATCAACATTCTGTCTTGGTACTTTCCATTGTCCTTTCTATTACTGCTTAAGCCTTGCCTAACTTCCTCATAAGGTTGAGAATTTCCTCTGGGCCTTGTAATGATTCGACAGCAGATACAAGACCCTTTGTGTTATGGCTGGCAGTTATGGTAACCATAGCCACAGCTCAATTGCAAAAATCACCCTATAACCTCCATTCTCACAATCCATTTCCAAAAGCATAAAAAATCTATTTAGGGCATAAAAAATCTATTATATTTGATAATATAATATATTAAATCTGATGTTCAATTAAGTGTACTTTGAGTTGGGAAATTCTAATAAAAGTCTTCAGTACTTCTGGGAATATGGTAAATGCAGAACTAGCTCTTCTGTGTATCATATTGATAGTCTTCCCAGAGGAATAAATTTGGCTCTGAAATTGTGCAAATGTTCAATTTTTGTTAATTTTGTTAAAAAAATAATCCAGTGTTTTTAAACAATAGAATACTATAGACTGAAATAGAAATAAGGGAACACACAAAAATGTAAGTTTCTCTAGCAAGTCTGGCATCCTGGAGTATGAAGATCTTTTCTTATTAATTCTTCTAATCTATGAGGATATCTTTTCATTTAGTCTTTCTTCTTCAATTTCTTTCATCACTGTGTTACAGTTTTCCAGGTACAAATCTTACTCCTTTTTGATTAAATTTATTCCCAAGTATCCTATTATTTTTGATGCTATTGTAAAAGGGTTTGTCTCCACTTTTTGTTGATAAGGTATAGAGATGCAACTAACTTCTGCATATTGATTTTTGTATCTTGCAACTTTATTGAATTCATTTATTAATTCTAACAATTTTTGGTGGAGTGTTTAGGGTTTTCGGTATAGAAGATCTTGTCTTCTGCAAACAGAGATAAGTAAAATCTTTCCTGATTTGGATGCATTTTATTTCTACCTCCTATCTGCTTGCTCTGGATAGGATTTTGATTACTATGTTGAATAGTAGTGGCAAGAATGGTCATTGTTGTCTTAGTCCTGATCTTAGAGCTTCAGCTTTTTACTGTGAGAATATGTTAGCTGTGAGCTTGCCATACACAGAATTTTCTATGTTGTAGTATATTTCTTCTGTACTTAACCTGAGAGTTTTTAATCATGAAGAAACGTTGAATTTTTCTTAAACACGTTTTATGCATCTATTAAGATGATCATGTGACTTTTATGTTTCATTCTGTTAACATGAGGAAACACATTTATTGATTTACACATGTTGAACTATCCTTGCATCTTATGGATAAATCTCACTTGATCACAGTATATGATTCTTTTAATGTGCTGTTGAATTCAGTTTGCTAGTATCTTATTAAGGTTTTTGCACTTACGTTTATCAGGGATACTGGCTTATAATTTTCCTTTCTTATACTGTTCTTTTCTGGCTGTAGTATCAAGGTAACTCTGTCCTTATAAAATAAATTTGGAATTAGTTCTTCCCTTTCAGTTTTTTGGAAAGTTTTGAGAAGAATTGGCTTTATTCTCCTCAAAATGTTGGTACAATTCAACAGTGAAGTCATGAGGTCCTGGGCTTTTCTCTGTTGAGAGATTTTTGCTTAGTGATTCATTCTCCTTACTTGTTACTTGCCCTTTCAGGTTTTCTATTTCTTTATAATTCACTCTGGGTAGGTTATATGTTTCTAGGAATTTATTTATTTATTCATTCCAGGTTATTTAATTTGTTTGCGTATAATTGTTCATAGTAGTCTTTTGTGATTCTCTTTTTTTGTGATATCAGTGTATTGTCTCTTTCACTTACAATTTTATTTGAGCCCCCTCTCTTTTTTCCTCTTTTTTTTTCTAGATTCTCTATTTTATTTCATTTTTCTTTCCAACTTTTAGGTTCAAGGGGTACATAAGATGGTTTGTCACATGGGTAAATTGTGTTATGGGGGTTTTATGTAAAGATATTTTTGTCACCCAGATTTCAGCATAATACCTAATAGGTAGTTTTTCAATCCTTACCTTCTTCCCACCCTCCACCTTAAAGAAGGCTCCGATGTCTATTGTTCCCTTCTTTGTGTCCATGTATACTCAATGTTTAGCTCCCACTTATAAGGAAGAATATGCAGTATTTAGTTTTATGTTTCGGTGTTAATTTGCTTAGGATAATGGCCTCCATCTCCATCTATGTGGCTGCAAAAGACATAATTTTGTTCTTTCTTATGGCTACATAGTATTCTATGGTGTATATGTGCCACATTTTCTTTACTCAGTCCACTCTTGAACATTTAGATTGACTCCATGTCTTTATTATTGCGAATGGTACTGTGATGAACACACACAAGCGTGTGTCTTTATAGTTTTTATAGTAGAATACTTTGCAATTCCTTTGGCATATACCCAGTAATGGGATTGCTGGGTAGAATAGTAGGTCTATTTTAAGTTCTTTGAGAAGTCTTCAGACTGCTTTACACAGTGGCTGAACTAATTTAAATACCCCTAGCAGGGAATGAGTGTTCCCTTTTCCCTGCAGCTTCATCAACATCTATTATTTTTTGGATTTTTAAAAATAGCCATTCTGACTGGTCTGAGATGGTCTCTCATTGTGGCTTTGATTTGTATTTCCCTAATGATTAATGATATTGAGCATTTCTAATATGCTTGTTGTCCACATCCATGTCTTCTTTTGTGAGGTGTCTGTTCATATCCTTTCCCCATTTTCTTAATGGCATCGTTTATTGCTTGTTGACTTGTTTAAGTTCCTCATAAATTCTGGATATTAGATCTTTGTTGGATACATTGGTTGCAAATATTTTCTCCCATTCTGTGAGTTGTCTGTTTACTCTGTTTATAGTTTCTTTCGTTGAGCAGAAGCTCCTTAGTTTAAGTAGGTCCCACTTGTCAATTTTTTGTTTTTGTTGCAATTGCTTTTGGAGTCTTCATCATGAAGTCTTTGCTATGGCCAATATCCAGAATAGTATTTCTTAGGTTTTCTTCTAGGGTTTTTTAAAAATGATTTTCAGCTTTAGATTTAAGTTTTTAATCCATCTTGAGTTGATTCTGGTATATGTTAAAAGGAAGGGGTGCAATTCCAATCTTATCCATATGACTAAGCCAGTTATCCCAGCACCACTTACTGAATTGGGTATTCTTTCCCCATTGATTGTTGTTGGTAGCTTTGTCAAAGATCAGATGGTTGTAGGTGTGCAGCTTTATTTCTGAGTTCTCTAACCTGTTCCATTGGAGTCTGTGTCTGTTTTTCTACTAGAATCATGCTGTTGTAGTTATTCTAGCCTTGCGGTGTAGTTTGAAGTCGGGTAGATGCTTCTGGCTTTGCTCTTTTTTCTTAGAATTGCTTTGGCTATTTGGGTTCTGTATTGGGTCCCAAGCTATTTTAGAGTAGTTTTTTTTCTTCTATTTGAATTCCTTTTATTTTTTTTCTCTTGCCTGATTGCTCTGGCTAGGGCTTCCAGTATTATATTGAATAGGAGTGGTGAGTGTGGGGGTTCTTGTTTTGTTTCGCTTCTCAAGGGGAATGCTTCCAGCTTTTGCCTGTTCAGTCTGACGTTGGCTGCGGGTTTACCCTAGATGGCTCCTATTATTTTGAGGTATGTTTCTTCAATATCTAATTTGTTGATTTTATTGTAAAGGGATGTTGAATTTTGTTGAAAGTCTTTATTGTGTCTATTGGAGTGACCATGTGGTTTTTGTTTTTACTTCTGTTTATGTGATAAATCACATTTATTGAGTTGTGTATGCAGAACCAATCTTGCATCCTGAAAACACAGCCTACTTGATTATAATGGATTAGCTTTTTATATACTTCTGGATTTGATTTGAAAGTATTTTGTGAAGATTTTTGCATCTATGTTCCCCAGGGATATTGGCCCAAAGTTCTTTTTTTTTCTCTCTCTCTTGTGTTTTTTTTTTTCTTTTTCTTTTTTTTGCTTGTGTCTATCAGGTTTTCATTTCAGACTGACGCTGTCCTCATAGAATGAGATGGGGAGGAGCCCCTCCTGCTCAATTTTTTGGAATAGTTTCAGGAGCATTGGTACTAGCCCTTCTTTATACATCTGATTGAATTCAGCTTTAAATCCTTCTGGTCCAGGGCTTTTTCTGGTTGGTAGGTTTTTAATTATTGATTCAATTTTGGAATGCATTACTGGTCTCTTCAAAGTTCCAATTTCTTCCTGGTTCAATCTTGGGAGGTTGTATGTTTCCAGAAATTTATCCATTTCTTCTAGATTTTCTAGTTTATGTGCACAAATGTGTTCATAATGGTCTCTAAGGATTTTTGTATTTCTACTTCATCCATGATAATGTCCTGTTGGTCATTTTGGATTGTTTATTTAGATCTTCTCTCTTTGTTTTTGTGTTAGTCTAGCTAGTGGTCTATCAATCTCATTTATTCTTTCAGTGGAACAACTTTTGGTTTTGTTGATCTTTTGCATAGTTCTACTCATCTCCATTTCATTCAGTTCAGCTCTGATTCTGTTTATTTCTTTTCTTCTGCTAACTTTGGTGTTGATTTACTCTCGTTTTTCTAGTTTCTCTAGGTATGATATTCAGTTGGTAATTTGATATCTTTCTATGTTTTTGATGTAGGCATTTAGCACTATAAACTTTCCTCTTATCACTTTTTAGTTGTGTCCCAGAAATTCTGAAGTGTTGTATTTTTGTTTACATTTGTTTCAAATAATTTCTTGATTTCTACTTTAATTTCTTTGTTTACCCAAAAGTCATTCAGGAACAGATTGCTTAATTTTCATTTAATTCCATGATTTCAAATGATCTTCTTGGTATTGATTTCTATTTTTATTGTGCTGTGGACTGAGAGTGTGGTTGGTATGATTTCAGTTTTTTTGAATTTGTTGAGAATTGCTTTATGGCTACCTAAGTGTCTTCATAAGTCTCTAAGAACTTGTTTTACAAATCTTGGTGCTGCAGTGTTAGGTGTACGTATACTTAGTACAGTTAAATCTACTTGTTGAATTGAATATCATTATGCAATGCCCTTCTTTGCCCTTTTTCAAAGTTGTTAGGTTAAAGTATGTTTTGTCTGAAATAAGAATAGCAACCCTTGCTCTTTTTTGTTTTATTTTTGCTTGGTAGATCTTTCTCCATCCCTTTACTTTGAGCTGAAGCCTGTCCTCGCATGAGATGGTTTCTTTGAAGACAGCATACTATTGGGTCTTGCTTTTTTTCTTTGTTTTTTCTGAGACAGAGTCTTGCTCTGTTGCCAGGCTGGAGTGCAGTGGCACGATCTCAGCTCATTGCAACCTCTGCCTCTGGGGTTCAAGCAATTCTCCTGCCCCAGCCTCCCAAGCAGCCGGGACTACAGGCACACACTACCACACCCAGCTAATTTTTGTATTTTCAGTAGAGACGAGGTTTCACCATGATGTCCAGGATGGTCTCAATCTCTTGACCTCATGATCTGCCCACCTTGGCCTCCCAAAGTGCTAGGATCACAGGTGTGAGCCACTGCGCCCAGCCAGGTCTTCCTTTTTTATCCAACTCACTATTCTATGCCTTTTAAGTGGGGCATTTAGCTAGTTTACATCAAGGTTAATAGTGACATATGCGAATTTTGTTTTTAGCTGGTTGTTATGTAGACTTGATTGTGTAGTTGCTTCACAGTGGCAATGATCTATGTATTTAAGTGTGTTTTTTTGGTGGCCAGTAACGTTCTTTCCTTTCCATGTTTAGCACTCCCCTAAGGACCTCTTGTAAGATAGGTCCTGTGGTGATGAATTGCCTTAGCATTTGCTTACCTGAAAATAATTTTATTTCACCTTTACTTATAAAGTTTAGCTTGGCTGGATACGAAATTCTTAGTTGAAATTTCTTTTTTTTTCTTTTTGAGGATGCTGAATGTATGCTCCCAATCTCTTCTGGCTTGTAAGGTTTATATTGAAAAGTCCACTCTTGGCCTAATGAGGTTCCCTTTGTAGATTATCTGCCCCTTCTCTCTAGTTGACTTTAATATTTTTTCTTTCACATTGATCTTGGGGAATCTGATGACTATGCATCTTGAGGATGGTACTCTTCTATAGCATCTTGCAGGGGCTCTCAATTTTCTGAATTTGAATGTCAAACTTTCTACGGAAGTTAGGAAAATGTTCATGGATAATAGTCTCAAACATATTTCGCAAGTTGTTTGTTCTCTCTCCCTCTCTTTCAGGGATATCAATGAGTCATAGGTTAGGTCTCTTTACATAATTCCACATTTCTCAGAGATTCTTTTTTAAATTTTAAATTATTTTTTCTTTATTTTTGTTTTACTGCATTAATTAAAATAACTTGTCTTTGAGCTCTGAGGTTCTTTCCTTAGCTTGGTCTATTTTGCTGTTAGCATTTCTGATTGTGTTATGAAATTCTTGTAAAAAGTTTTTCACCTCTATTAGACAAGTTTGACTATTACTTTAGATGGCTATTTTGTCTTTCATCTCTTGAATTATTTTACTGGATTCCTTAGATTCCTTGGAATAGGTTTCAACTTTTTCTTGAATCTCTGTGATCTTTGTTGCCATCAGATTCTGAATTCTATGCCTGTCATTTCAGCTACTACATTCAGGTTAAAAACCATTGCTGAGGAGCTAGTGCAGTCATTTGAAGGTAAGGAGACACTCTGTCTTTTCTAGGTGCCAGAGTTCTTGAGCTGGTTCTTTCTCATCTGTATGTGCTGATTTTCATTTAACTATGGTTTAATTTGAGTACAGTCAGTTGGCTTCATTTTTGGATTTTTTTAGGTGGCTGAGGCTTTGTGTAGGGTCTTTATTTGTGGCTGAATCGTTGTCCTTTCTTTAATATGGGGATATATTAGCAAAGTATTTTTGGTGTTGAAGTTTGGGCTGTGATCCAGTAGATGGTGCCTAAGTGTAATGACTGGGATAAGCTCTTACTTAGCCATGTCACTGTTATGTATTTTCTTGTATTTGCAGCTATGCTCTCTCTCAGTCCTCTGAAAGTGTGAGCTCCTCTTCCACTCAAGTGCTGGTCTCAGATTGTGGGTTGGCATTCCCAGGCTGCACACCACAACCCTGGGGTCAGCTCAAACTTTTTGTTCAATTCTCATCTTGGGGATGGCAGGAGCAGAGACCTTGGCAATAGCATTGGTAGATAGCCATTCACTTGTCTCTCAGGGATCCACCCAAGAGAAACACAACTGCCAATCAAAACGATCAGCCGGGGATGTGGGAGTTGCACTGTGGGCCCAAGCCAGAGGGGAGCCCTGTCTGGTTACAAGCAGGGGTTCTTACAGGGAAGACAGTTTGCCCTTTTCTCTGTAGGGTGGCTGTAGCATGTTGGAGGTGAAAGTGAAGTACTGAGGCTCTTTGATTTTTCCCCAGTCTTGTGGCAGCAAGGGTGGGTACTGCTGTAGCAGCAGTGGAAAAGGGGTTGTCAGTTGCTTCTGCAAGCTCCACCCCAACAGACATAAAGCTACTCCAAAGGGAATGTTGAGTAGGGGGTAGGGCAGCTGCACTGCCATCCCAAGACAGTGGCCTTGCCTAGTGAAGAGCAGAGGATCAGGGGCTCAAAGTGAAGAGAGGGCTC
Source organism: Hylobates moloch (assembly GCF_009828535.3). NCBI lineage: Eukaryota > Metazoa > Chordata > Mammalia > Primates > Hylobatidae > Hylobates > Hylobates moloch. The sequence goes on from NW_026652277.1 coordinate 58,796,446, forward strand.
CACTCTGTATGGTGTTGCATCATGCTGGAGGTGCCAGCAAAGTAATCATGGTCTTTGTTCCTTAGACTAAGGGCCACAAAGGTGGTACCATTGCAGCGGCAATGGCAGAGAGCCTGTGAATTGTCTCTGAGAACTTTACCCCAGAGAAACCAGAGCCACCACTGACTGACATAATCACGTAAGGGCAGGACAGCTATGCTGGGGGCCCAGGTCAGGAAGCCCTGCCTAGTGATGAGTAGCAGGGGCAGAAACTTGTATGGAAAACAGTCTGGCTGCTTTTCCATAAGGGAGCTGCAGTGTGCTGGAAGACTGCAATTGTTCTTGGGCTCCTCACTCTCTCCCCAGCCTGAAGGCAGTAAGGTTGGGGGCTGCAACAATGGCATAAGCTATAGGCCTGTGGGTTACCTCTGGAAGCTCTGTCCCAGAGAATTGCAGGGCTGCAGCCAGCCCAAATGCTAAGGCAGGAGTGGGGTGGTTGCACTAGGGTCCCAGGCCAGTGAGCTTTTCTTCATGAGGTATAGTGGAGGCAAGGCCTGTAGTCTGCCCACTCCTTAGCACTATGGATGTAGCCCTTCCTCGAGGTATGTGAGAGATCCTGGCCTACCTTGTTGGTGCCAGGGTGCTCAGGGGTCGAAGGCCCTTGGGGCTTCATGTGGGTCTCTGTGGCAGCTCTGCCCAGACTCCATGCAACTTTGCATATCTGGAGGCCGCAGGGATAGGGGGTCAGTGGGGATCTCCTGTGCCCAGTATTGTAAAGATCTCTGGCCAAAGTGAGTCCCTGGGGCCTCTTGCTCACTCACCATTTCCCCATGGTTGGGAGCCTCCTTTGGCTTTGTGCCAGTCCCAGGTTGGTGGCTGTCCTGTCTCATTCCTCTCTGAGCTCCATGGGTCATGTTGCTTCCTTGGTGAATCCCAATATGTCCTACTGGGTGATCCAATTGAAGAGCTAATGTTTACTGGCTACTCTATTTAATCTCCCTCTTTTTTTCTTAGTCCAGCTGAAAATTTGTCAATTTTGTTTATCTTTCCAAAACTCAATTCTTAATTTTATTTATTTTTCCTATTATTTTTCTAGTCTCCAATATATTTATTTCTGCTCTAATTTTAATTCGTTTTATCTGCTTTTCTTTAGCTTAGTTTATTTTCTTTTTATAATTTCTTGAGGTATAAATTTAGATTGTTCATTTTTTTTTCTCGAGATGGAGTTTCACTCTTGCAGCCCAGGCTGGAGTGCATTGGCATGATCTCCGCTCACTGCAACCTCTGGCTCCAGGGTTCAAGTGATCCTCTTGCTTCAGGCTCCTGAGTAGCTGGGATTACAGGTGCCTGCCACTGTGCCCAGCTAATTTTTTTATTTATAGTAGAGATGGGTTTTCACCATGTTGACCAGGCTGGTCTCAAACTCCTGACCTCGGGTGATCCACCTGCCTTGGCCTCCCAGAGTGCTGGGATTATAGGGGTGAGCCACTGTGCCCAGCCTATTTTTTTATTTTTTCCTTAATGCAGGTGTTTGTACTGTAAACTTCCTTTTTTTTTTTTTTTTTTTTTTTTTGACAGTGTCTCACTCTGGCACCCAGGCTGGAGTGCGATGGTGTGATCTCGGCTCACCACAACCTCCGCCTCCCAGGTTCAAGCAATTCTCTTGCCTCAGCCTCCTAAGTAGATGGGATTACAGACGCCTGCAACCACATCCAGCTAATTTTTGTATCTTTAGTAGAGACGAGGTTTCACATGTTGGTCATGCTGGTCTCGAAATCCTGACCTCAGGTGATCCACCTGCCTTGGCCTCAAAAGTGCTGAGATTACAGGTGTGAGCCACCACGCCCAGCCTAAACTTCCCTCTTAAAACTGTTTTTGCTGCATATTGTAAGTTTCCATTTTCATTTACTTCAAAATATTTTTTATTTCCCTTTTGATTCATTTTTTTGACCCATTTGTTGCCCAGGGCTTTAATTTTTACATATTTGTTCGTTTTCAATTTTTTATGTTATTGATTTCTAGTTTCATTCCATTGTGGTAGAAAAGATACTTAATATTATTTCAGTCTTCTTAAATTTTTTAAAACTTATTTTTATCTATTTTGTAATTATTTGGTTTACTTGATGTCATACCAAAAGTCCTATAGGCTTTCTTCTTATTATTTATTTATTGTTCTTCTGATTGTAATTTCAAATGATCTGTTTTCCAGCAAATTGATTCTTTCTTCTGCTTTATCAAATCTGCTGTTAAAACTCTGTATGATATTTTTCAGTTCAGTTATTGTATTCTTTAGCTCCTGAATTTCTGTTTGGTTCTGCTTTAGTGTTTCTTTCTCTTTGTTGAGCTTTTAATGTTGTTCAAATATTGTTTTCCTGATTATGTTTAATTGTACATCTGTGTTCTCTTGTAGATCACTGAATTGTGTAAGATGATTATTTTGAATTCTTTGTTAGACAATTCATAGATCTTGATTTTTAACTTCAGTTACTTGTGCTTTACCTCATTCCTATTGGTGTCATGTTTCCCTTATTATTTGTGATCATTATGGGCTTGTGTTTGTGCTTGCACATTTGAAGAAGTAGATACAGCTTCCAGCCTTTATACATTGTGTCCAAAAGAAACAGCTCTTCACCAATCACTCCCACCAGATATTCTAGATAGGCCAGTTGGTGGAGTTCACAGGCAGGCATTCTGCTGTAGTCTATTGGTTGGCTTGCTAGGGTTTGGGTCCTTGAGAATGAACAAGATCTTAAGATTCATTCACATAGTCAATCTGGAATCTGAGCTATGAGAGTTTGCCTGGTGCTGGGGCAAGTCTGAAGCTTAAGTCTTTAAGGAGAGTCTGGAGCTTGGGGCCATAGATGGTTGGGATAGCACCAGGGTTCACTGGGATAGACCTGGTACTAGTGTCCAGGATGAAGTAGGATACTTAGCCCACTCTCCTTCCCCACACAGAGGATGTTTCTCTCGGTTCAGTGCTGCATAGGCTTAGGAGAGAGTGTCACAGGCAATATAAAACTGTCCTTTCCACCTTCTTCAATTCATTCTTTCTCATTTATGTCCAACACTCAGATGCTATAATCTCTTACCTGAAATTAAGAGCTCTTGTGAAGGATTTTTTCATGCATGAATGATTGTTTATATTAGTGTTTCTGTGAGGAGATGAGGGCTCCACAATATTGCTGATGTCATTTTCTCAATTTATGCTTTTACTTTCCAACTGGTATATTTTTTGTCATTCTCATAGAAAAGCAGAGTAAAGTTTTAATTCTAAAGTCTCAATTTTTTCTTACCACTACAAACAGGCTTTCTATTCTCAGCTCTAAAGCAGGATTATTTGACAATTACTCTTTTTCTCTACTACCACCTCCAAAATAATTAATTTTTATTCTACTGTATCTGTACCTCCTCTGTCTTTCTATGATGGTATATTATCCAGCTGCCTTGTTTTCCCCTGAACTTTGGTGTCATTTGTGGGTTACATCATTTACTGGTGGTTGTGCATTCTTCATCAAAGGGCCATTTTTAGTTTATCTTTTATTTGTCTTATGCCTCATTTTATTATAAGCTCCTTTTGAAAAAGAACAATAGATCATCTCTGTAGTCTAAGTAACTTGTACCCTAAAGTTTTAATTGTAGTTGCCCAGTGTATCATTGTTGAATTTGAGTTAAAAAGCAATCAAGGTTATATATTATAAATGACTTGTATCCAAAATATACAAGAACTCTTAAAACTTATTAGTAAAAAATTAATCTAATAAGAAGTGGGCTAAAAATCTGAATAGACACTCTAGGAAATATGCAAATGGAGAATAAGCATATGAAAAGATGCTTAACATAATTTTTCATTAAGTAATTAAAAATTAACACAATAATGCTATATCACTACATATCTATTAGAATTATCATTTTTTGGACCTCTGGCTAAATGGCAAAAATCCAAAACATTGACAATCCCCAATGCTGATGAGAATATGGAATAATAAGAACTCTCGGCTGGGCATGGTGGCTCATGCCTGTAATCCCAGCATTTTGGGAGGCCGAGGCAGGTGGATCACGAGGTCAGGAGATCGAGACCATCCTGGCTAACACGGTGAAACCCTGTCTCTACCAAAAAATACAAAAAAAAATTAGCCAGGTGTGGTGGTGGGCGCCTGTAGTCGCAGCTACTTGGGAGGCTGAGGCAGGAGAATGGCATAAACCTGGGAGGTGGAGCTTGCAGTGAGCTGAGATCATGCCACCACACTCCAGCCTGGGCAACAGAGAGAGACTCCATCTCAAAAAAAAGAACTCTCATTCATTTGAGTTGGGAATCAAAAATGGTACAGGTACTCAAGCAGTTTCTTAGAAAGTTAAATATAGTCTTTATCATACTATCCAGCAATCATGCTGTGAGGTATTTACCAAACTGATTTGAAAACTACAGAAAAACCTGAACAAGGATGTTTATAATACTTTATTCTTATATGCAAAAATGGAAGCAAACCATGATGTCTCTCAATAGGTGAATAGATAAACTGGCTTATACATAAAATGAATTAGTATTCAGCAATAAAAAGAAATGAACAATTGAGGCATAAAATGACATAGATGGATTTTAAATGCATATTGCTAAGTGAAAGAAACCAGTCTGAAAAGGCTACATACTGTATTATTTCAATTTTGTGATTAGTGGTTGCTAAGACTTTTGTGGGAAGTTTGAGTAAGTGAAACACAAGGAATCTTTCAGGGTAATAAAACTATTCTATATGTTATTGTATTGGTATATGCAGGACACTGTGCATTTGTAAAAACTAACTCGCAGACTTTTACAGTGTAAAGGCAGAAGAAACAGTACATAAGATTGTTTTCTGGTCGATAATGTTGATTACCGTGGAGGTACAGGATAACAAATCTAAAACCACTATATATTGAATTGAACAATTAAGTAAAAAGATAGCTGATAGTGGGAGGTAAGTTTCTCACTGTTGAAGTGAGTGGTTGCATACAGAATAATTTATAGATATATGTATAAACTTTGGTTAGTATTCACACATATATTTCCTTGCATTGCCAGCTGAATATATCTGAAAGTAACAGTGCCCCAGTAGTAATGAATATATTTACTATCCAGAACTTGTTTTCTAATAGCACTCCCCAGTAATAGGAACCAGGGATCCTTGAGAAAATGGTTGATTCTAAGACTATAGCATAAAACATAACTACATAAGCCAGAAGTACCTTGTAATTCCAGAAAGCATGAGCCACAGCACCGGGTGGGTGTTTAAGATTAACGTCAATTGTAATAAATCATATTGACATGATAAAGTTGACATAATATCTCTGATGTGATGTAATGAGTGTATGACTTCTTACCTCTATGGGTTTCTTCCCAAAACCCAAAAATTCTAGCCTAATTATGAGAAAAATATCAGATAAATCTTTTTTTTAACTTTAGGGAGAAAATTTTGTATTTTTAAAACTTGCATAAAAGTTATGCAAGTTTTGCTGGGAGCAGTGGCTCACGCCTGTAATCCCAGCACTTTGGGAGGCAGAGGCGGGCAGATAATGAGGTCAGGAGATCAAGACCATCCTGGCTAACACGGTGAAACCCCATTTCTACTAAAAATACAAAAAATTAGCTGGGGCTGGTAACAGGCGCCTGTAGTTCCAGCTACTCGGGAGGCTGAGGGAGGAGAATGGCGTGAACCCGGGAGGCGGAGCTTGCAGTGAGCGGAGATCGCGCCACTGCACTCCAGCCTGGGCGACAAAGCAAGACTCTGTCTCAAAAAAAGAAAAAAAAGTTATGCAAGTTTTTTTTATTATACTTAAAGTTCTGGGATACATGTGCAGGACGTGCAGGTTTGTTACACAAGTATATACGTGCCATGGTGGTTTGCTGCACCCATCAACCTGTCATATACATTAGGTATTTCTCCTAATGCTAGCCCTCCCCTAGCTCCCAAACCCCTCACAGGCCCTGGTGTGTGATGTTCCCCTCCCTGTGTCCGTGTGTTCTCGTTGTTCAACTCCCACTTATGAGTGAGAACATACGGTATTTGGTATTCTTTTCCTGTGTTAGTTTGCTGAGAATTATGGTTTCTAGCTTCGTCCATGTTCCTGCAAAGGACATGAACTCATCCTTTATATAGCTAAATAGTATTCCATGGTGTATATGTGCCACATTTTCTCTATTCAGTCTATAATTGATGGACATTTTTGTTGGTTCCAAGTCTTTGCTATTGTGAATAGTGTTTCAATAAACATATAGGTGCGTGTGTATTTATAGTAGAACGATTTATAATTCTTTGGTTATATACCCAGCAATGGAATTGCTGGGTCAAATGATATTTCTGGTTCTAGATCCTTGAGGAATTGCCGCACTGTCTTCTGCAATGGTTGAACTAATTTACACTTCCACCAACATTGTAAAAGCATTCCTATTTCTCCACATCCTCTCCAGCATCCGTTGTTTCCTGACTTTTTAATAATCACCATTCTAACTGGCATGAGTTGGTATCTCATTGTGGTTTTAATTTGCATTTCTCTAATGACCAGTGATAATGAGCTTTTTTTCATATGTTTGTTCTTCTTTTGAGGAGTGTCTGTTCATATCCTTCACTCACTTTTTGATGGGCTGTTTGTTTTTTCTTGTAAGTTTGTTTAAGTTTTCGTAGATTCTGGATATTAGCCCTTTATCAGATAGATAAATTGCAAAATTTTTCTCCCTTTCTTTAAGTTGCCCATTCACTCTGATGATAGTTTTTTTGCTGTGCAGAAGCTCTTTAGTTTAATTAGATCCCATTTGTCAATTTTGGCTTTTGTTGTCATTGCTTCTGTTGTTTTAGTCATGAAGTTTTTGCTCATGCCTATGTGCTGAATGGTATTGCCTAGGTTTTCTTCAAGGGTTTTTATAGTTTTAGGTCTTGCATTTAAGTCTTTAATCCATCTTGAATTAATTTTTGTATAAGGTGTAAGGAAGGGGTCCAGTTTCAGTTTTCTGCCTATGGCTAGCCAGTTGTCCCAACACCATTTATTAAATAGGGAATCCTTTCCCCATTTCTTGTTTTTGTCAGGTTTGTCAAAGATCAGATGGTTGTAGATGTGTGGCATTATTTCTGAGGCCTCTGTTCTGTTCCATTGGTCTGTATATATGTTTTGGTACCAATACCATGCTGTTTTGGTTACTGTAGCCTTGTAATATTGTTTGAAGTCAGGTAGTGTGAAGCCTCCAGCTTTGTTCTTTTTGCTTAGGATTGTCATGGCTATACTGGTGCATTGTTGGTTCCACATGAAATTTAAAGTAGTTTTTTTTTTTCTAATTCCGTGAAGAAAGTCAATGGCAGCTTGATGGGGATAGCACTGAATCTATAAATTACTTTGGGCAGTATGGCCATTTTCATGAGATTGATTCTTCCCATCCATGAGCATGGAATGTTTTTCCATTTTTTTGTCTTCTCTCTTATTTCCTTGAGCAGTGGTTTGTAATTCTTTTTGAAGAGGTCTTTTACATCCCTTGTAAGTTGTATACTTAGACATTTTATTCTCTTTTTAGCAATTGTGAATGGGCCTTCACTCATGATTTGGTTCTCTGTTTATCTATTATTGGTGTGTAGGAATGCTTGTGATTTTTGCACATTGATTTTGTATCCTGAGACTTTCTGAAGTTGCTTATCAGATTAAGGAGATTTTGGGCAGAGATGATGGGGTTTTCTAAATATACAAGCATGTCGTCTGCAAACAGAGACAATTTAACTTCCTCTCTTCCTATTTGAATACTATTTATTTCTTTCTCTTGCCTGATTGCCCTGGCCAGAACTTCCAATACTATGTTGAATAGGAATGGTGAGAGAGGGCATCCTTGTCTTGTGTGGTTTTCAAAGGGAATGCTTCCAGCTTTTGCCCATTAAGAATTATATTAGCTGTGGGTTTGTCATATATAGCTCTTATTATTTTGAGACATGCTCCATCAATACCTAGTTTATTGAGAGATTTTAGCATGAAGTGGTGTAGAATTTTATCTAAGGCCTTTTCTAAATCTATTGAGATAATCATGTGGTTTTTGTCATTGGTTATGTTTATGTGATGGATTACATTTATTGATTTGTGTATGTTGAACCAGGCTTGTATCCCAGGAATGAAGCTGACTTGATCATGGTGGGTACGTTTTTTAATGTGCTGCTGGATTCAGTTTGCCAGGATTTTGTTGAGGATTTTCTCATCAATGTTCATCAAGAATGTTGGCCTGAAATTTTCTTTTCTTGTCGTTGTGTCGCTGCCAAGTTTTGGTATCGGGATGATGCTGTCCTCATAAGATGAGTTAGGGAGGAGTCCTTCTATTTCTATTGTTTGGATAGTTTCAGAAGGAATGGTACCAGCTCCTCTTTGTACTTTTGGAAGAATTCAGCTGTGAATCTGTTTGTTCCTGGTAGGCTATTAATTACTGCCTCAATTTCAGAACTGGTTATTGGTCTATTCAGGGATTTGACTTCTTCCTGGTTTAGTCTTCGGAGGGTGTATGTGTCCAGGAATTTATCCATTTCTTCTAGATTTTCTAGTTTATTTGCATAGAGGTGTTTATAGTAAGCTCTGATAGTAGTTTGTATTTCTGTGGAATCAGTGGTGATATCCCCTTTATCATTTTTTTATTGTGTTTGTTTGATTCTTCTCTATTTTCTTCTTTATTAGTCTGGATAGCAGTCTATCTATTTTGTTAATCTTTTCAAAAAACTAGCTCTTGGATTCATTGATTTTTTGAAGAGTTTTTTGTGACTCTATCTCCTTCAGTTCTGCTCTGATCTTAGTTATTTCTTGTCTTCTGCTAGCTTTTGAATTTGTTTGCTCTTGCTTCATTAGTTCTTTTGTGATACTAGGGTGTCAATTTTATGTCTTTCCTGCTTTCTCCTGTGGGCATTTAGTGCTATAAATTTCCATCTTAACACCACTTTAGCTGTATCCCAGAGAGTTTGGTACATTGTGTCTTTGCTCTAATTGGTTTGAAATAACTGCTTTATGTCTGCCTTAATTTCATTATTTACCCAGTAGTCACTCAGGAGCAGGTTGTTTAGTTTCCATGTAGTTGAGCGAATTTCTTAATCCTGAGTTCTAATTTGATTGCACTGTGGTCTGAGAGACTGTTTGTTATGATTTTCATTCTTTTGCATTTACTGAGGAGTGTTTTGCTTCCAATTATGTGGTCAATTTTAGAATAAGTGTGATGTGGTGCTGAGAAGAACGTATATTCTGCTGATTTGGGGTGGAGAGTTCTGTAGATGTCTATTAGGTCTGCTTGGTCCAGAGCTGAGTTCAAGTCCTGAATATCCTTGTTAATTTTCTGTTGGTCTTGTTGGTCTGTCTAATATTGACAGTGGGGTGTTAAAATCTCCCACTATTATTGTGTGGAAGTCTAAGTCTCTTTGTAGATCTCAACATTCTTAAAGACAATTATTTTCAACCCAGAATTTCATATCCAGCCAAACTAAGCTTCATAAGCAAAGGAGAAATAAAATCCTTTACAGACAAGCAAATGCTGAGAGATTTTGTCACCACCAAGCCTGCTTTACAAGAGCTCCTAAAGGAAGCACTAAATATGGAAAGTGAAAACCGGTACCAGCCACTGAAGAAACATACCAAATTGTAAAGACATTCAACACTATAAAGAAACTGCATCAACTAAGGGGCAAAATAATCAGCTAGCATCATAAGGAGAGGATCAAATTCATACATAACAATATTCGCCTTAAATTTAAATGGGCTAAATGCCCCAATTAAGAGACACAGACTAGCAAATTGGATAAAGATTCAAGACCCATCAGTATGCCGTGTTCAGGAGACCCATCTTACGTGCAAAGACACACATAGGCTCAAAATAAAGGGATGGAGGAATATTTACCAAGCAAATGGAAAGCAAAAAAAAAAAAAAAGCAGGGGTTGCAATCCCAGTCTCTGATAAAACAGACTTTAAACCAACAAAGATCAAAAAAGACAAAGAAGGGCATTACATAATGGTAAACGGATCAATGCAACAAGAAGAGCTAACTATCCTAAATAAATATGCACCCAATACAGGAGCACTCAGATTCGTAAAGCAATTTCTTAGATAAATCTTAATTGAGATACATGCTACAAAATGCATGACCAGTACTTTGATTTAGGTACTTTAGTTAGTCATAGTTATCAATATTGTCCTATTAATTGTGACAAAATACACCCTGCCAATGTAAAATATTCTTTTAATGGTGGAAAATCAGAGGTCAGGTATATGAAAATACCCTGTACCATCTTCACAATTTTCCGTAAACCTAAAACTGTTTTAAAATTAAAGCTTGTAACATATTTCAAAAGGAAGAGAACTTTAAAAACCTAGTATTCTTAAAGAGATTAAGGAAGATATTTTATAATAAAAAAGAATGCTGTGAGGAAGGATAAGTTAGGGGACAAAAATAAGTTCTTAGGAATTTTAAATATGATAAGTGAAGTAGTGAATTTAATACAAAGTTTGAAACATAAAATAAAACAAATATCTAAGAAAATAGAAATAAGTATAACGGATAATATAAGAAAAATGAAAATAAACATGGAAAATGACACCAATTACTAATATGTTACAGAAAAAAGAATAGAGAAAAATAGAAAGCAAGAAATTCTCAAAGAAATAATAGAGAATTTTCCTGATTTGAAGGTTGAATTTTCAATCTGAAGCAGTTCTGCAAGTGTTCTGTAAAATCACACACACACACCCCCACACAGCTAAGTACATCGTTAGAAAATTTAGAAAGTCTAGTTAAAAGTTTCCTATTGGAAAAACCAAATCACTATGAAGAATAATCATCAGATTGGGACCATCTTTGTCATCAGCAACACTTAAAAGGCAGAGGAAACTCTGAAGTAATATAATTTTCAACCTAGAATTCTATATCAAGAAAAACTACCAATCATGTGTTAGGGTAGAAGACAAAACCACTTTCATGTATGTAAAAGCTCAGAAAATTCTCTTTTACAATCTTCCTTAGGAAGTTCTCTGAAGACATGCGTCAACAAAACAAGTGAATAAACCTATAATGAGGGAAGACACATGTTCCAGGAAATAAAAAGTTCAACCAGGGAATAAAATAGAGAAAAACCTGAGTTGAGGGGTCCTAGATCACTGGTCTTTGGGAAAATATAATAGTTAAATTAAAAAAAAGAAGGATAAAATAAACTTATAATTGGAAAATTAAATTAAAACTCTAAGTAAGCCAAAACCTGTAAAAGAAGAAATATTATGATCATATATACTTCTCTCTTCAGTAAACAGTATTTTCATAGGTTAGGTAAATGCAGTTAATTATTTACAAATATTTCATATCAACAAGTCCAGATGACTTAATTATGATTATAGAACAGAAGTGGTAGACAAGTATAAGGGGACTGGATTATCAGTCATTATACAGAAATTCTGTAAGGGTTAATTTCATATGTATAAATAATTTTTTAAAAACTTGGTTCAAACACAGTATTTAGAGACATGGCATTCTCTACCAGAACAAACTAGCTAAAACCTTTAAAAATAGTTGTTGAGGGACTGAATGTGGAAAGAAGTGATATGTTTTTATTATAAGATCTTCTTTAGTCTCAGTTTTTTAAATAATGTGTTTTCATGACTTTAATAACATTTTAACATATTTTGATTAAAAATAAATTATATGTCAAGTTCAATTTAAGTATTTCCAGATATTCCCTTTTTGCTTTCCCTAAGAATGCTATTATCTGTTTGTAAGTATTGAAGTGGTTTAAGTGTGAGCTGTAAAGGAGACCACTAATTTTACACTTAACTATTTAAAGAAATGCAGGAATCACTAAATATCTGTGAAAGAAGTTTATTGCCAGATTTTTTAAAATCAATTAATTTTATTGATACATAATAGCTGTACATATTTTTGCTGTACATGTGATAATTTGATACACTCATTTAATCAACTCAGAGTAATTAGAATATCCATCACTTTAAACATTTATTTTTCTTTGCAATAGGAACATTTGAATTATTCTCTTCTAGCTATTTTGAAATGTGCAATCAATTAATGTTAATCATGATCATTCTACTGGTCTAAGAAACACTGGGTCTTATGTCTCCTATAAACAAGCTTTCAAATAAATATAGTTCCTGAACTATTAAAACTTTGACTTCTGCACAACCATGTTCATAGCAGCATCATTCACAATAGTCAAAAGGTGGAAGCAACACAAGTGTCCATGAACAGATGAATAAATAAACAAAATGTAATATATACATACAATGAAATATTATTTAACCATAAAATGCAAGGAAATTCACATGCATGCTACAACATGGATAAACCTTGAGGACCTTATGCCAAACGAAATAAGTCAGTCATAAAAAGATAAATATTGTATGATCCCCCTGATATTAGGTACCTAAATTAGTCAAAATTTTAGAAACAACAGGTGAAATGGTTGTTGCCAAAGGCTAGAAGAATGGACAGTTATTGTTTAATGGGCGTAAAGTTTTACTTTGGAAAGATAAAAATGTTCTGAGTGTGAGTGATGGTGATGGTTATAATAATACAACAACGTGAATGTACTTAATGGCACTGAACTATATATGTGAAAATTGTTAGACTGGTAAATTTTATTTTATGCATATTTTACCACAATAAGAAAATTTTTAAACTTTGAGTTCTAAAAAAGAAGTGAAATCCATTCGTAGGTATTTAAAGAATATTACTTTAAATATCATGTAGTTTTTGCCTTAAATAAAATTTAGCATGTAAAGAACCTAGTATACTGCTTGGCACATAATAGGAGTTTCATAAATGACAGTTATATGATTTTGCTACCTATTGTTGGGAGTTTTTGACATGACTATGTTGTTGCTGTATGTGTGGCTATGTGGAGGTTAATTGCTGTATGGGGTGAGCCTATATAAAGCTACAATCTCTGTTGGTACCCATTGTCTCCACTCATTTCTCAAACTGAGTGAGAGATAACTTTGCGAGCTACCGACTGGGAAACTGTGTCTCTGCTTTTAACCATATGAAGCTGAAGTGCTTCAGAAGGAACTCCTAGATGTCAGGTGACAGGTGATACTCTGCCTAGAGGTGAACGTATTTTAGGAAGTACAAGATTCAAGCAAAGAGAAAGTTTTATAAGACTTTGCAAACTAAGCTGTTTCTATAAAACTATTTCTTGGGTATGTGTGTATGTCTGTTCTCTTCTTTTTATTAGATTATTTTTTAAAATATCGTTAGCCGGGCGTGGTGGCGGGCGCCTGTAGTCCCAGCTACTCGGAGAGGCTGAGGCAGGAGAATGGCGTGAACCCGGGAGGTGGAGCTTGCAGTGAGCCGAAATTGTGCCACTGCACTCCAGCCTGGGCGACAGAGCGAGACTCTGTCTCAAAAAAAAAAAAAAAGAAAAAAAAAATATCGCATGATGTTTCGATTGCATTAAGAAAAACCTGAGGTAGGGGGTTTTCCATGCACTTTTTATCTTCCCAAAGTAAAACTCTGTGCCCATTAAACAGTAACTCTCTATTCTTCCAGCCTTTGGCAACATCCATTTTACCCTTTGTTGCTAAAAGTTTGACTAACTAGGTACTTAATATGAAGAAGATCATACAATATTTGTCCTTTTGTGACTGACTTAATTCATTTAGCATAAGATCCTCAAGGATCATCCGTGTTGTAGCATGCATCTGAATTTTCTTGTGTTTTATGGTTTTAATCTCCATGGGATCCAAACTAAAACGAACTCCAAGAATCAATGAAGTCAGCATGACAATATGAATCGGGGCCCCAGTGAGAAAGACCTGAGAAGGGGAAACTCAGGCAGATCAGAATCAAACACTTAGAATTAGATAACCACCTTTTCATATTACCTCCTCAAATCTCTAGACTGGCCATAGAGGTTCTGTGTTCTGCTGTGTTAAGGGAAGCAGAGTTCTCCTATATGACACTTTATCTTTGCAAGAGAGAAGTTTTCAAAATATACTGGACTCTTGTTTAAATTTTTGAGTCCATGTTTTTCAAAGAAAAAAGTAGATACCTCAAATGTCAAAAAAAAAAAGTTATGCTGTGGCCTCTTACATACTTTGCCAAACCAAGTTTGCTTAGAGTACAGTTTCATTCTCACAGCATACACACTCTTGTCACAAGTTCAACTTTTCGCTTGGCTTCAATGAAGTCCTTTTTAAAATTAGAAGTAAAACTTCCAGAATGAAAGAGAGAAATCCTAGTGTGAAAGGGACTCTGACTCTGTTGTCTCTTCTCCTTCTTCTTCTCCTCCTCCCCCCCTCCTTCTCCTCTTCCTCCTCCTCCTCTTCCTTCTTCTCCTCCTTCTCATCCTCCTTCTTCTTCTCCTCCTTCTCCTCCTCCTCCTCTTCCTCCTCCCTCTCCTCTTCCTCCTCCCTCTCCTCTTC